>NC_064216.1:11210817-11547997 GCF_023101765.2 Spodoptera frugiperda
ATTATAAATGTGAATATTTGTGAGTATAGATGTTTCTCACTCCTTCACGTCAAAAGGTTGAAAGGATCAGGATGAAATTTGGAACAGTAGTAGATTATGATCTGGAATAACACGTAGGTAACGTTTTGTCCCACGAGAACGCGGGCGAAGTCGCTGGCAGAAACTAGTCACTGATAATTTTGTCAAAATGATTCACAAAAGACCTTTATACCCTTTTCTGAATGCTATAAGTATAGGTTTCTGAATCCTAAAACCCTAATAATTGAGATTTAACTGCTGTGGCTAATCTTCAAAAGTATTATTTCAAACAAAATACAATCCTAATCTAAGCAGTCAAGAAACTTATAATAAGACCACGAGCTCAACATGGGCGATTAGAACAACCAGATGAAAGGAACATTAAATGGTATTACAAATGGTTCTGAATACAAAATGGATAGTGAGTTTTTCGAAACACCACTTTGTAGATAGCAAAACATTTCAGACTAAGTTTTAGCACGCAGACAAGCAAGTAAGATCTCCAAGGACGAAGTAAGAAGTTGAACTTGGGAACTAACTTCAAGTGAGATACGACAATCTAGAAGCAAATTGTTGATACATAACATTTTGATCGCAGAAAAAAGAACTTCGACCAGCATTGAATGTCTGTAAATGTTACAATTTACTGATGGACTACTACTACTACGGTTGTCGCGCTCGCGACTCCCACACCCGCAGAAAAGTGAGTCGATGAAGTTCGGCAGTATTTAACCCCTGTGCCTCTGAAAGATACGTAAAACCTTTGGTCCTGCTCCTACTCTCTCCAGTCGTGACGGTCTGCCGTCCGGATCCGCCGCCCATCGGGTTTAGAGAATGCTCCAGTGTTTACGCACAGATTTGTGCACAATAATATCTCCAGTTAGACAGACTAGTAACCACGATCGAAATCAATCGGAAAAAGTGGTTGAAACTTTGAATCAATCCAATCTCCAAAATGACAAGAGCATGTACTTAAATCCCAAAACGTATTTTTTTATGAATTTCCAGAAAGTGCTCAATCCTCGTCTCGTTCCTCAGCTTTGTTTATTGGGCCCAACCCAAGCCGAGGTCTATAACTGCAAATGGACTCCCTTAACGAGAGTCTCCCCCCTCCCTCCACAAACAATGTTATTATTTTGTTTCAAAACTTACTCCGCTTGTTAAAATATAAGTTAGGAAGTTTGTTCAGTATTTCTATTTACTTTTATTTTATTGAAAAATTAATGCTTTTTTGCTTGATTTTTGTGACAGTATTTGAAATGAATTGTTTACTTTGATTTATTGGCTTTTCTTTTTTGGTTTGCTTGAAGTACTTTTGACTTAAACATCTTCATGTAAACGAATGAAAAATATTTTTGATTTCATTAATGTTAGTTTCAATAATAATTTTAGTAATAGTGTGTAGTTCAGATCTGTACCTGATGTTTTTCATTAGATTAGACTATTGACGATAAGCAACGTTGTCGAATCAAGAAAACTAGTAGAGTCGAGAAAAGTAGTCGAGTTCCTCTTCAAATAATTACGTGTGTAAACCGAAAAACATAATAATTACTACTGTAACTATAATTTTATTATACTTTTTGAGAGACATACTAAATTAATGATTATGTTATCGGCTTACTCACGTAACTGTTTGTCGAGGAACTCGACTAGTTTCAAGCGATGCTATAGGATTCATAAGCAGCATTCCGCGACACACGACGGGGCGATTGTCGCGTTGATACTGATCGCTGCGTCGTGTCTTGCATGTATGAATAAACAGATAACATAATAATGAATGCTGTAATTAGTTCAAATTTGTATTACTTCTATAGTACATCTCTGTTCTAAAGCATAATAACCTTATGTCACGTTTTAAGTTCATTAGAAGTACCTACGCAGCTATCCTTAAGGCTGAAAATTACCTGATACACCAAGTGGAAATACTAAGTTAGAAAAGGTCGAGAGAAATTAAACTTAACTGATGTAGGTACTTAATAATCTTAACATTTACGGATCACGTCACTTGTAACTTAAGATAAGGTAGTAACTTAGTAAGTAGTTCAACGAAAATATTGTGAATATTATATGAAAACTATATTCGTGCTGGAAACAGAGAGAATATTTGATGTTACGCCGAAATGTATTTAAATGTAGTTGCTTTATGAAATTGAAATGTGTTTTTTATTATTTTTGTTTTTAACTTTTACTTATATTTTTATGAGTAAATGGAAAATGTAATAGATATGAAAATTATTGATGTTTTTAATGAATTTAAAATTGAAATACATTTTTACTATTTGTTTTTTTTTTAACAACGTTGTTTTGGTAACGATTTTCCGATACTTAAACTAATGTGTTGAAAATGCATTTACAAGCATACAATTTTACACGCACATAACACCCAAACCCGAAACAACAATTTGTGGGTCACATGGAGATTGGCTCCGTCCGGAAATCGAACACGCTATATGTTGCGCGGTAACAGCACCAAATTTTAATACACGGATTTAGTTATTAATTGTTATTTGTTTCCAATCCTTAAGTGATAAGGTTTTCCAAACAAATAAAGGAACAATCTTCAAAAAATAAAGCAAAAACAATGTCACAAAACCATACTTTCTCAACCTGCAATACGTTACCCCCCTTTATTAAGGGGGAAAACCGCCCAATGACTTCTCCCACCTTGAATGAAGTGAGAGGGAGTGTCAGACTCTTAGTTTTAACTGCAAACAACCTAAGAGTTTACCTGGGCTTCAACTAAAGGCAAAAGTAAGAACGGGGAGATTTTTAATCAGTAAGAGTCTCACACTCCCTCTCGCCTCACCCAAGGCGGGCAAAGTCACTTCATAATTTCCCCGCCTCAAAAAACAAGACTTAGGTTCCAAGAAACCTGACCTAGATCTCCAAACCTACCTTTTAAACCGACGACATCACCATTGTACAAGGCCTTACATCACATGAAGAGAACTTTGTAACTTGAATCATTAATTTCTTGCAGAAAGGCTTTTAACAAATTGTGGGCTAGAACAAAACGGCTGCTCGCTTTGTGGACGCGGACCGGCTACAATTACAAACCACTTTGGGTGTAATTAATTTATAATTGCAAAGCGCAATTTAAAGGTATTGTCGGTTGCCTTCTACCATACTTATAATATACATTTTTCTTGTGATGATAACATTTTTTCTTCTTTCTTTTTTGGTCGGTAAGTGATGGTTAACGAGGTTGTTTAGTAAAATGTATATGATTTGGTAATATGTGATTTCAGTTTCTGATTTTTTATGGAGTAAGTTTTTAAGGAATTTAAGGGTTGTTGGGGAATTGTGGATTGGGATGAGAGGTGATTGGGCCCCAGATAATCTCACTCACACAACGCAAGCGTTGCTACGCGTTGGTTTTCTGTGAGGCCGCCGTGGTATTACTCCATCCACTTCGTGCCGAAACTGGCTCTCCCGCACTTTGATACTTTGATTTTGAATATACAGATTTTGGAGTTACACTTGGTGTGATAGGATCATCCTCTTAAAGGGGTTTGTAAAATAACTAATAAAAATGCTTAACCTTCGGGAAGAAAAAGTGGGAAGAACAATCTTTGGGAAGAAAATGTTAGATACCTTACAAAGAAACAAGCGCTCAAGTATTCTCCAAAAAATTGGACCTGAAAGGACTTTGTTCTTCAACTTCTTGATAAATGAAACTTTTCAGGGTCGTTACAATTGATGGAATATCAAATTAGTACCAGAACCTTCTTCTTTTGTACTTCAGAAGTTTATCTAACTTATTAGGTTAAAGATCAAGGTCAAGAATAAGCACGGAATACAGAGATTTTTCTATTCCATGGTTACTAGCCTGTAATGAAGATACTTTGTGAAACCAAAGTAACTATTGTTAGTTAAAAAAACTTTGATGCATGTTCATTTGAGTATAAACCAGTCAGGTTGATAGAGCTTAAGTTCGATCTTTTAGTAGTAGTATGGTCTTTGACCTATATTATGTAGCTTTTTAAGGGAGGAAATCATCCAAATACTTTTCCTGCCTTGGATGAGGCGAGAGGTAGTGTTAGACTCTTACTGACTAAAAACCACCCCGTTCCTACTCCTGCTTTTCGAGCCGGACACTCGGTAAACCCGGATCAGCCGCAGCTACGGATCAGGTACTTGTATTATGTAGCTGGTATATTAAATAACTTATAATATATTCACGAAAAGTCGTAAATAATGTGATGCACAAAAGACAAAAGGTGCCATACACAAGAAGATTTCGTTCAAAGATTTAAACAAAAGTTTAAAAACTTGGCATTCATTTGTCGAAAACTTTCAACACGGCCACTTGGAATGCACAGTAAATTCGTTTCTAACGACGCCGACGTACAGTTAGCAGTGAAAGTTGCTGCATTAACAGTACGGGTACAATGCCAGATAAAGATAAATTAAAAACTTTTAGCAGGGTTGTAATTAAAAGTCGGTTTCAAGGGATTTAGTCGGATAATAAGAATCGTGTCGCGAAAACCAGGTTTGTTGACTACCTCGTTTGTTGTCGGGAAAGTGTAATTGTGTTTTTAATTTTTGGCCATTTACTGTAGTAGCATAGTTAGAAGTTCTCTTTGGCATAATGGAGGAAAACTCATCAGTAGCGCGACAATCGCCGCATGGTGTGGCGCAAAATGCTTCTTATTAATATGAGCCTCTAGTATTGTTTTGAAACTAGTCGAGTTCCTCGGCAAAAAGTTACGTGACTAAGCCGATAACGACTAAGACTAAGGACTAAAGGGGAGGCCTTTGTTCAGCAGTGGACGTCTCTCGGCTGATGATGATGATGATGAAGCCGATAGCATAAATATTAATTTAATATGTCTCACGAAAGTTGTAATAAAATTATAGAAGGAAACTCATATAGGTAAAAATGCAAAGAATAAAATGATATTTCGAAATTTTGATAAGAAATGCTTTACAAAGAAAAGCAAAACTAAGTACTTGTCTACTTACAAATACTTTAGCTATGTTCAATGAAAAGTTTCTGAAAAAAATATTTTGATAACACGACATACAATGACGAACTTTCAATAGCCTTCTTAACAGACGTATTACACAAACTTATACTTTCAGCATTTCAGCTGAAGTACTTGTAACTTTGTGAAAGACAAATAATAAGAAACCTTTAGTGTAATTATTAATTGGATTCTATCCAAAATGTTTTACTATACTAAAGGTGTTA
Source organism: Spodoptera frugiperda (assembly GCF_023101765.2). Classification (NCBI taxonomy): domain Eukaryota; kingdom Metazoa; phylum Arthropoda; class Insecta; order Lepidoptera; family Noctuidae; genus Spodoptera; species Spodoptera frugiperda. Next base: position 11,216,030 of record NC_064216.1, read on the forward strand.
TTACTGTTATGTTGCTTCCAAGAACTGAAATACAATCTTGACAGCGATAGTGTAAACGTGTAAGTATATAGCGATTAAAGTAACCCCTCAGAGGTAATGCTACGCTTTGTTTCTTCATTACACGTAATGTTGTTTTTTATTATTTTACGGGGGAAAATCATCCAATGATTTCTACCGCCTTGGGTAAGGCGAAGGGGAGTGTCAGATTCTTATGGACTAAAAACCACTCCATTTCTATTCCTACATTTAGATTCAGAGCCCAGTAACCCGCTAGGTAGTCCGCAGCTCCTAGTCACGCAATGTTATAGTTAAAACACTAATCAACGTCGGGTTAAATTAAAAATAAATGCTAATTAAAATCCTATTTTTTTTCTAACTATTTCCGATACTATTTTGAATTTCATCATGATATTCGTTGTGTTGTCGTTGTGGCCCGATGGTTTAAGGCCTCGGCCTCGAATTTTGCGGGCAGCGGGGCGGCGGCGGCGGCGGCGCGGGAGCGGGGCGGCGGCGGCGGACCCGTTCTCGAAACTAGCGGGCAGATCGCGCGGCACTACAGCGGTGTAGTGTTGTGTTCGTGGTTGTGTTGTCGAGATATTTGTTTTTATTAGCGAACGAAATCTTTTTGATTCAAATTTATTCCTAACGCTCGACTTACTGTGGGCAAAAGAAGAAGACTTACTATAGGGCAAGGAAAATAAATGGCGAGTTTTATCGAAATTATGAAGAACAGAGACAAAATCCCGACAAATTCTATGACTACACTAGAATGAGTGTAGAAACTTTTGACTATATTCTTGAAACTATCAAGAGATATTTCAGTTTTTGCTTTAGTCTTCAATATTCAGTTCGTTTTTTATTTCTTCCCATAATTGGTTAATTTTTCTTCTATTTTTATGGTTCACATCTTTGCTGTTCCGTATGGGTGTCCTCTCAAAGATTGCCGAAATCATTTGCTCTTGCACGTCCGAGGACATTTTGATACGTCACAAAAAAAATGTAGGTACACAACACTATACTACAATGCAGACGCGCAACGCGGGCGGTCACCGCTTGACTGGAGTGCACCGCTCGTTGCCCGCTCCCGCGCCGCTGTTTTCGAAAACCGGTCCATTTGATTATACGTAAAAGATCCTGCCGCTGCCGCGCCGCCGCCGCCGCCGCCCCGCTGCCCGCAAAATTCGAGGCTGAGGCCTAAGACACCCGCTTTTCATGCATGAGAGTGCGACTTCGAAACTTATCAACGGCATGTGACTTTTTCCAAGTTATATGTACTTTCTAACATTATTTGGACACCATTCATAAACACCGAAGGAAAACATCGTGAGGAAACCTGGTCTTCAAATTTCTAATTATAACTTTAAAATCGCCAACCTGCAGTGAGCAAGCGTGGTGAATAATGCTCAAACGCGGCTTTGATCAACGGTGGCCACTTACAGGTGGTTGATATATGTATGTTTTCGTTAACAAGCTTAATACAATGCACAATGTATCAAATATGACAAAGGAAACTGATCTATCATATCACATTATATTATATCTAGATTGTGATAGATACAATTTCTAGGAATATTGACTTACCTAGCCAGCTCGTTATAAATACACAACTGAATCGAATCCACAAGGCCTCACATTGTAGTTCGTCGGTCAATGACATCTTGACAAGTTTCCAGGCAGAGAGTGACATATTGATTGACTAAAATGAAAATCTCTTGCAACTAGGTAGATTTGTATCTGAATTCTTCTAATAAAAAAAAATGCATTCGCATATAAAGTAGACTCTTTCATCTAAAGAAGTTTTTTTACGTGATAGCTAATGAATTCTTTAATATTTTTATTGTTACCAATCCACTAAGTTTAGTTACTGACTGCAAGGTTGGTGTGTCGGTGCATTGCCAGACGGAGCAACTCTTCGTGTGACTTTCAAATTGTTGTTTCGGGACTGGGTATCACGTATATTATGTCAACTTGTATGTTTGTAAACTCACCTACGATACAGGATAAAATCCTATTGCGTCGCAAAGTTTTTTTGAAAAAAATAGGTACTTTCGCAACGCCAATGACCTATGCGGTCTCCCCATCTCACAAAGTACTTCTTTACAATATGACACCAATACAAAAAGACTCCACAAAACTAAAATCATATAAAATAAATAAAAATCTACTCACCAAAAACCTCACAAGTAGTTCAATAGTGAACCACACGTTGCACACTAGCTCAATATAAAAGAATGCTGCATGTGGCTTCCCATTGTCATGCCACAACATCTCCAGGGACTCAGACCCGTTCTCTCTCAGTATGCTGTCGTGGTTGAAGACCCGAAGGTCAGGATGGGTCTTCAGGCAGAACGACAGGACAGATATGCAGATGAAGAAGACCGATATTGCTGATATCACCTGTGGGAGAGAGAAAAGAAATATTAGTGGTTTTTAGGGGTTGGTATTATAGGCAAAGGTGCACATTACGGCATGTAATTCCGCTATACAATGTACACCCACTTTTCACCATTTTAAGTCCCAAGTAATAGGGGCTGAGCCTATTGCCATTTAATATTGAGTAATATTGAGTAATTTTCGAAAAGAAAATCGAAAGCTCGAAAAAAAACGAAATAAAATAAATCGAACCTGAGACCTCTTGTACGACTAGCACTTGCGAACACTCGACCAACGAAGAAGTCTAGTTTCAGATCTAATTCTTTCAGTAAATTGTAAAATCTAATAATTTGTGACACTTCCACCAGAGATGTACCGTACTATGCTACGTTGCTGCAAAACCAATACTCCCCAATTTTTCTCGTCAGTATACGACCACTGGGTCATTAATTACTCGTACTGCCATTAAAAAAACATCCCATGGCGTATCATTTACATGGGAAACACAAAACCATTATCATTGCTCACAGTATAATCACAAAGAACATTAGATTTTGCGGTGTTTTTTAAAACCGCATTTACACACAAACCGGTGTAACATCGTCAATCATTGCTTTATTCTGTGGCAGACAGCGCGAGTTTCGACTGTCCAAGTTATAAGAGTTTCGACTGTCCCGCAGTATTACGATACCAAAAAGCCTATATGTTATTAATCTATGTCTTTGTCAAAGGACATCAACCATTTTGTATGGCGTTTGGGCTTGAACATGAACATGAAAATATTGTACTATTTTTTACTTTATTGAGCGGCTTACAATACAAAGAAAACGTATAGATAAGAAACTTTGTATCAAATTAATAATTAAACATAATATATGAAAAAAATTCAACACTTTAAAATAAATCGTTTATTTGTGAAACTATTCATTTTCATAATGTTAACAAAACATTTTCTAGAAACTGAGCTGGTGGAGTTACATTTTCACGCCTTGCCCAACTTAAATACCATATCACAGACATGGTATGAGCGCAGCAACCACTTACACTTACTTACTTAATGACTTACCACTTGTGGTGCGATCCATTGCAGTATAACTCGCTGCACTTCCACAAGATTAACATTGCTTCTTCTCCTGTGAGTGATTTCAGTTCCACAATTGACACAATATATAGATTCAGTAGGCAAAATCGGAAAGTCCAAGTTTACGGGGTCGTCGTCATGTAAAACGGCTTCGTTGCCAGGGTTAACGTTTGAGCGGGTACTGAGTCTAAGAGTGAGCCGGGGTCATCGGATAGAAAATCACCAGAATCCATTTTGAATAGCACACTCGTCAAAAATAGCCAATATCGAAATAATATTCACAATATAATACGAAAAAGAACTGTCACAAAACCGTTGTCAGTGTCACCAATAATAACAATAATCAATTACAAAACTGTTTTTATTCTTATTTAATATTATTTATATTTACACTCCCGAATAGAAATCAAAATTCATTAAATATTATTATTAAATTATTTGTGAACTTCTTTTTTCTCAATACAGCTGTTCAAAACTCTAGCCCATTTTGGTTGATGTCCTTTCATTCAAATCCATTCAGTAGTTTTTGCGTAAAAGACGCACACATCAAAACAATAGTAACAGAATATTTATACACTTTATTGTAATGCGATTTATTACAGACAACCTTTGAATGGAGCCAGTAATCAGGAGTCGGGAAAAACAGGGTCGTCAAGTGTACAATAATATAATACTTAGTACATACATATAGGTACTACCTCCAAATACGAAAATACCAAAGTCCTGGGTTGGACGCAAAGACTTATTAAGCTATTATTAAGATTTTCGATAAAAATAATAGCAGTCCCAATAACATTGACTCATAATAAGACAAATACACAATAACTGTTAATTAATTTAGTAACGACAACCTCAATAGTATCAAAAACAGTCCGAATTTGTGACGCCCGCTATCTCTTACAACTTGCACCAAACATAACACGTAATTTGTCACAATGCTGCGACGCATAAATATTTAGTGAGGATCGCGCCGGCGATCTAGTTCCGTTCACAGATATATTGTTCACACTTCAATTATTTTTTAAATATTCACAACATGAAAGTTCTCCGTAATATTCTGAGGGAAAATTTTATTTGACTCTGTAGTTTTTATTGATAGTAGGTTCACTGTACCCGGAGCTGCGGACTACCTAGCGGGTTTACCGGGGCTCCGGCTCGAAATGCAGGAGTAGCAACAGTGTGGTTTTTAGTCAGTAAGAGTCTGATACTCCCTCTCGCTTCGCCCAAGGTGGGAGAAGTAATTGGATGCTTTTCCCTCCTAAAAAAAGGTGCACTATGATATCCGGATCTAGTTTCTAGACCGGGTCTAAATCCCGCAATTGAACTCTTTGTGAGATCCACAAATTGTTGTTTCTGGTTTGGATGCCTTATGTATGTGAACTTGTATGTTTGTAAACTTATGTTTACAACACACAACACACTATTTATACAAACATATATAACTGTTATCAGTTATTACGAATACTAATACGAAATTCTTTATATATTATTACCCATACAGATTAAAGTCCACTTAAATAAGAAGAAACACATAAACCCAACAAATACTATAAATAATTCATACCATTTTTACATCTAGCTAGTTACCACAGATTTTCTGAGGACAGAATACAAGACTAACAGAACTGAAGTTGGATTAAAACAAAACAAACATGGATGACACTGGACAGTTCAAATAAGACATTTTGATATCTCTTCCAGGTATACATGGTGACTCATCAAACTATACAAAACCAGTTTATCATGATCTCGCTTTCTAAAATCGTTCTACACATTCGACGGTCAGCTTATACTGGTTTAATAGCTTGTCAAGCTTATAATTTGCCAGTATATCATGGCCTCGCTTTGTATGATCTATCCACACATTCAACGGTCAGTTTATACTGGTTTATCATAGCTTTATGTCTAGCCGCATGTACTAGAACCAACAGACGTAGGTATTTACCCACAATAATAATATGTCCGACTCTAGATTTGTGAAAGGAAGGAATTGTTTTGATAGAAAATATTAACTATTTTCTGGTTCTGGCGATATAACTAAAGATTATGTTAAGACTGTGAAAAGTCCTGGTCCGGAGCTGTGGACTACCTATCGGGTTTACCGGGGCTCCGGCTCGTCAAGCAGGAGTAGGATCGAGGTGGTTTTTAGTCAGTAAGAGTCTGACACTCCCTCTCGCCTCACCCGGGGCGGCAGAAGTCATTGGATAATTTTCCCCCCTTAAAAAAAATATTTCAAAGTTCGTTCTATTTTCTACATTACTTTATTTACGAGTTGACTTCACGTTTGGTGCAGTAGTGATATGTAATTGGGACTCCGGTAACCTCACTCACATAACGAAACACAACGTAAGCGTTCTTTCACGTCGGTTTTTTTTTTTTTTTTTATTTTTTTTTACAATTTAATGGGTCGACGTTTGGCCGCTATCTCACCTGATGGTAAGAAGTATGGTTAGAAGTTTTCTGTGAAACCGAAGTAATACTACGGTTGAGCCGGCTCATTCGTGGCGAAGCATAGATCTCCCTCACTTGAATCCTAGAATGGCCAGAATATTGTAAATAAGTACTTTATTTTCTGCTGGAGTTGTAAATATAATTAACTAGCTACTTCCGCGCGGTTTCACCCGCTTTGCTAAGTACCTAAAGTATTAATCGTAGCGTGATGTTTTAGCCTATAATCTTCCTCGATAAATGAGCTACCCAACACAAAAAGAATTATGCAAATCGCAACAGTAGTTCCGGAGATTACCGCGTTCAAACAAAGAAACAAACTCTTCAGCTTTATAATATTAGTATAGATTACCAAATCAAAAAATACTACTACAAATGAAACTACTACTCATTAAACATGCTGCATTGAAATAACATGGATTGATGAACATACGATACATTATTCTAATTAATTTCACCGAATTCACTAATACATTTGACGTACCAAATAAACTAGAGAAATAGTAAATTAGTTCGCATTGAAATGGATAATCTATGTATTTTGGTTTAATGTTAGTAATATTGGGTTTAACCTAATTTAATAATATTCTATCTCTCAAAATTGTGTAGAACAATACAACAATGTTTGATTCTCAAATTGTTGTTTTGTGTCTGGGTGTGATCTGTATATAGAATTAGAAAATAGAAAATCTTAAACACACGATAGAAAATCTACGTTTAATAAAAACAAACCTATCTTACTGTAAGACAAAATATCTTTTTTATGATATAAACCGGTAAACAAACAGACAAATCACCTGATGGTAAGAAATCGCCGCGAGTTACAAGTGGATTGACAGCATGTTGGGGTTACGAATTAAAAGGTTGTTGGGAAATCGGGGACTAAGAAGATTGGGAAGAGGTCAACATTTTAACACCTACATTTTGTCTAAAACTACATCAAAGTCAAAATCATTTATTTCATTTAGACAGAGGAAGGCACTTAAGAAAGTCAAACAAATGATTAAAAGTTTCATCAAACTATGCTTAACTTACACTCACATCATCTCAACTGTGTATATACTACACCATACAAGAATACTATAGGAAGATCCATCACCCCACACGCATAATACTGTCAAGTCTCCTTCAAATTAAAACTCGTAAGGACCACTTACGTAGGAACGAATGTTATGACACTTTTTTAATGAAAATGCTCCCTAATGGCAGCTCCGGCAACGGGTTTAGTGCTAAGACTGATATATTACAGCTTTGCGTTCTGCTACCAGCGTAGAATGACGCTTTCGTTTTGGTCTAACGATGAGATAATTCATACTTTTTCTCATTGGAAATTATGTTATAATAGTTGGAGAATAAGAGTTAATTTTGAGTTCAATATGTACATTTTATTTTATATCTCATAATAGCCCCTAACACTGTATTTAAAATGCCGTAGTCAAATTCATTAACTCACTACTATTTTCACTTAATTCTTACTGTAAATCTTTTAACCTCAAACATTTGTATTTACTTATTGTAATGATAATTGTCAACAAACAAAAACTATGATTAATGGAGGTTTTTACCACAAAAATACATTAAAACAAAAAATGTACCTTGGTTTACCATTTGTCACTAGTTACTTTTGTCCTACAAGTTCTTTGTGTTTATTTTTGTATATTAATTTAATACTATTTACATAATAGAATACAAATCGCTTACGAATACAAAAAATACTTTTTGAGATTTATATATAAAAAAAGTAGAAAATCATGATAAATATCTTAGCGCGTATTCAGAGACATTGAATGATTACTAAAACGGTTCTTTAGCAACATTTTTCCGAAAACAATTGCTAAAGACTGGATTAAGTAATCATTAAAATGACTCCGAGTACTACACTAACTATCACTCCCTAAGTCCACTTAGTCTTAATTTATCCGAACATAAGAACTCACTTAAGAATTCTTGCTAAACACCAATTTAATGGCAAAAAGCTAATGACTGTAGTAAATTAAATTAGTATTCTTGAATTTGTTGAAGAGACGATCAATCAAGAGCTTCGTTAGCTAAAACATAACCTAATTGGGGCACGTGACTCACAAAATGGCGGATCATGACGTAAAATTGAATTAATTAGTGATAAACTAATTAGAAGGCCTAGGAAATAAGGCTAAGTATTAATTAATCTTACATTTTTTTTTATATTATAAGTTAACTTAAGTGTGGGAGAGCCATGCTTCGGCACGAATGGGCCGGCTCCACCGGGAGTAATACCACGACCTCACCAAAAACCGAGGTGAAACAACGCTTGCGTTGTGTGAGTGAGGTAACTGAAGGCCCAATTCCTCCCTTCCCAATCTTCCCGATTCCCGATGCCTCAACAACCCTTAAATTCCCAACCCCCAAAAGGCCGGCAACGCCTCTGGTGTTTCAAGTGTCCATGGACGGCGGCAATTGTTTATATCAGGTGATACGAAAAATAAAAACATAACCGCCGAAAGAAAAAACGAAAACTGATGAAGGCATGAAGGCAAATCCTCCGCTAAGCATCGGTCACCATAGTCCGACGTGGTGATTAAAGTGTAATTTGATCGTTAGTTTGGTGGTTGCAATCCACTGCGAATTAAAGTTGCAAGAAAGCACTGGATGCAGGTTGCTTCCAACAAGCCTATGTTAACGATATAGGGTGGACGTCTGGTGACAACTTTGTAACACCCAAAGGTCGGCAACGCACTTGTAACTCCTCTGGTGTTTCGGTTGTCCATGGCCTTGCCGGCCTTGCTTGCTATCAGGTGATCAGACGGATCAGTAACTATAACATAAAAATAAGCCGAGTTTTCCTTCCTGAATCTATAACTCCAGAACGCATGACCCGATTTCCACAGTTCTGAATTCGTTGGAAAGGTCTCAGGTTTATAGCAAAGAAAATTTAGGAAAAATTTCAAGAGAATAGCAGAAAATCAAGGTGGAAAACCATAATTGGTATCAAAACGGAGTTCACTGGGATTACTAGTACACTACAAAAAAAAAATCATAATACAATATTTCAACTCAAAGAACAAATACATCTTTTGTCCTAAGTTTACCAAAAAAAAGTGAATCGTATGTCTCAAGTAATCCCTAGCTAACATAAGTGTCACTTCTTTAGCTACATGGGTGTGTAGAGGTCATTAATCAAGAGGTCTTGTTCCTGTCAGAGGAAACAGGGCTTTAAGGTAGGTATTAATAAAGCCCTCTCATCGCTAACATCAATCTTTGTTGGAGTGGTTCGTTTTTTTGAGATTTATCATATGGCAGAGCTCTGTTCTTCTTTCTCAACAGCTTTGGTAGATTGTGGTACCTATTATTTTTCTTAAGTTTTATTTTTGGCCTTATAGATTGTACGTTTTTTATGGTATAAGCCGGTAAACGAACATACGGATCACCTGTTGGTATGCAATCGCCGCCGCCCATGAACACCCAAAATACCAGAGGCGTTACAAGTGCGTTGCCTTTTGGGCGTTAGGAATTTAAGGGTTGTCGGGGAATCAGAGATTGGAAAGGGGATCATTAGGCCTCCGGCAACCTCACTCACACAACGAAACACAACGTTGTTTCATGTCGATTTTCTGTGAGGCCGTGGTATCACTCTGGTCCAGCCGGCCCATACGTGGCTTATAAGAAAATATTATTTACACGCAAGCAAAACTATTGCTAAGAACAAAATTTTATAAAGTGCTTAGAAAATAATACCTAGATACAAAGCCTCATTTACTATTAAATAAAACTGCTTCAATTAAATTAAATTACTTTGTCTGAAAGTAGTTTTCATTTAGGCACTTTATTGTGTGTGAAATCTTTATTTTCTTTGATTTAATTTATTAAAGAATTGAGTGTTACTTTAAAAACAAAATAAAATTAGACGAGTTTGCTGAAAGCAAAATTAGATTTTAGGGGCTTCATAAAAAAATATTGGCTAAGATTTTGTATTTGTAAACTAAATGCCTGTATGCTTACTTGTTAATTGAAAAGGTGTGCAAATTGGCTAAATTAGTTACAAGATTCATTTAACAAAAAAATTAAAAAGGAAAATCTCATTGTAGATGAGATCTGGAATTTTCAGTAAAACCTAGACATTATTTTTGTCTATAGAAGAACACTTTTGAAGGTTAGGGATTTAAAGGTTGTGGGGGAATCGGGGATTGGGAAGAATCACACAACGAAACACAACGCATTCGAGCCGAAGCATGGCTCTCCCACCCTTAAATAGATCAACAATCTATTAGTTATACAAATTAACATACATATCGCGCCCAAACCCGTAAACAACAATTTATGGATCATACAAATAGAGGTATTCCACATTGGGCACCTGTTTAAACGGCACCTGAGATATTCCACTTACAGCACCTAAAGGTGCCATTTCTGAAAAAATATATAATTTTAAATTTAATTCCATTCGTGCATAAGCATGGCCCTCCCCCACTTAAATAACTCAGTTATTAGTTCTAAACAAGCTTCATAATTTCAATTACAGCAGAGCTTTCAGTCTTTCGCTATACTACAAAATACACTCTAATTAATTACACTAGTACATGAAACTGAAAACTAAATAGCGCTGAAATTATTCTGAAACTAATATTTAGACAGAAGGGTTCTTGAACTTAGTTGTCGTGATAATTTAGTTCATTGTTTAATTTAATTACTTTTCAGATTTCATATTTGTTTATTTTATTTACTAGGTACTAGTGTTTTTATTTTACGTGAGATATATTTTTTATACCAGATATTCCCGCGCGCGGTGTCACCTGCTGCTCGGCTATTATTGATCGTAGCGTAATGTTTCTCTACAAATTTTCGAAAAAAACCCAGTAATACTTTGCCCAACCCGGTAATCGAACCCGAAACCCCTTGCAATCGGACTTGCGACCCCTCGTCAAACGGGGTAGTAAAAGATAATATACTTTAATAATATGAACATAAGTAACATACAATATGTAGATTAATCATCATCATCATCATCATCATCAGCCGAGAGACGTCCACTGCTGAACAAAGGCCTCCCCCTTGGTCCTCCACGTAGAACGACAAGCCGCCACCTGCATCCACTGGCTCCCCGCCACTCTGACGATGTCGTCGGTCCACCTAGTGGGAGGTCTGCCCACGCTGCGTCTTCCGGTCCGCGGTCGCCACTCAGTCACCTTCCTGGCCCAGCGGCCATCAGTCCTCCGAGCGACGTGGCCTGCCCATTGCCACTTCAGCCTGCATATTTTGAGAGCTATGTCTGTAACTCTTGTTCTTTGGCGAATTTCCATATTTCGGATTTTGTCGCGCAAAGATACTCCGAGCATAGCTCTCTCCATCGCGCGCTGGGCGACTCTGAGCCTTTCTAAAAGGCCAGCAGTTAGGGACCATGTCTCGGTACCGTACGTCATCACTGGCAACACACACTGGTTGTACATCCTGGTCTTCAGACACTGCGGGATTTTTGACGAGAAGACTTCATGCAACTTCCCAAATGCTGCCCATCCGAGTTGGATTCTTCGGGCGACCTCTTTCTCGAAGTTGGACCTACCTAGCTGGATGATCTGACCCAGGTATGTGTAGTGGTCTACAACTTCGAGTATATCGTTCCCAACGACAACCGGTATAGGTGCAACATGGACATTTGACATGATTTTCGTCTTGTCCATGTTCATTTTAAGGCCCACCTGTTGGGAAACGGTATTGAGGTCGCTGAGCATGGTGTTCAGCTCTTCCAGCGACTCTGCCATTACGACTATGTCATCGGCGAAACGGAGATGAGTGATGTATTCGCCATTAATGTTGATGCCGCGTCCGCTCCAGTCCAAGAGCTTAAAAACGTCCTCCAGTGCGTTCGTGAATAGTTTCGGAGATATAACGTCTCCCTGTCTCACGCCCTTCCGCAACTGGATTGGCCTCGTAGTCTCTTCCTGGAGTCGGATGCGCATGGTGGCGTTGTTATACAAACACTTCAAAACCTCGATGTATCTATAGTCGATGTGGCACCGCTGGAGAGACTGCAGCACCGCCCAGGTTTCGATTGAATCGAAGGCTTTCTCATAGTCCACAAACGCCAAGCATAGTGGCAAGTTATACTCCTCGGTCTTCTGTATAACCTGCCGCAGCGTATGAATGTGGTCTATGGTACTGAAACCTTTTCGGAATCCGGCTTGTTCGGGAGGCTGGAAGTCATCAAGCCTGCGTTCGAGACGGTTCGTGATGACCCTCGAAAACAGCTTATACACATGGCTCAGAAGTGAGATAGGTCTGTAGTTCTTTAGCAGACAGTTGTCGCCTTTTTTAAAGAACAGAACCACCACACTCCGTTGCCATGCTGCCGGCGTGGTTCCCTCGAGTATGACGGAATTGAATAGCTTCTGGAGGACTAAAAGTATCGGTTTTCCACCCGCTCGCAGAAGTTCCGACGTGATTCCGTCATCGCCCGGCGCCTTGTTGTTTTTAAGCTGTTTGAGAGCCATCCTAATCTCGTACAGGCTGATGTCTGGGATATCCTCAGTGTAGTGCCGCGTCAGTTTAGCTCTTGGGTCCCGTCAATAATGTAGATTAATAAGAAAGGCTAATTAACTGGAATTTCATATACATACATAGTATAATACCAGTGAAATAATCTTATATATTTGTATTCTCAATTTTCAAAATTATAAACTCTAGGTAACAACTTGAAAATGAAATTCATGAAACCAATAAACTATTTAAAACCAATTTTCTGAATAAAGCGAAACTTGGGTTAAGGGTTGGCACCTTACAATATTTTAGTTTAAATATAAGCAAGTCAAGGTTTTGGGTATTGTAATATTACGGCTATTATTCGGTAGGTTACTTGATATAATTATTGTTTTTTTTTTTAACCTTGCCCCACGCTAGGATTTTCTCCTGTGTCGTGGGTGCGTTTACACCCAGACCCGAAACAATAATTTGTGGATCACAGAAATACTTATAGATGCTTCGTACGGGAATCGAACCCAGGAGAAGGCAGTGGCAAATGACGGCACGGTTGGCGCGGTTGAGTTGGGTAGCTGGCAACGTGTCGCGAGGAGAAAAGCCCAGAACAAAGCAATGTTTAAAAATATATATATTATAAAGAAAATGGAGTAAGGAACGTTTAACTTAGCACGACTTTGTCAAGATTTCACGAGACTCTTTAGAGATAAACAAGCAGCTCCATCGAGACTTGGCTAGTTTGAATGTTTCTGATTGATTCCTTATAACAACGTCCTCTAGAAATATCAAATGAGTGAGACTTTGTACTTTAGATGGACAAGAAATAATTAAATGAAGTTTTAAAACACGTTACAATTTTAGTTCCATTCATTCATGGTTTTAGAAAGGAACAGAGATGTGAAATAAAAGAAGCTTTTTTTATTCGTCAATAGTTATAGAGAAAAAGAAAAAATAATAAGCTAAGATAGGATCATCATTTCTATAAAATGATTTTAAACTAGAAGTGGATCAAATCTACAGGGTGCGTCTAATTTCTACTAAAACTATGTTTTCTAAGCAATTTCTAAATGTGTTTGTGTTTAATACGGTAATATAATAAGCACCTTATATTTCTTGTCCATCTTTATATTCCCAGCAGCGTGAAACAAGTAGATTTGTTGAGAGTTAAATAAAACATTTTGTTGTAAAATAATCCTTATTACGATAGCGTGGAGTATATTATTGCTTAACACGTTCATGTTGACTGGGGCTAGCAAAGGATTTGCCTTCAGTGGTTTTCTATCCACCAAAAATATACATAGGTTTTCAGTATAAATAATTATTCTATATAATTTTATTATATGTATAGATAGTCTTTATCATTATAAGTGTGGGAGAGCCATGCTTTGGCACGAATGGGCCGGCTCTGCCGGAGTGATACCACGGCCTCACAGAAAAACGACGTGAAATAACGCTTGCGTTGTGTTTCGTCGTGTGAGTGAGGTTACCGGAAGCCCAATCACCCCATCGCCAATCTACACAATCCCCTATTCCCCAAATAACCCTTAAATTCCTAACCCTCAAAAGGCCGGCAACGCAATTGTACTTAACGCCTCTGGGGTTTCGGGTGTCTATGGGCGGCAACGGTTGCTTACCATCAGGTGATACGTCAGCTCGTTTACCGGCTTATACCATAAAAAATATTATTACTTAATAAATAATTTGTATTCTTTAACAAAAGCTTTGAAAACTAAAAATTTGGTAACTAGCGTTTTTGAAGTGCACTTAAAAAACTCTTAACAGAATATAATATTTAATATGTTCCAGTAGCAATGACAGAAACATTTTACCATAAAATCGAGAAAATATTCTTAGAAATGTGGTTTCGAATCGTGTACGTCGTTATTGGCAACAAGGTGGCCTGAAAACTCGAAACTCTCATGAAAATTTACCGAACGTAAATATAGGTATATTTTATTTTAAAAGCAAGTACATTTCTAAGAAATACTGAAGGAAAAGTTACATAAAATGTTTTCTTTTTATACTTTTCATACTATATTATTACGTTCATGGTAATGAGGAGGTTACCAAATTTCTACCACCATTTTAAATAAATTATTACTGAAAAATGGAAAACGAAGTACTGTAAATTATTTAGATTGCACCGAAAAGCTAACCTCAACCTGTACCATGCTTGAAACTTGATCGTATATGGTAAAACGGGGTGAATAGAATTCAAGAGGTAAATAGATGTTGGGAAAATGTTCTAACAACTATTCACCCTTTGAATTCTATCAACCCATTTTTTTGTCTACATAAAAACTAGTGATAGAGACTGGTTCTAACAGATACAAGTAAACTAAAATAATAATCATATTTTTTTCAAAGTCAAAGTCAAAGCATTTATTTCAATTAATCCTATAATTAGGCACTTTTGAAATGACAAATTGAATTGGCCATCAGTCTGTCTGTCAATGAATCTAGGTGCTCGTTCCAAAGTGTAGCTTCGAATGGAGAAGAACGAGCAAGAAACTCCATTGTTACCCATTTTGTAACTGCTACCACCCCTAAAATTAACAATGGAATAATCTCGAATAGAAATAAATTTAGTAAACTTTGATAGGGTTTCAGAATAACAGCAATTAGCCAAACATGGGATCAGTTTCAGGTCAAAAGATAGCCAGATTGGTTGTTAAATACACTATAAATTAATTGCAATTTCTTCTTATACGTAGACAAGAGTCGAATTGTAGACGTCCAGTAATCATAAGACTTGTTAAAAGTTAAAACGTTAAAATGTTAAAAAGTTACATATTTTATTTATAAGAACATATAGATAAGATAACTAGCTTCTGTCAGCGGCTTCGCCCGCATTCCCGTTGAATAAATATCCTTATAATAAAAATCGTATCCTATCACCCAAGTCAACTCGTACCCTATCTGTACACCAAATTTAATCAAAATCCGTTCAGTAGTTTCAGCGTGACTGACAGACACACATCCAAACAAACAAACTTTCATATTTATAATATTAGTGTGATTACTGAAACTTATAAATTTTAATAGTAACATTTTTTTTAATCAACAACTGAACTAACTTACAGCACGAAGTATATAAACAAAATTTTAATTTTACCCGTAATTTTAATATAATTAAATTAACCACCATACACTAAAGTGCTAATTTAAAACAAAATGAAGCACAAAATGGAAAATTTTGGATATTAATTATCCCTTTGTTAGAACTTTCCTAGTTATTAAGCAATATCCTAAGTTTATAATACAATTTATAGGATATTGATTCACTCGTATTTTACAATAGAATTGAGAACATAGTCTCTGTTAGTAACAATGAATAGCAGGTATTTATTTCATTCTAGTTATTATAGCATAAAAAAAGCTTAAAGCCGACATTACTACCTGATCTAGGTACCTCTGATATTAAAAAACAACAATCGTAAAACAAGTTATTGACCGTGAAATCCCGAAAAACAAAATAACCAACTTAAAAATCCAGATTATATTGCGAACTCAACGTCATTTTTCCAAACGAGCAACTCGGAAGTTATCTAGACTTAATGCTGAATATAGGACTTTGTTTTAAGGGGGAAAAATTATCCAATGACTTTTCCCGCCTTGGGTGGGTTCCTAACCCTGGGTTCGCAGTCTGCAGCTCCGGTAAACATAAAACTTAGAATGACTCTAAAATTACCTGCTACCAAAAAAAAAAAAAAAACAACTTTTAGCACAAAAACCTCTGTTGTTTCTACTACAAACCACAACAAAGAGGCGTGAATAAAAATAAATCTTGATAAAAGCAGGTCGTCACTTTGCAACTCCTCACCTTTCCTTATCAAACTCAAAGTTCAGAACCTCCTTGAATTATTGGAACGCTGAGGAGTACCCATTCGACACTTCCTCGCTCAATTTACTTTTAAACATTTTAAAATCTGATGAGAAAGAGTGTTAAGTTCTGTGAGATGCTTCCTGGATTAGAGAATAGTCACGTTTTCAGACATGTGTGTAAGTATGAAGCCCTCGATGTAACGAATTGATCTGTGTACTTAGTTTTGTCGTACAACGAACGTACAAGCAGATAAACAAGCAGTCGGATCACCTGATAATAAGCAATGACCGCCGCCTATGAACACTCGAAACACCAGATGCGTTACATGTGAGTTGCCGGCCTTTTGGGGATTAGGAATTTAAGAGTTGTTGGGGAATCGGGGATTGGAAAGATTGGGAAGGTAATTGGGTCTCCGAAAACCTCATTCACACTAAGAAACATAACACAAGAGTTGTTTCACGTCGGTTTTCTGTGAGGCCGTGGTATCACTCCGGTTGAACCGGCCCATTCGTGTCAAAGAATGGCTCTGCCACACGACTTTCATTTCTCTTACAAAATTAACGTTGTACTATGAAGTCATAGCACAACGTCTTAAATATTAATTTTTTTAAATATTGTTATAAGTAGTTGGTTATCACCTATCCTTGTTTTAAAGCTACTTAAATATCCAGACCGCGGAACATCTATTTAAAATCCTTATCCACATAAAAATGACATAACAAGAACACCTTGTACCCCTTTTAAACTAAAACTTAAGACAATTGAAGCACTTACTTTAAGTATTTGAAAATACATAAAACATGGCGCTACCACAACCGATTTCCTCTATTTCCTTTAAGTGGATTTGAGTGGGAGGGAACTGAGGGAAGTCAGTGAACGAAGATACATTTGAGTGTACTCCTCAAAAGTGAAGATTTAAAACATTTAAAAGGCATACTTTTATGGTATGATTGGTATACTGTGATGTTGAATATTTTACGTTATAAAATGATTAATGGAACTTTGAGAGATATCGATGATATCGAAGTAATTTTTGAAAAGCGTGAAATTTATGCTTTTTTTTTCGTTTAACTAGGAGATTTTCCTGTATCGTGGGTTCGTTTACAAACATACAAGTTCACATAAACACGACACCCAGACTCGAAACAATTTTTGGATCACACAACGAGTCGGTTCGTGCGGAAATCGGCCCTACTACCCATTACACGGCAGCCGTTTGCCCAGCTACCGCACCAACCATAGTAGAAAAAACAAATAAGTAGCTGTCGTTGGTTGTCATTTACAAACAAACGCCCATTAATCTTTGTTCATTCATTCATTGAATGAAATCTATAACAAAAATTTAAATATCTACAACAATAACATACACATCATTCCATTAATCTGCAATCTTCTTTCTTTTTCACTGTCGTCGAACATTCTAGCAATTGAAATAACGAAAACGTTCAATTTTTGCAAGCTTTGTGCCCCTCGGTATTCCTAAATGACTTATAATTGAACAATTTTATTCCACGCGCGGGTTTCATTTAAACCCTAATGGGTATTACGGGTTTTATAACTAGCAATTTGTGGTAAAAGCATTTCCAAGACTAGTTACCGGAACTAATTACTAGATGGCGTTGTTTTATGTTACTGCTAGTTTAAGAGATAATTGCCTATTACGGTATTTAATTGTTTATGTGGTAATTGGAGCTTTATAGGGAAGAATGAGGTATCATGTAGTAAGGATGTTATGTGAAATTTCCTCGAAAAAAAATCATAAACAGTTTTTTTTATATTTATCGAATTTATCACTAAAGGTAAACTAAGAAACGATTACATTTTTTTTTTTCTAGTCGTAAATGTAGGAATTTCGTTAATGAAAGGGTGTGGTTCTCTATTGCGTATTCTATACATATACCTACTTTCCAAATCAATACTATAAAAACAATGAAGATAAGGACTAGAGTTATAATGATTAGAACCTCTTCCGTTTTGCAAAAGTCGGTTAAAATGAGCAATAAACGACTAAGTACTAAACTAAAGTTAAATCCGGTCATAATACGGTAAAAAACCTCCAACAGAAACGCTTTTTCTAGTAAATTCATATATTAAATTAAATAAATATGTACTTTGATTTGGACTCCTTACCTTGGCAGCTGGTGAACTGGATGGCTCGTCAAACAACGCCCATACTTTTGGCTTGACTCTCTGCCAGATGCCCAACTCTCCTGATAGGTATGCCTCTTCATAGCCGAAGAGCCTCGCGATCTCCTCTTCAGAAGGCTTCTCGCTGTCAATGTCCAATTTGTCGAGGATAGCCAAGGTATTCTGATGACAAAGAGAAAAAATAAATTAGGGCTTTTGATCTTTTAAAACATTCTTTGTATAGTTTGGAGTTCACAATGTCAGTGTTTCCAGACAGATAGAATTTAGGATTTTGGATACATTAAAACCTAATTATTTATTAATTTGACCGCAGTGTAAATCTGCCTGCCTCGTGGGTTACCGGGGCTCCGGCTTGAAAAACAGAAACTGGTTTTAGTCAGTAAGAGTACACTCCCTCTTGCCTCGCCAAAGACGGGAGAAGTCAGTGGAAGACCCCGTCGAAAATCGAATTCTCTATATCACTAATCCGTAACGAACCGTCCAGATATTATGGCGGTTTTGTTCTTATAGGTAGTGTAGTACCTGCGTACTTAGGTTGCAATAACCTTTAATTTATTTTCAGGCTCGCAACAGTAATAAAACAAAAAGAAAATAATCCCTAAAGCCAATATCCCAGTTACCTAAAAAAATATACACAAAGAACCCCAAGTAATAATGAAACAATTTATTCGGAAAACTTTTCGCAACTAATCATGACAAACAGAGTACTAACGAACGTAATATTAAACTAAATTATTTCCGAAGTAACCCAAGCGTAGCATATTTCAGTTCATTGTCAACTAAGCCGAAATTGGGGTCTCAAATTTCACTTCGTTAAAAAAGGGCTCCGGTTTTCCAATCACTAAGTTTCACCTCAATTTTTCGACATTGTAATATTTGTAATAAGAGGGTCTGAGGTAAGAGGGTACTGATTTATGTAGATTGATACCTTTGGACACCTTTTCTGATGTTAAACAGAAGTAGCTATTGTGACTTACAAAAAAGATACCCGTACTTTCGATGTAGTACTAAATGTAGAAAGCTACGTGACGTCTTGCGTGAGCCATCTAGAAGCGAACGCGAAGCGGTGTTGTGACACGCGAATTCAATGTGACGCGTTGTGACCAAGCCTGTTGGTCGCTCACCGCATCCCACATGCGGTTGGTCAATTTTGACTAATCATATCAAATTGTTTATTCCTGAATCACAGGTTACATAAAAGTCTTAAGTAAAATGTGCTCTTGCCGAGATTCGGCAAATAGGGCATACAAATTAGATAACATACAAATAAACAGTTTGTTCTCTTCGTGCCACTGCACTCTGCTTCCCAGTTTCGAACCAATATCTCTATTGGAGCAAAAAAAAACCCTCGTTCATCCATCGCATTTATGACCGATCTACCAACGACCCATTTTAAATTTCCCCCTAAAATTTTACGGCTTCTACCTCCCAGTTAATGACTTAGCAAAATTTTTAATTTCACCCACTGACCTAATGAGATGAGGGGTAAAAAGTGACTAGCATGGAATTTTTTAACAAAACCTTCTTTAAATGTAAAGATAAAGACTGGTTACCTACTGAAGGAACTGGAGTCGGAGGTGCAATTAACACTATCTGAATGCTAATTGCTTCGCTAAGTGCGCGCAGTCGTACTCGTAATACTTTCAACGGAGATATTAACTTCGTGTTGCATCTTTTTATCTCAAGATCTACTAGTTGTAAGATTGGAGTATTGCAATCAGAATGTAATAATAAGATGAATAGAGTAAGAGAATTTGCAGATGATAAGTTATTTGGTGTCGACTTTCAAAATAAGTTCAATATTATTGTATGTACTAGTGTACTTGTAACACTTCGCAAATGGTTGCCATGATAGTAACAGGTAGAGCATTATCATAAAGCAAATTACTAATCGTAGCATATCATAGCAGACATGCATGGCACGCCGCCTTCCATTTAAAAAAACAGCTTAGTTGAGTCCATTTCCACCAGTGCCAAGATATTTGTACCAATGAATATGATAGGTGAAAGCCAAACGCATCCACAGCAACGTAGCATAGCACATCTCTAGTGGAAAAGTACCCTCAGACTCACACCAGCAATTATTTCCTGAAACAACCGTAAACCTTAACCTTCACCTACAAACGTTACCAAACTTTCTCAACTAATGCATCAAAATTAACCAAAAATATAATTACAAGCGAACCCTTAAACAAGTTTTTAACGCGAGCCAAAACAGGCCGGAGCAAACTCAATTATTAAGTGGTACATAACTCAAATTATGACTATAAAACGTAAATTAAGTTCCAGCCATCGAAAAAGTAATAAACGCAAACTTTAATATGACCAAATAAAGTTTCGACAACAAAATTATAAAGTCTACCTCAGTTTTAATTAATTGCAGTGTAAGTTGGATATCTATAACTTTAATTACTGTTCCTGGTAGAGGCGTGATGACTTTCTTAATGGTTGTTAATTTTAATAGGTTTTAAAATAAGATGTTGAATATAGACCATCGGAATTTGGATAAAATAAGGCCAATCTGAGTCTCTAAGGGAGGTCTACACTCCGCAAAGGACATTGAGGCTGATATGATCATGATGATGAAAATGACATTCATCTATGATTAATCCATTTGATATAACACCAACAGCCTATAAGTAGCCACTTCTGACCAAAGACCTCTTCTCGCAAGGAGATTTGAGCATTAATCACCAAGCTTGCTGAACGCGGGTTGGTGATTTCAAACGTATAATTAAAATATAAGTCTAGGTTTACTTACAATGTTTTCCTTCACAGTTTGTCAGTGATGTCTAAATAATCAAGAAAGTAGGTATATATAAGTCAGAAAAACTCCCAAACTAACCGCACCCTCAGGCATGAGAAGCAGTCGTCTTAAACCTCCGGGCCACCACGACATTTCATCCAATTATTATCTAACTAGCATCCAACAGATGAGCTGATTAATATTCCCCATGTAGGTGGATCAAGTACGATTTTCAATTATAATGTTAATTAGACAGGGTTTAAATTCAATCCTGTGTACTAGTTCATTAATATTCTCACATGACTAGGTACAACACAACATTATAATAATATTGACTGCGTAGTTGATGCAGTGCAAACAGGATGAAAGAGGAAATCATTTTTTAAACACAAGAATTGTTCGAAAACACTTTTAACTTTGTGGTTATACAAATAATACAAAAAATAACCGACCAGAGCGATACCAGGGCCTTACATAAAACCGATGTGAACCAACGCTTGCGTTGTGTTTCGTTTTATGAGTGAGGGCACCGGAGGCTTAATTGTCCCACTTCCCAATCTCCCGAATCCCCGGATTCCCAACAACTCTTAAATTCCTAACCCCCAAAAAGCCGGTAACGCACTTGTAAAGCCCCTGGTGTTTCAAGTGTCCATGGGCGGCGGCGATTGCTTACCATCAGGTAATACGTCTGCTCGATTATCGGCATGTTTCATAAAAAAATAAGTCGTTTACCGGCTTATACCATAAAAAAAGAAATTCTAGAGTTTATCCTTATATCAGCTGATTCTTCAACTTACGTCATGTTACTATTTGCTCTACAAGTTCAGTGACCCAGTAAAGTCGACGTTGTTCGCAATAATTATGTAAATAAGGCTTAGTTTCGTCTGGATAAACTAGAATAATATTATCTTCACTCAACAAGGTAAATATGATACATATATTATGGAAACAGTTTCGTTATTCACAAGTTGTTTATTTACTAGCTTTATACCTGTGCATTGAAAATTCCTTTTACCATAATCTAGTACCTCTTTTTGAATTGTAATCGTCAAGCATAGTATGCATTAAATTCATTAGAAAGTAATCTAATTCTTATGAATTTCTGGCATACCACGCTTCATTAGAATGAGATTACTTTAAATTCATTTGAATCTAATGAATTTAATGCACTTAACTCTCACAACTGTTCTGCAACACGTCGGTTTCCGTACATAGTACACATGGTTATGGACCCTAGATATAGCTTGAAACTAGTCGAGAATCCTTGTCGGACACTTACGCAAGCAAACCGTACAACCTAAAATGAGTCTATGTGCCAAATTTAAAACCGTTTATCAATGTCAGCATGATCAAACGTGATCAAAAAATAACTGTGTGTTTTTGATCCAAATTAAATTCCAAAAAAAAAACTTACACAGCGATATCAAAACAATACAAGAGAACACGAAAAACAAATAAACATTCAACCACTATGTAAGTAAACTCGAGTCGAAAAACCATTCACATAAAGATACTCTTTATAACACATACGGAATATCATTTCTTGCTCAATACCACATAAGAGCAAAGCATAACAGTAAAACTGTCGCATTGCTGTGAACTTGTTACAGCATTATCAAAATCGATTCCCAGTTCTCTCACAGAATGTTAAACAGCTGCTATTCCTTCTATAATTCCCTTTTTAATCTTAGATCGGCAATCAGTAAGGTAATTAAAATAAATAAAGGAAAACCCGGTTCAACTGATTGGGTAGAGGCAATTGGAAAGCTGGAAGAAATTGGAAATCTTTGGCGAAAGAGTAATGATAGTGTTTGGTGGGTGTGTTGTTTCATTTAGAGGGCTTTTGTAACAGAGATGTGCTATGCTACGTTGCTGTGGATGCGTGTGGGTTCCACCAATCATATTCATTTGTACACATAGCTTAGCACTGGTGGAAACAGACTGAGCTAAACTATGTTTTTATATGAAAAGATGCATGCTATGGTTGCGTGCTATAGATGCATGATACATAACATACTCGAGCTGTGCATCTTCTTCGCATATCTTAGTATCAGTGGAAATAGTCACATAGTTTCACAGCTTAGCTATTACATCTTCGTATCATAGCTACATAGCACATCTCTGGTGGAAAATGCACCCTTATTCTTGCTAATTTTGTATAAAAAAATCTACATCTATAAGTTACAATCCTGAACACTACAGTCTCGAGATTTTTTTGTAGCAAAAAGTCTAGAATTGTATCCAAAAAAGATTCTACCCACTCTTAAGGAAATTGAAAATATAAAGATAAATAGGTACTTTCCTAGAAACGAAACTTAAACCTTGAGAACATTCTATTCGATAGTAGGTAGTAACATAAAAATACAAGTTTACTTTTCCAAAACAAGACCATTTTCAATACTTCTAAAACAGACAGATTATGATATTGAAACTAAAAATTATAAACACTCATACATACAACATATCTCGTTAGTATTCCTCCCGTATACAGGATCGTTTATTATTCACGCACGATCTTTGACCGCATTGCCAAGAGCCGACGCTATTTCTTTTAGATCATCCTGTGTGTGATGCTTAAATCGGATGAATCAATCTGTTACGGGATCTCATTTGTACAGATTTAGTTTGAAAGTGAATACAAAGTGAGGCGGTTTCGTGTTTTACATGTGGTTTATATGGATAGCATTTTGTATTTTTTTAAATAAACACAAATTTTGTGACTCTCGCTTCGTTTGTCTCCAATTAATGCTTATAAATATCAGCTGCTAGCGTAGTTTAAAGCGAGTGAGGGAACGAATCTCCTCACGCCCCAGCCATCGCGAGAGACACTCCGGTCGACGGAGATCGTGAGTCGATCTCCTGGTGGTGAGCCTATTGCCATATAGGTTTTCGCAACTTTCCAGACTCTGTACTACTACTGGAGTTATAATTGTAAACAGTATATGGTAATAGGCTCATTATTTCATGACTGATAAGACAAATGTTGAAGAGTGCATAAACGTCCGTAAGCGGCATCGCGTACCTTAATGTTAACCTTTAGTTTAAGCCACTTTGGGGATAAAATGGCGTTTCGTTGCTTGTTCATACTTTACGAACATAACAATGAGCCTACTTATCTTAAAATAAATTAAAATAATATGCAACTCCCCAGACCGTTTCACAATTGAAACAAACAACGGGATATCGGGCCGGGTATGCCCGGGTACATAAACATCGGATCACCATTCCATTATCGGGGATTACGGTCCGTTTTCACCCGGTCACGCCGCTGACCGCGATCCAACGGTGTGATTGGACATGGACACTCTTTGTGTGAGACGTGATATTTGGTTATGTTTTTTTTTTTAAACACCATAGATTGGGTGGACTTGATTTTTTTTCTTAGGATGAGATAGGAAAACCTTTCTTTCTTTTATCTTGTACAAAGTCAATGAAAAAAATGTGATTGAAAGCGTAGAATAATAAAATTACATTAATATTATAAAGGTGGTAGTTTGTTTGTTTGCACGTTTAGCGTGCATCAATCACGCTGAAAATACAGAATTGATTTTGGTGAAATTTACTATAAAGAGAGGGTATCAGCTGACTAGGGTGATAAGATACTTTTGACCTTTTGGAAATGCGGGCAAAGCAGCTAGCAGAAGCAAAAATGAAAGTTTATTAATCTTCTATATCTATCTATCTATACTTATAATAAATCTGTAGAGAGGTCAATTCTGTACATGAAATATATTTCCAAAATAACTATCAGCGGGTGATTAGTGATCGATACTGACGCCAAAAATGCAATCAGAAAATTTTTTGTCTGTCTGTCTGTCTGTCTGTATGTTCTTTATAGAAACAAAAACCACTTGACAGATTTCAACGAAACTTGGTACAATTGTTCTTCATATTCCTGGGCAGGTTATAGTATACTTTTCATCACGCTACGATCTATAGGAGCAGAGCAGTGAAGGGAAATGTTGGGAAAACAGGAGAACTTACTCCATTTTTGAAGCTTCCGTCGCGTGTGCAGCCTTAATGGTTAAAGCTACACAGAAATCATGTATGATGGAAATATTCTCCTTAAAATTGTTTAAAAAATATTCCACGACAGCAAATGTCTATTTTTTATGTTTGACTCACAATAACACGTATAACTCCCGATAGCTTAGCAGTTCGGAGCTTTCTGATTATCTGATTATATTTGTCTACTCTTACGTTTATAACACTCTCATTCATTCATATTATAATAAACCTGTAGAAGGGTCAATTCTGTACATTGAATAAATAACAGGGGGTGTTACTGGATCAATACCAAGCCCAAATATGTGATTAAATTTTTTTTTGTCTGTATGTTCAGCTATCACGTGAAAACCAACGGTTCGATTTCGATGAAACTTGGTATAATTATACCTTATTATCCTGGGCATAAAATAGGATACTTTTTATCCTGGAAAAATACGTAGAAAAAATCTTTATTTTTCAGTTTTATTCTACAGAACGCGAGCTCAACAGCAGTAGCTCAATAGAGGGATCTCCTTAATTATTATGGGCCTCGCCGTATTTGGGTCCAATAGATATTTATATGATGTCATTGTCAGAGTTACTCAAAATGGAGAAATAAAACTTCCACGCGAAGACCGACATCCGCGCGGACGGACTCGCGGGCGGAAGCTAGTTACTAATAAACTTTCATTTTCACTATTCCATTTATATCTTTAAACTTTTTGCTCAGTAAAAAAAGGTTACAGCCAATGCTCAAGATATACAAGTTAATAATATTACTTCTATTGGAATTTAAAGTGATTCTATTTCCAAACACAGACTGTTCAAATACAAATTCTTTAAAACTAAACCTTCGTAACCAGCTGAAAGGTTCAGTATCGAATACCCCAATAATATAAATTGTCCCATTTGACCAACAAAGCAAGTGATTCTCTTCTGACCACACCACGTACATATAGAAACCCTGTCTATCTAGAATACCTGTGCTAACGCACAGACCAAACCAGAATTAGACACACCACAACTGTCCTGTGTCTGATTAGCTTCGTGTGGAAAATGACCACAGGACACTTTGCACAACGTTCTGTGGTCAACTTGGATTAGACCACAAAGGACTGCATTTAGAGGTAAGGTAAGAGGTAAGTAAGAGTATTATTACTACTTGTATGTTGTTGCCATTGCATAGGTTTAGCTTCATAGTCAAAGTCAAATCATTTATTCGAATGAAACCATAAATAGGTATCTTTGAAATGTCAACAAATAAAGAAATAAATAATAGCCAGTCAGTTTGTCCGTGAAGCTGATTGCTCGTTCCAAAGTGTAGCTTATTCTGATGATGTCTATTTTAGAAATCTAGTGAGCTTAATAGACGGCTAAGAGTCTTTGTCCATCTGTCCAGCATTGAACGTCTTCTGCGTTGAGTCTAATAACTGCCAAACTTCATAAGAATCCATAATTCTCACGATGGGGAGGTGGCTTAAGGATTAGTTAAGTCACTTTTAAATTTTGAGAATGCTGCTGCCCATTCCTCGGTGGCTGGTCGCAGTTTTAGAACGTACCTGGGTTCAATACAAAAATATATAGATCTAAAATCTTTGTCATTGAGTTAAAAGGTTCCAAATTGATCTATAACATTGAAATATCGAAACTCTAAACATCGAATAGTTAAAATACATATTTTAAAATGTAGAACTAAGAGAAAAATAAACGAAACCACTTTGATATAAACCATTTGGGAATTGACAAGGCAGGCCGGGTGTTTCAGCTTGACCTACAAACATCGCCTCAACAGTTTATTTAATAACGAAAAATAGATTTTATATTTTATACAACTTATAAAATTATACAATAAAATAATAATCGTAACAAATGTATAACAGACGTCTTTTATATTAAATGGTAATTTGATTATATTATTTTTCCTTTGAAGTTTTTTTCGTTTGAAAATTTCTTAATATTGAACGTTCGATCGAAAGATATTGATAGCAATTATGAGTTCTATGAAAAGTCTTGTAAAAATACTATTTCGATCTTTAAAATAAATAGTTACGAAAGAGTGTTTATTTGTGTGTCTTCTTTCATATCGTAATGGTACGTTTTTCATAATGCTATGATTTTTCTGTCTGGAGATACTTGTAGAAGGATGGAAAGAAAAATAGGGTATAGGATGGTTGGACTCGCCAATAAAAAGGTTTTGGCTTGTCAGAGAGTGCTTCTACTTGGTCACTGTCAGATGTTTATTTCCTTAAGGTAAGCGTCTACAGGCCCGCTTCGTACGCATTCTTTATGACGTCATCGTGGGTCCGTACGATGCGGATCGGTAGAAAAAAATCTTTATTTTTCAGTTTTATTCTACAGAACGCGAGCTCAACAGCAGTAGCTCAATAGAGGGATCTCCTTAATTATTATGGGCCTCGCCGTATTTGGGTCCAATAGATATTTATATGATGTCATTGTCAGAGTTACTCAAAATGGAGAAATAAAACTTCCACGCGAAGACCGACATCCGCGCGGACGGACTCGCGGGCGGAAGCTAGTTACTAATAAACTTTCATTTTCACTATTCCATTTATATCTTTAAACTTTTTGCTCAGT
Source organism: Spodoptera frugiperda (assembly GCF_023101765.2). NCBI lineage: Eukaryota > Metazoa > Arthropoda > Insecta > Lepidoptera > Noctuidae > Spodoptera > Spodoptera frugiperda. Next base: position 11,243,681 of record NC_064216.1, read on the forward strand.
AAAAAAAGGTTACAGCCAATGCTCAAGATATACAAGTTAATAATATTACTTCTATTGGAATTTAAAGTGATTCTATTTCCAAACACAGACTGTTCAAATACAAATTCTTTAAAACTAAACCTTCGTAACCAGCTGAAAGGTTCAGTATCGAATACCCCAATAATATAAATTGTCCCATTTGACCAACAAAGCAAGTGATTCTCTTCTGACCACACCACGTACATATAGAAACCCTGTCTATCTAGAATACCTGTGCTAACGCACAGACCAAACCAGAATTAGACACACCACAACTGTCCAGTGTCTGATTAGCTTCGTGTGGAAAATGACCACAGGACACTTTGCGCAACGTTCTGTGGTCAACTTGGATTAGACCACAAAGGACTGCATTTAGAGGTATGGTAAGAGGTAAGTAAGAGTATTTACTACTCTTAGGTTGCTGCCATTGCATAGGTTTAGCTTTATAGTCAAAGTCAAATCATTTATTCGAATGAAACCATAAATAGGCACCTTTGAAATGTCAACAAATAAAGAAATAAATAATAATCAGTCAGTTTGTGCGTGAAGCTGATTGTTCGTTCCAAAGTGTAGCTTATTCTGATGATGTCTATTTTAGAAATCTAGTGAGCTTAATAGACGGCTAAGAGTCTTTGTCCATCTGTCCAGCATTGAACGTCTTCTGCGTTGAGTCTAATAACTGCCAAACTTCATAAGAATCCATAATTCTCACGATGGGGAGGTGGCTTAAGGATTAGTTAAGTCACTTTTAAATTTTGAGAATGCTGCTGCCCATTCCTCGGTGGCTGGTCGCAGTTTTAGAACGTACCTGGGTTCAATACAAAAATATATAGATCTAAAATCTTTGTCATTGAGTTAAAAGGTTCCAAATCGATCTTTAACATTGAAATATCGAATTCTAAACATCGAATAGTTAAAATATAGATTTTAAAATGCAGAACTAAGAGAAAAATAAACGAAACCACTTTGATATAAACCATTTGGGAATTGACAAGGCAAGCCGGGTGTTTCAGCTTGACCTACAAACATCGCCTCAACTGTTTATTTAATAACGAAACATAGATTTTACATTTTATACAACTTATAAATTATACAATAAAATAATAATCGTAATAAATGTATAACAGACGTCTTTTATATTAAATGTTAATTTGATTAATATTATTCTCCTTTGAAGTTTTTTCGTTTGAAAATTTCTTAATATTGGACGTTCGATAGAATTATATTGATAGCAATTATGAGTTCTATGAAAAGTCTTGTAAAAATACTATTTCGATCTTTAAAATAAATACGAAAGAGTGTTTATTTGCGTGTGTTATTTCATATCGCAATGGTATGTTTTACACAATGCTATGATTTTTATGTCTGGAGATACTTGTAGAAGGATGGAAAGAAAAATAGGGTATAGGATGGTTGGACTCGCCAATAAAAAGGTTTTGGCTTGTCAGAGAGTGCTTCTACTTGGTCACTGTCAGATGTTTATTTCCTTAAGGTAAGCGTCTACAGGCCCGCTTCGTACGCATTCTTTATGATGTCATCGTGGGTCCGTACGATGCGGATCAGTGGACGTAGTTGTATGAATTTGTATACAAGACAAACTAAAACCCGTTGCGTGCGATGCGTACGATGCGGGATTGTGGACGCTTACCGTTATAGACGGCACTTATGACACGGTTGTGGTATGTTAGAGTAGCTTAGTCATTGTAAAATTTCTCATTAAACTCTACCCATGAAAAGAGTAAACGTGATGATTAGTGAATTATTTTGCACTGCTATTTAAAACACGACCAAAAGGATTGTGTTTCGAGCCAAACACACACTAATGGGCGCATGTTTGTTCCCGATGTCGTTTCAAATTAGCCTGCAGCCAACGAAATACATGTCAGGACTGGTCTGATCGAAACGAACACGTTAATTAGTGATGTTACATGGATAACATGTACGTCGACGTGCTATTTTGTTTTAATTAGTTTTTGGTATTTTGATGTTGGATTTATAGTTGGATGTAGTTGAAAATGTTGCATTAATTAAATTAGTTTATAACCAACTTTAAAAAGCATAATGTATGTATGTTTGTGAGCGATTATCTCGCGTTTGGCTGAACTGATGGAGAAGGTTTTAGGTTGGTATATTATCCGACTTAAAAAAGATACGCACTTTAACTATTCAAGGTTATTCCCTTTTTTAAGTTTTGTTCTATTATAAGTTGGGTATTTTAAAACATATTGTTTGGCACATTTTTATCTAAAGACGTAAATAAAAGTGAGCACACTATTACAGTCTGTTATTACATCATTTGTATTGTAAGCATACAATACAAATGATGTCCTGGTAACTAACACAAGAAAATTGAATCATCTATCGTTGTACGATAATACTTATATCAAAATTGAATCAAGAGTTTTCATGTAAAAACGTTATATATAATAAACAATTTTCTCACATTCATAAACTAAAATAAAGATTAAATGAAAACTGAACTGTGAATGTCAACAGTTTGACGAATGCCGTTTCATTCATTCAGTCGTAAATCGTTCAATTAGCAAGGATCATTTTCATTGGTAGGGTTCAATTATTTTTATAGCTGCAAGTTATACGCTAAAAGCGATTAGACTCGTTCGGTGAAGTGGTGCCAACAAATGAGTAAGAAAATTTAGTAATACACTCAAACATCAATATTTGACTAGTAAAAAGTGCATAGATTGTGAAATTTTCTTTGGAAAATGGCAATAAGTAACACTTTCTTGAGAGTATTAATAAATTCACATCACACTAATATTGTTTATTATAAACGTGAACGTTTGTTTGGATTTTCGGATGTTTACCCGTTAATCACGCTAAGACTACTGAACGAATTTTGATGCAATTTGGTACAAAGACATAGTATAAACCGACTTGGATGATCGGATACTTTTTATCCCACGGGATTGCGGGCGAAGCCGATGGCAGAAGCTAGTCACATATAATTATTATACCTCGAGATCTTACTAAGATACCAACTTAAAATACTTGGAGTTACCTTTTACCCTCGATGACCCCAACCAAGAATATAAAATAACAACAAATAAGAAAATAAAACTACGTCGATATAACCTCTTATAACTTGTACCACACACAAAGCTCTCAAAGCAACAGATGGTTCGACAACTAAAAAAATACTTTTTTCCCTTTTCATACATTTTCAGTGAAAATGCGAAAAGTTTTTAGTGAGCACTTATTTCGTTAGAAATCGAGTTACTGCTTTTAGTGTCGTTTTAGTTATTTTTTTATCATTTATTTCCATCTTTCACTTAATTGAACATCGCTACATACTGTATGATAAATTGTTAGTTTAGGGAAATTGATATTGGCAGACTTCATTTTGTGTGTCATTATTCAGTGTAATATTAATTAGTGGTAGCATGTACTCTGGAATTGTGCCCAGTACGTAATGTGCACCTCTGCCTACCCTTTCATAAAAATATCTGATGATAATAAAGGAAAAACGATGAGACGTTGCATACTCGCGTAACTGTTTGACGAGGACCTCGACTAGTTTCAAGCCATGCTAGAGGTTCATATTCATGAGCCGCGACAAATATGACACGTGAATATGCAATAAAAACCAATATCACCAAAAAGCATCTTCTTTTTCTATATCTTATTAGATAAATATCACATAAGTATATTTTTTTCAAAAACCGACCAAATGTCTTCTTTTTCATTTAAATTGAACCCACATACACTCTTGAACAACTCAATTCCTTTGATCTCCCAGTTTCACAGACAGACCATGTAACACCTATAAGGAGTAGTTTTCTAATGGAAATTCATTCATTGGACGCAGCACGACCCTCGTTCACACCCCAACACTCACAAACCTTACTCCAAAGGAAAACAGATGAAAAACTACTTATTTACTTCTTGTAATAAGATTTACACTTCTCTTTATTTATCTGTTGGTCTCTTTATACAAAAACTAATTTTCCAACAACATGTTTAGTTTTTGCTAAAGATAAAAAGGAAATGTGTTATATCACTCTCTAGCCTATTCACAATCTCCACACACAAAAATAATATCATAAAATTATTCTGTGAAAGTGACATATGAAACAAATACAAAGACACATGATTCACGCTATACCTTGTCGTAACTGTACCCCAGTCGGCGCCTAGCGTTGAAATGTCGTTGGGTATTGTTGAAACATGGTCCAACTAGTGCCCTTTAATATCCTTTAATTTTTCTGAGCTTTTCTACATCGAGAAATTACTCAAAATATACAAAACGATCCATCCACAGAATTTCTTCAAACAAAAACAATCCTAAACAACAACTCCGATCGTCCTCCAAAATAGTTATTTAGACATTACAATTAATTCAACAATGCTTTAAGACAAAACAATACCTTTAGGGCGAATTTCGCTTATTATATTATACCGCAGAGTTTCTGCAGAGGACATCAATGGACCTTAATGTCCCAACATGTGCTTAACATTGGAGGAACTATCATTATTTACTGTTTAGTAACAGATGCCGTTGAAGTACAAGATACCCAAGCTATGTAAGTAGGTGTAGTATATACTAATGATAGATTACAAATTGATATACCTATAGTTATCAATTTTTATGTTGTGGTTGGTTGAGTAGTATGAGGGTTTCGGTCTTAGCGTATAAAGAAAAAATAGATTGAGTAGGTATAAAATTGGAGGTAAAATATACAAACAATAAAAATATATATTTTAATTGAAAAGGGAATGTTACCAAGGTTTGAACATGTAGAAAGGATGGATGAAAGCAGATTTACGAAAGAAGTATACAGAGCGGATATGAATGAGACCATCTGTAGATGGCTCCCTAGACGGACATAATTATATGAAAGAAGGACCAAATTAAAAGTACTCTTAACCATTGAGCATGCACGATGACTGTTGACGAAGCGAAAGAGGTGTGTAAAAATCGTAGAAATTGACGTTCCATAGTCACTGCATAAACAGGCGTGATTATGTATGTAAAAAAATGTAATACTGCTTGTGAGACAGGGCCAACCTATTACCATAGAACGTGAATAATTTTACACTCCATACCATTACCAAGAAGTTTAAGTGAGAATAATATTTCCCATGTTCACAGATCAAACGCGACTTTCCATATTATATGGAAGATGCACGGAATACAGAAACTAAAGGAAGTGTCATCCAACAAAATTACTACGGGAACCACTGTTGTCAAACTCACACAAATGAAACGCTACGAGGGAAGAAGCATAAAACTTTATAAGCATAATTTTGGACATGGAAAAGTAAATCAAGTAAATATAAACTAAAACTAGGAACCCAACTAGAGACACTAGACACTAACTACACCAGTCAGATTTATAGACCACACCTTAAATCCGAGAGAAACAAGGGCATAAAGTTAGTTCAAAACACCTTAAACTCGGGTCGAGAGATAATAGTTTTATTCCCAAAACGTGTTTCGTACATCTAAGACAAAGTTTCTCAAACTTTTACTGTGCAGCAGAAAATAATTATTATTTTCTTCTCATTTTAGTTGTCATTGTATAAACATCATCATTCTGGTATATCACATAGGTCCATGAAGCAAGTACAAAAAGGTGATTGTGCACTGTGACTAAACAAATGAACCCTACCCAATGATGTTATAAGTAAAAAGCTGTATATAGGTATATGGATAAAAGGCTAGGTATAGACTAGGTATATGTTATAAGCGCTCCGAAAGTGGCACATAAAATTGTGGACAGTTAGTGACGTGTTTGTAGAATGGGACTGCTTGTTGGAAAATAGAACGGGATGTGGTTTGTAACGTCCCGCGCTCCACATAAAGTGTCACGCATTGTGTGGAAGACAAATCCATTTTGTATTTACATCATGCATAGGCCTTTCTAATAACGCGTTACTGAGATTTTCAGCTCATCGCAGCTATACAAATCTGTTTACAGACTATCAAACGTATTTTTTTATTTTATTTAACTTTTTGCAAATCTAGTATACGAACCTTCGTATACTAGATAAGCCCACCTGGGCTTAATGCCATAGGCATGATTACTATGAGAGGTCTTTGCCTACCTTTAGGTCATGCAGTGAAAATGTGGTCGGTTCAATAAAGAGTACGAAAAAAAGTCCTAAAGCAAATAACATAATTCTTGATAACTTAAACAAAAACTATAACTAAATTGAAAAATTAACAAGAGAGAGACCTCTAGAAACAAACATTAAAAAACTAGAGTAACTGCTTCCTACCAAGCGGGTCGCAAGCTTGTTTTCCAGTTCACTGGCCTAAAATCTTTCTTCTCATTTCTTTATTTGCTGCAAACTTTGAGAATGTCTGACCCAGCTAGTGACAACTTTATGTGAGAGTATTTCGGTCCACAGAAAGGGATTCAACCCTATACCGTCCCTATGGGATAGTTTGACCATCTGTTGCTACAGGGACAAAGATTTGTTAGCGAAAAAAAGGGTTAGTTAAAGAATTTGAAAGTTGTAAATGTTTTTATTCAATTTGTAAGGAAATCTTTTGTGGGTTACTTTATTTACTTAGTCTACAGGCGTTTACATAGTTTTAACTTGTCAGTTTGTGCAGTTATCGTTGGGAACCACTAAGACCAATGTCTACATGTGTTATTAGGCTTTTCTCCTTCAAAAGATTTAGGTTTAACTCTAAAGTCATTATTTGAACGTCTACTGTTTGGCGACAGATATATCTCACATTACAAAAAAAAATAACATTATAATTTAATTACAACTTTCGTGAGACATACTAAATTAATTATTATGCTCATGAATATGAGCCTTTAGCATAGCTTGAAACTAGTCGAGTTCCTCGTCAAACAGTAACGTGAGTAAGCCGATAACATTATATTTAATGAAATTAAACACGTCTAATTTTGTTCTTCTTTCAATTTCTAACTTCTTGACTGTGTAACGACATCGTGACCAGCTGTCAATCAAATTAGTCTAGCAATAACCTAGTCTATAACTAAATATCTTTTCATACTGAAAAGCAATTCACAAGCAAACCCATAGGACTAAACACTGAGTAAACTAATTACCCCACGACACATAACGACCATTTTCCTAAACATATTTATCATAATGAATATACAAAGGTCTAAAACGGTGTCAGTGTAAACATATACACATATATATAAATTGTAAAGACGCACGGTTTCAACCGTTACCGCCCCGTTAACTCTAAATTATCGCTTCGTAGATAAAAGTATTAGTCGTTCATTATGGCCAGATTTGACATAACTTTTTTGTTTATGAACCGATTGACATGAAACAAACACTAAAATATAACTGAAGCATACCACAATATATTCTTGAAAACCGCATCCAACTCGGATCAGCTGTTTCTGAGATTAGCGTGCACAGACAAACAGACAAACAGACAAAAAAAGTTAATTACATTTTTGGGTTCGACATCGACATAACAATAACCCCTGCTATTTTTTTTATTTTTATTTTCAATGTACAGACAGCACTTTTCTACAATTTTATTATATGTATAGATAATGAATATACAAAAGTTCTAAAACGGAGTCAGTGTAAACATATACATATATAAGTATATTATAAATTGTAAAGACGCACGGTTTCAACGGTTACCGCTCCGTTAACTCTGAATTATCGCTTCGTAGATAAAAGTATTAGTCGTTCATTATGGTCAGTGACCTAGTTTCATGCTAAGACTAGATTTAATAGGACTTTATGATGCAGATATATATTTAGATAAAAACTTAGTTAGGCGTGGTGTTAAGTTGTAATAATGTCGGTATATTTTGTAGCCTACATAAGCGAGTGCTTTTCATTGTCACGTTTTTCTTTTTTTTTCACACTAGAATTTTGTCCTGTTTTGTAAGTGTGTTTACATTACTTTTTAATTAAATTTCTCATTAGTAACATAGCGCCTGGAATTATGCCCAGTATAGGATATGGAAATAGGTTCACTGCAAACTGTTGCAATTATCTCTGTTCGTCTATTATTTATATATTACATGTAATTTTAATTATCCTCCAAAGTAGTAGTAGTTCAAACTAGTCGAACAATAATTTCTAGTACATTTTTCCAAACTACAAAAATCCACATACAATCCATTCAATGTACCTTTTATGGACTTTTTGTCAAGTATTTTACGAGTACAGCTCATAGAGGTTGAAGTATAAGTAATAGTCATTTTATTACTCTATTCCTCCCTATATCCTGATTCATGTGATAGGGAAGTCCCTTAGGCCGTAAAATTTTATACCTACCTTATCGGGAGACTAGTATTGATTCTAGATAAATCTAGAATCTGGCTTGATAGGTTTAATAAGTGCTGTACTGGAGAAAGATTATGTTTAAGACTTTAGAAGAATATATAAGGGTTTAGTTCTTGTTTTAATTAAAAAGATTAAGTCGCTTAGTGGCAGCGGAGTTGAACTTAATTATGTCGTAAGATCTGACTATGGGAAGCTATATTTGTATACAGTGACTTTACAGCAGCGAAGTCTGATAATTCAATCAAAACGTCTGCCAAGCGTGGTGATTTTTTTTATTCGATATAAACTAATGCTTGACTACAACCCCACCTGATGGTAATGAAGATAAGGACGAGTCAAGAGTTTCAGACTATTAATGACTAGAAACCACCTCGTTCTTACTCCTACTCTTTGAGCTGGAGCCCCGGTAAACCCGCTAGGTAGTCCGCAGTTCCGGTTCAGGCATCAACCTTAGTGGACTCCATCTGTGGTGGTCTAATGAAGCTCAGGCATGTTTTGCTGATTTTTTGTGACAAAATATTTTATTTTATTTATGCTGCATCTAGTTTTTGCTTTCTTTCTTACGTTCAATCACAGAGAATCTCATCCTGTTGATAATGAATACTGATATCGACTTATGTAGCTGAAGAAAACACTACAAAAAACTTTAACACATATTGATGTTAAATGTACCGTTTTCTTCATAATCACGTTTACATAAACTATCGTATATAAAACTTTCTCTACTATGTAAGAGTGATTTATGTATGCAAAGCTACTCGGCGAGTGGCCGCTTGAATATTTTATTATCTACATTATAATATGCTCAGAAAAATATGCTGTATAAAATGTTTTTTTCATTATAGCAAAACACGACTTCATTTCACGCCTTTTGTACCTTTTTTAAGGATGGAAAATCACCCAATGACTTCCCGTCTTGGGCGAGGCGAGTGAGAATCAGACTCTTACTGACTAAAACCATCCCGTTCCTTCTTCTGTTTTTCGAGCCGGAGCCCCGGTAAACCCGTTAGGTAGTCCGCAGCTCCGGATCCCTTTTGCCCCTTAGGGAATCCCCGGAGCTGTTTTCTAATACATCAACTTTTGTCTCTTCTGGTATTAAACCTTTATCAAAGGAACAGGTTTGTTTACACAGAGTAAAAGTGGAAGATCTGTGCTACCAGTAAGTATTTTACCATCAATTTATAATTTGTTCCCTAGCTAAGCGAAGACTTCTTCTCACACCGATCTCACAAAGAAATGAGCACTGAAGCTTGCTTTAAAAACTAATAATTCGATGTCCAGGTTTCCGCAGTTGTTCACCATGTCAGTGGTAACTAAATTAACTTAAATAGTACGTATAACTTGGAAAACATTCATTGGCAGTTGCGAAATTCTAAAAAATTGGTACTACATAATTAATGGGTGTAATTAATGCGTCAATAAATAAAATATGTACATAATTTAATGCTTATCAGGAAATGCACTTACTATTTATTACTGCTCATCTTTTCACATCCATACTTCCATACTTAGGTAGATAATATTACAAATGGGAAAGTGTGTGTTTGTTTGTTTGTCCTTTCTTCACGTCGCAACGGAGCGAGGTCATGACATTATTTTTTGTATGAAGATAGTTGGGGAGCAGGACGTTGACGTTTTTAGTCACTTATAACCCTCACTTTCCTAAAATGGGGGAAGGGGTAGAAGTTTATATGGAACATTCCGCAATTTTCAAGAGAGAAAGAAAAAATATTATGTGGATTATTTGTGACATACAAACAAATTGTGCATCATTGTTATTGAGAAATCTGCCCAAACCCCTAAAAAAGCGCATGAGAAGCCGTGGGCAGAAAGCTAGTGTTCCATAAATAAAATAAAGGCTTAAATAAAACGTCCATATCAACATAATACATTATCGATACCCAGAATAAATGAAATATAAAACAGGAATGCCTTCCAGAGGTGAAGTAAATATTTTATAGGCAAAAGATTTCTCCTTTGAGGGTTATTCAATTGTGTTTATTGAGTTTTATTGAATATATTATTGGAATATATCGTAATATGAATATTCATAGTAATATGTCCCATTTGTGGTGTCAAATGAGCTCTTTGTCTTGTGGCAATTACTGAATATATTTGTTGATGATAAGACCTACTTTTTAACGGGCAACTTAACGGGCTAAATAGTTCTGGAGCTGTGGAAAACCTAGCGAGTTACCGGGGTTTCAGCTCGCAGAATAGGAGTAGAGACAGGATAGTTTTTAGTCAGTAATAGTCTGACACTTCCTCTCGCCTCGGGAGAAGTAGTTGGATGATTTTCACCTCTCAAAAAAAGGGAGTATACATTTAACAGAGAGACTGGATAAACCTGAACCCTTTAAATTAGGATCTCAGACTGATTTGCCAAATTGTAGCACACCCCTCATCTGTGCCCCGGCTAGGTTTCATCTTGCCAGTTAGAGTTCCAAAAGCTCAAACCATTTGCTCACTTAAAATTATGGCGCAATTAAACAGTTTCCAGCAACGTCCACAACGTATTTTTAATTCTTCTGGTGCAGCTGGTGTTCTTAATTATAATGACCATACTTTACATCAGGCAGTTCATATTATGCTGCGATGTTACTGATAGTCTCCTTTTATTTATAACAGAATATTTACATCTAAACTATCAAACTTAAAAACAAAATAAAATAAAACCAAAAATTACTATTATTTCTTTGCAAATTTACAAAACATAAAAAAATTCATCCGCATCTATGTCAATTGAGAAAGTACCCAGAAGGCTGGCAACATTCCTACTTGCTATAGTAATGATTGGCCTTCCTTAGACCGAGGAACTGATAGCTGTTAAAAACATTATTGTATCATCCATTCCGGAAACTCGAAAGTTCTACTAAACTGTAACAATGAGTCTGACTTTGGCATGTCCGACACAAATCACCCAGTAGACAACCCAACTTAATTAGGGAAACGCCAAGAGAAAGAGTTTCGCAACCTTATCAAAACAAGTTAACCGCAAACAAGTTGAAACTTTAATCAGCAAATCTCACACTTCCTGCTTAGAAAATAAAGTTTAATTTAAGTTGAAAGTATTGTTAGTGACGTGCGGTCGACGCAGGTACATTTTGGGCCACGTGTAACCTTGATTTTAAATGACCATACGTTGTGGAAACAGTTGCTAGAAGTTTCCAGAATTAGCAGTAAATTCTAGTTGTAAGTTGGTAGTTCAAGACTGTTATAGTTCCTAGTTTCTTGTTTCATAATATACATACATTTGTGTAAGAGGAAAGGTAGGAAATTCTATAATTCATTTGAACTAGGCAAAGTTTTGTTCTCACGTGGAAAAGTAATAAGCATTGATCACTGCGTTGGTTCAAGGAAAATTGGCGATTTCAAACCCACATTTTCTTAATTCCCGGCCTCACCTAGTTATTTCAAAGATTGACGTGTAAAAGTTATCTTATAACCAACTTACAAAAATAATCTAATTTTATCATTTAACAATATGATTATAAAAATATATTGACATTATACCGTTTACGTGGGTTTATAGAAAAAGAACTTTCCAACAAGGAAAAACATCTCATTTGTACGATTTCAACGGCCACGTGAATACCCTTGAGGTCGAGATAATCTGGCTATTTTCGTTTTCCTGTAAAAAAACAAACAAGTTTCAGCCTTCAGGCTTCAGGAGGATGTAAACAACATTTCCTATTCTACCTGTAATTTCTTTCAGCCGTACACAAAACGCTACTTATCAGCACATTAGGGAAGGGAAAACCGTTTTATTAGGGTCCCGTATCAGTGAAGTGAAAACGATACGGTTCCGCATAAAAGGTATTTTTACGAGCAATACCTACTATTGTACGTAAGCTGTTTATTTGTACGAGTTTTATGACAGGTAGGAACTTGTTTGAATGAGTGAACGATTACCCATGTTGGTTTTATGACCACGTTTTTGCTTGACAGCGTGTAAATTTACTATTTTTTCCCATGGGTGTAGCTAGAACTACTCTCACAGTGATGTCGATAGCCTGTGATCATTCGCTGTCTTGATCTTGATTTGTCATAATCTTCATGCCTAGCAGGTGTTTAGAGATAATAGTTTAAAAAGTTAAATTTTTTATGGTATAAGCCGGTAAACGATCAGACGGATCACCTGATGATAAGCAATCAGCGCCGCCTATGGACTCTCGAAACACCAGAGGCGTTACAAGTGCGTTGCCGGCCTTTTGGGGTTTAGGAATTTATGGGTTGTTGGATATTCAGAAATTGAGGTGCTTGGGTAGGATACTTGAGTCCTAGAAATAACGTCAGGAGATATTTCAAATCAATACACCTTCGAAAGTATTTGCTTACGTAAAAAAAAAACATGAAATATTTAGAAATAATCTACAAAACGGACAATAAAATTTAAAATTTGTCATCTACCCTATTACCTATGCAGCATAATATAAAACCAGAATTTCAATTCATATTGATGCAATACCCAAAAGAATCTTTATCTTTACGGACATCTTGGAAAATTTCCAATAGTGACGGGAGCGATGAATTATGTACTATTTCAAGCTACCTTCAGGATAAAGCTGAATTATTCAGTAGGCACTATCATAACACTGTGTTAAGTGCCAATGTATTGTCTTAAACTACCATTCACATGGTTGTAACTTCCAAACTATTTTAGTAGTATAATTATATGTTTTTCAGCCATTTCTGTCTACTATAATATGGTGGTATGGTTTAAATACATTTAGATCTATATAATTTCATGCTTGGTCGCCGCGACCAACAAGCGAGCAATTTGGTGTAGGGAATCTGGTGTCTGTGTGCTGTTTAGTTTCGTAGCTTGCAGACACCACGGTGGCGCGACTGGTTGCACCGCTATGGTTTCCCAGTTAAATAAAGGCCTAACACATTATAATATGAAGGAGTATTCGTTTACAAAAGTCTTAAAACACACTTTCGACTTCGACTTGGTTAGTTTCTTCAACCCGGCCAATCAGAGCGCCGAACGCGCTTTCGTTTCGATTACTTTAAACGTAAAGCAAACTCATACTAAGAGTACTGACTTGATAGAGTTTATTCATTCGTGAAGACAACAGCACCAAATAATACAACGCGTTATTAATTCGTGAAGATTACAGTACAAATAACAAACCTGCAGGCATAAAGCTAATTTCACATAGATTCTAAACAAAACAATATTAATAACACAAACATATTAATTTACTTTACAAAGTAAATAAGTATATTATCGATTACTTCAAGAAATTTGTATAAGCTTATGTATAATATTAAGTTGTGTGGGTCTGTTTATGTGTGTAACTATGTAAGATTGTTTGGATAGGGTAACGCTGTGTGGATCATAGATGATTTGGGATGGTTACGCTTCGGGCTAAGTCATACTAAAGGAAGGGTTCAGAAGTATCGTTTTTCTAGGATGATTGTTTTTCTGTTGCTTATTGTTAAAAATAATTTTACATTGTCTTTTTTATGGTATAAGCCGGTAAACGAGCAGATGGATAACCGGCCACAAATGAGATGCAGTAGGACTGATGCCTGATCCGGAGCTGCGGACTACCTAGTGGGCTTACCAGAGCCCCGGCGCAAAAAGCAGGAGTTGAAGCGGGGTAGTTTTTAGTCAGTAAGAGTCTGACACTCCCTCTCGCCTCGCCCAAAGCCGGAGAAGCGACAGGATAATGCCCCCCCCCCCCCATAAAAAATTCAGTTACTAGGTGATACAAAACATAACCAGATTTTCTTTTTTGATCTTCTCAAAAACTTTGTTTGAGGCATCTATGCCTATACCACTTGGTTCTCGTAAAATTTCGGATAGAAAGTTCCAAAAACGCCGATCTAGTCCCGCTTATCAACTGCGAATTGACAATCCTCAACTCTCTATAAAAATGTTAAGTAAGTATAATAATCTACAAAGTAATATCATTTTCTAATAAATTCTCCATTCTGCTTACATTCAATACTGCAATATTGCGAGAACTGCAATATTAAAATATCACTTTAAATACTCAATTTACTGTTTATTAAACAGGGTACAGTGACCGGCGATAAATATTGCACACTTGTTTACAGCCCTCAGCCTAAGGCGGCTTCCGCCTGCCACCTAGCTTCTGTCAACGGCTTCGCCTGAGACCATACCGATTCCTTTAGTCAATTCCTTGACTCAATCACGCCAAAGAGACTTATCATTTACAATGGTGGTAAAAGTTTCAATTACATAATTGTTCGGCATTTAACCAGCAAGAGTCGGTTAATCTTAGATTTTAGCAGAAAATTTTCCTCGTAGCATTTACAGTAGTTCATGCTTTTCTAGTCACATAAGTATACACACAAACTAACTCACTTACAAACTTTAGAATTTATAATATGTAGTAAGATGGTTCAGAAGAGACATTAATCATTTACTCTAATAAGTGGTTTGATACCCTAAATTGAAAGATAATTAAAAACTTTCAACAGAAAATCACATTTTATACGAATAGAATACCTCTTTAAAATACGAACATTTAAAATGTGCAATATTTATCGCCAGCTACTGTATCATAATTTATGACATTCATTAAAGTATCGGAGACGGGAGCAGCATATATTAATTTACAACGTTCAAACTGCTACGTTGTTTATGAAAATGTATTAAAATATTAATTAATAAATTAATGTCGCTTTCATAGTGTACAAACAATACATTATAACGTCGTTAAACCAGATACCTTTTTTAAGGGGGGAAATGATCCAATGATTTCTCCCGCCTTAGGCGAGGCGAGACACTCCCTGTGTCAGACTCTTACTGACTAAAAACCACCCCGTTCCTACTCTTGCTTTACGAGCCGGAGCTCCGGTAAACCTAGTAGGTAGTCCCCAGTTCCAGATAAACCAGATACATTGTACGATATGCAAGATGCCAAGAATCTTTTTCTATGTCTACTATGTACAAATTGATCATAGTAATAAACTATGTTTTAGTAATAACAAGTTAAACGGAATGGGAATCAGCGGTGACCGACGTTAGCGGAAAATTTTCCTTCAATCGTTTTTTATTTGCAGTCAAAAGCTTAACTGACTTAATTGAACTGCAACAGTTTTAAAACAATAATGCACATACGCTACTTGACTGACTTTTCAGTACTAAAAATGATCGAAATAATCTTTAGGGAACAGAGAGTAAAGTTTCCTAAGAAAAGGAAAATCCTCCGACCAGACGAGGTGATTGTGCTTGGCGGGTTTTAACTTCACATATAATGTACAAGATGTAGGATTTGAGACTTCATCCGTGGATTTATTTGTCAATCGTCTATATCCGACTTCTGTCATCTGTCACTTATCATGCGTCGCCACGAATCCATTAAAAATACATAACATAACGTCACGCCTTTTTATCCCCGAAGGGGTAGGCAGAGGTGCACATTACGGCACGTAATGCCGCTATACAATGTACACCCACTTTTCACCATTTCTGTTATAAGTCCCATGTAATAGGGGTGAGCCTATTGCCATATCCTGGACACAATTCCAGACTCCGTGCTACTACCGAGAAATTTTCGAAAATCCGAAAAAAGCCCAGTAATACTTTGCCCGACCCGGGAATTGAACCCGAGACCCCTTGTTCGGCAGTCGCACTTGCGACCACTCGACCAACGAGGCAGTCCATTAAAAATAATATATATTTTTTTAAAGTTGACAAAATGAACCTACTGAAACTTATCTGTACATTGTAATCCGAAGAGTTTTCGTCGAAGTACTTACAATGGATGCGGTAGACAGATTGAGATGTAGTCCGACTCACGTTTGTGATTAGTTGGGCCAAATATTTGAGGTTAATTGAGATTGTGTATCTTACAATGTTGTTAAAGTTTATGGTCCAACTATTCTTACAATTTGAGTTATGGTAGCTTTACATATTACGTGGGTGGGCAAACACTATCATATCAGCCACAGGAAGAAAAG
This sequence comes from Spodoptera frugiperda, assembly GCF_023101765.2. Classification (NCBI taxonomy): domain Eukaryota; kingdom Metazoa; phylum Arthropoda; class Insecta; order Lepidoptera; family Noctuidae; genus Spodoptera; species Spodoptera frugiperda. The sequence continues at coordinate 11,259,902 of NC_064216.1, forward strand.
TCATCCAGGGCTTCTCCCGCCTTGAGCGAGGCGAGAGAGAGTCTCAGACTCTTACTGACTAAAAACCAAGCCGTTCCTACTGCTGCTTTTCAAGCCGGAGCCCCGGTAAATGCTAGGCAATCCGCAGCTCCAGATCAGGACATTAAGCGTCGAGGGGGGCAAAAGTGACTGGCGCTAGCAGAGGATTTGCCATCAACAGATTTTTATTAGCAGTTAAAGTTTTAATAAAGTTAGGCCTCCCAAAATGATTTCCACTTCCCTAATTTCATCCATATCTGCCGCTGGAAAGGAACTGCCAATGGCAACTGTAGACCACTAATAAGATAATAACTGTCGTCTTACATAGATAGTCAAAAAACTGAAAGCATGAAAGTGACGTTCATTACTATACACAACAAGCTGATGTCTGCGGCTTCACTCGCGAGGATTATGCACCGCTACATAGTTTATTATTTTAGGGAACAGAGAGTAAAGTGCCCTAAGAAAAGGGGGATTCTTCGACCAGGCGTGGTGATCATGCTGGTCGGGATTTCTGCCTGTTGTTCTTTGGGATTTTCTATCCATGTTTTTTCGTATGTAAACTTTACATGGGCGTTGTCATTTTTTTATAACGTCATCCGTTGATTTGCTCGTCGATAGTGTGCGACTTCTGTCATCTGTCACTTGTTATGTGTCGCCACAGCATCCATGAAAACGGTCACAAACACAGCTTATTTATTACATCCTCGCAACATATCTACATAGCACATCTCTAGTGGAAAAGCACCGTATGACTCAACATGCTCAAAGCCACGACAGATGTAACAAAAATAATCCCGTGACGTCACAGATGACGTTACAATAGAAACTTCTAGCATCAATCACAATAACAGAAAACACGCAATAAACAGACGGACAGTACTAAATAAAATAAAATCAAAGCAACCCACGTGTTTTTCATCGTATCTAAAGCACAGGCCACACCACCGGCCACGGGCGAACATCGCTTCGCCTCTTTACATACTTCGGTTCACACCGCGAGCTACCGACTAACCCAACGAACTAAGCTAACGAAATATCCGACGATTCCAGCGAAGCTACTTAGTAGTAGTTTTATAGCGTGCACCGATTTTATTATGTTAACAAGTTTAAATCATATTATTTATTGGTTAAATCTGACTGTACGTTTCCGTTGGAAATAATAAAATGTAGTGTGACTAACTTGTATTTGGTATAATGCTAGCTTTTGCTCCTTGCTTCACTTTTAGACATGTAATGGTTTATTAACCTTTAGAACACGTATTTTTGTGGCCTAATCTTTTGGTTTCAGTTTTGGAACGTATCCAGTACTGTCTGGGCCCAAATCTAAGTCATATATCATTACTAGAGAATCCGGCGCGGTTTCACCTGCTCTGCTGGGCTCTAATTAGATATAACGTAATATGTTATAGCCTTCCTCGATAAATGCACTATCCAACATTTTTTGCCATTTGGCTACGGAACCCTAAAAATTATGCGTATGAATGAAAGGTGTTATAAAACAAACTCTTCAGCTTTATACATATTATGTATTTATGTATATATGTGTAGATTAGTATTGAATAGTGCATTCGGTCTCACACTAAAAGAATGTGGAATATTAAGCAAGCTTCTTGATCAATTAGCCGAATATGAGGAAAATTTACGGCTGAATAGTACGTAGACATTAATAAAAAAAAAACCAAAGAATAATACACCAGTAACAGCATGTTCATAGCAAGCCTTAGAACCGTTAAAGAAAAATCATTTTTAAAACCATTTAGGTAGTTAAGTACATCTGTAGCGGAGTCATAAAGTTGCAGTAAAACATTTATTTAACTTGGGGGCGGAGTTCTTGATAAAATTTCCGGCCAAAGGTGGAATAACCATTTCTCAGTAAACCGTTTCTTGCTGCAAGTTTTCAAATAATATATTTTTCCATCTGGCAACACAAATTAGATTCATCCTATTTCCTCTCACTGGTTTAAATGCAATGGAAATTCTATGTTCAAATTTTTTATAGCCGTTATTGAAATTTTAAATATGGAATAGTGGTTGGCTGTCTTATTGGTCGAATGCACGAATGGTTAACGTTATTACCCGACTGCGCCAGAAGGAGGTTTATGTTTTTTTAAGATTTTTTTTATTTTCGAAAATTCTCTTTATTTTCAGTCATTACTTGTGTTCGTCTCGCCTGCCAGTACGTAGATGCCTCACAACATAAATGGCAAAATTAACTTTAATAATTAGGATGTTTTTCCACCAGAGATGTGTTATGCTACGTTGCTGTGGATGCGTTTGGCTTCGACCAATCATATACATTGGAAACGGACTTAGCTAAGCCATGGATGTGGGCTTACTACCTACTATTTATCTACTATTTATACATCGCATAATCGAGCTGCAAATCTTCCTCGCACAGCTACGAGGACGTAGCTTAGCGTATCGGTGGAAACGGTCACATAGTTTCACATCTTCGTAGCATAACTACACAGCACATCTCTGGTGGAAAAGCACCCTTGTAACCTTTCTGGTAATACAATTTATGGTGCAATATTATTAATCCGGTCGCCATATTGTTCCTAATTTAAATTAATCACTCCAATTGGTTAGAATGTTAGTGGTCGTTCTATGTACTGAATTAAATCGTTCACATATTATCTGAATGTAGTTCAAAATGTTCGGGAAATATATTAGAGTTAAGTATCTAGTTTAATTTGACCACTACAGTCGTTAAATTGAACCACGATTTTACTATTTCAATGTACAAGGGCCATTGTTGAACATGAAATAGTACGTTTCTCAAATTCATTTTAATCTCACTAATATTATAAATGCGGAAGTTTGTGAGTTAATGTGTATGTGTGTTTGTACACAATTACGTCAAAGCGGCTGAAGGGATCGGGATTAAATTTGTACTAAAGTTAGAATTTGGTTTGGAATAACGCATAAAATACTTTTTATCCCCAAGCAATGCACATCACACTAATATTATAAATATGAAAGTTTGTTTGTTTGGATGTTTGTTCGTCTATCACGTTAAAACTACGCAACGAATTTTGATGAATTTTGGTATACAGAAAGGGCTTTTTATCTCAAGGAAACGCAAGCAAAGCCGTTGGCAGAAGCTAGTCAAGAAGCAAGTCGAAAAGCTGCTCAGGAAATGAAAAATGTAATACAACTAAAGGAAATCTACTTATTTATTCAATGACATAAAAGTAAAATTGACTCACAATTTATATAAAAAAATCATCCTAATCTATTCAAACACGATTACCAAACGTATTACCATTAACCAGAGATCAGAATCGAATAGCAAAAGATTAACACTGTCATTACCTAGTACTGATGCCTCGTAAACTCGTAAGCGTATTTAATAATAGCCCTTATACAGCTGTAATAAAGCTTAAGGTCCCTAAGCCGAGATGTCAAATGTTTTATTCCTTTATAATGTCATTTGGTTCAATTCTCAAAGGCCTAATGGTGTTGATTGATGTTATAAAAGTGGAAATTTCAAGTGTAAATTGCAATATCAAAGTAGAAATGATTATTTCGTTTGGGTTGTTTGCTGAGGATGATGTTAAAAATGTAAATGATTGTCAGTCTGTGTGTGATAATAATTAAATTTTTAATATGCCATTATAACAATAGCCTGTTAATGGCCACTACTGACCAAAACCTCGTCTCGCACGGAAAATGTTTGAGAATTAATCACCACGCTTGTCTAATGCGGGTTGGCGATTTCAAACTTATACTTACTTAAAAATTCTAAGCCCGGGTTTCCTTACGATGTTTTCCTTCACCATTTGTCAGTGGTGTCTAAATAATTTTAAAAAGGCCCGCAACACACTTGTTACACCTACGGTGATTCGGGTGATAATGGACGGCGATTGCTTACCATCAGGTGATTGCATGAGCTCGTTTATCAGCTTATCCCATGAAAACACTCAAACTTGGCATAGTACCTATAACAAGCCTACAGAACACGTCACGACCCACAGCAGTAAAAAGTACCTCATAATTTACTAAAAATCGGAAGGCCAGCCAAACGGCCCTTTTCCATCGCCAGACCATTTCGCTACCCCATAAAACGGAATCATATCAAGCCGTAAAAAGCATTAGAGATATATTTTTTGTCCCAGTTATGATTGTTTCTGGGAAAAAGCGTGGAACGTCGTAAATCTTTAGTTATAAATCTCTTAATACGCTGATCTAGACTGGGGAGAAACGCCAGAGTGAAAGGCATAGTCTTTTATGACTAGATTTATTGAAGATTTTTTGACCTCTTCTTTAGTTCTAACAGTCGTAAATGCGAGTATTTATTCTAAGTCCAGTTTTTTAACCGAAAAACGTGACAAATACGTAAATGTCTACTTTGAAAGTTTAAAGCATTTCAGTGTCTGGAAGTAAGATCACTATTAAACAAAAGTTGGATACTTGCAGATTCTATGAAGAGTGCTAATAATAGAAAAATGAGTTTGAACTGGTTTAGGTCAGATAAAATGGGAAAAACGATGACATGATGTGTCCCTAGTAGCTTAAGTTAACTTAAATAATCTATGCTGCGAGGATGTAATGGCTAAGCTATGTGACTGTTTCCACAGATACTAAGCTATGTGTACCCATTAATATGATTGGTGGAAGCCAAACAAATCCATGCAACGTAGCATAGCACATTTCTGGTGGAAAAGTACCCTAAAACCTAGTATTATAATTATCAACACTAAAAATCCTCCACTCAAACCTTACATCACCCATCCTCCAAGAATATCAACCGTGTTATCATAACATACACAACTAAGATTACAAGCTCATTACACATCTCAATGATTACGTTAATTATCTTATCACAATTGATCTCAATTTCACGCGGAGTTTAATTATTTATCCGTACCGCGTCATCTAATTACCTACAGCGTAATTTAGAGTACGTCTCTGGGAATTAGTTGAATTTGTTATCAAGATTTCGTGGAAGATTAAGCATAATATCTATCTATTATGCTGTGAAGAAGTAGGTTGATGTGGATATACAGTTATTAGGCGTTAGCGTAGTGTTCCAGGCGAGGAAAAGAAGCAGCCTACCAGGGTCGCAAAAGTGGCGGGACCTCCCACTGCTATAGCGGTAGGTCAAAGCTTGCCGGGTGTGGTGATTCCATAAGGGTAACCTGGGTTACGATCACAGGCAGTAGAGGAACACCGCAGTGGTTTTAGCTGATAAGGGTCCGGCACATCCCCATTCGTCCCCATGACGAGAGAAGTTCATGAGAATTTCCAAAAAAAGATACGCAGTTATGAAATGTATATTATTATAGCACCTAATCTTCATTAGTTAGTGCCACAGACATGTAATGCAAATAATTGTTTTGGATTTAGTACAGAGTGAGTTTTATCTAAAACAAAAGGAAACCTTTTGCAAAATCTGAAAAGCGAACCCAACATATCTTTCCCAGAAATCACACTACTCATAAACGTAATACGTAGTTCCAAAGGAAAATTTTCAATATTAATTAAACCTACCTGTAATTCCTGGAACGTAAAACACGAGCGAGTTTTCACTAAAAACTAAACTTGGCCAATAACAAAATCCGAGTCTACTTTCATAACAGCCAAAGAGGTCAACTAAAAATATTTTAGGAAAATCTCAAACGACGACGGTCATTTCCTAAAACGAATGGAGGGCAAATTGCGTTATCCACCTTTCTTTAACCTCTCATATCTCAACGCCGAGGAATATAAGTTAGGGCGATATTACAGTATCTGGCGATAAATATTTCGCATCGATCTTTCGATACAAAAGTCGATGTCGTAGTCGATTAGATTAAATTGGCTAGACAATTAATAGAATGGCGTATTTAGCTAGTTGGCTATGACCGACACAGTCTGCCAAGTCATCGCAAATGCTTTGCTTGTGATAATGACTAGCTATAACTAAACTAGTACTCTCCTCATATCATGAAAAGTTTAATTGATAATAATGTAATAAAATAGGACGCAGAAGTCGCAGCTCAATTTGATAATATTTTTTCGGACGTTCCTGTATCCACTTCTATTTTTTTTCTTTTTTTTAAAGGCGCGATCTATTTTCTTTGCTGCCTCCATTTTAAGTCGGGTAACATAAGTCTGAAAAATGCTATGGTGAAAACCGCATCAAAATCAGTTCAGCCAAACGCGAGATAATCGCGTACAAACCTATATATTTACAGGTCAAATTAAGAACCTCCTTTTTTCATAAATTATTGTAATAGCACAGAACACAAAATAAATTGTCTGTTACCAAAAGTCGATGTGCAATATTTATCGCCGGGCACTGTAACCCCAGGCCTGTGTCCTTGAAAAATATCACGATTGTAAGCAAGCCCCAATACCCAAACATTGCCTTAACCATATTTACGGTTTACAAAACCGCGAAATTAACATATTTTCTCCCTTTTAGAATCATTTGTAAACAAAATATGGGAATGTTACTTGAGTCGGATAGATTTCATTTACAAGTACCCTCAGTATGAGTTTGCTTTACGCGCGTTCGGCTCTCTGATTGGCTGGCTCGAATGAACTAACCAATCACAGCGCCGAACGTGCTCTCGTTTCGATTACTTTAAACATAAAGCAAACTTGTACTAAGGGTAAAGTTTTCTGTGTACGTGTTGAATTATGTTAAAACATGTTTTTGTTATTTGCTTCGGGTTCGTGTTCGTATTGTTTTGCAAAATAATGAAGGTTTCGATATTTGTTACTAATGAACTATAACGTGTGAGGGTATCTTTTTGATGTTTACCTTTATTGTGTGGACAAAGGTGTGCGATATTCGTACGAAAATATATTAATTGCTAACTTCTGTCAGCGGCTTCGCCCACGTTTCTGTTGAATATAAAGTATCCTATCACCCAAGTCTGCTCATACCCTGTCTGTATACTAAATTTAATCAAAATCCGTTCAGTAGTTTCAGCGTGATTGACGGACAAACAATCAAACAAACAAACATTTCACAGTTAGAATATAAATGTGATACTGTTATTAAAAATAACAGTGATATGACATGTTTAGTTAAACGCTAAGACAAAATCACGTTATAATAACTTTTTTTTATTATATAAACCGGTAAACGAGCAGACGGTTTACCTGATAGTAAGCAATTGCCGCCGCACATGGACACCCGAAACACCAGAGGCAACTATTCTTGGTCAATCAAGCGCGTTAGCTAATCTCGTCTCAAAATCAAACAAACACTTAGCACTCAAACTAGCACTCATTCTTTCAAACACTAAACTAACTGACAAATCAATCAAAAGCTTCCTAGATTAAATCGAAAAACTAAATTATTATTAAAATAACTCCTTTGATCTAATATCATGGTTATTTCTGATAGAGTAAACATCATAAGTTGTTTGATCTGTGCAAGTCTATGTTACATTAACTCCATCGGCACATTACCGCGTTTGGCTCTCTGATTGGTTGGTTAAAACGGAGATGGCTGATCAGAGCGCTGAACGTCATAAATATCTAGATCGAGTAGAATTAACATAAAACAAACTCGCACTAGTACTCAGAACAGCTTCTATTAGCAGTAGATATGGATTGACAGGAATCGAGTTCTTATCAATCATTCATATTTGAATGATTGATAAGAACTCGATTCCTAATCTTCAAATGTTTGGTTAAAATCGTTAATAGACAAAGTTATTTTGTTTGTTTGTTTGAACGTGCAAATCTTTAGAACCGCTGCACTGATTTTAAAAAAATCTTTTGTTTTGGATAGTCCATTTATTATAAAAGGTAGACTGTAAAACATTAAACTATGACTAATAAGATCTGAATAAAGCGGGCGAAAAGATTAGTTTAAAGAACTATGAGGTACTATAATTAATAAACACAAAATAATATCAAGTCAACCTTCCATTTTGTTTCACCCAACGTAAAGTTAATGAGAATACCCACAATATAAATATACCCACAACTAGAAGGGTGAACTAAGTCAATACACGTTTTATTTGAACTGGGTAAGCATTTATTGGTATTTTATTATCTTGGGCTAAATCATAAATGTATTACGTATTAGATCCGAGATATTGCAAGCAGGGATAATATTATTTTGAAATCAATTCGATAAGTAATGAAAGATGCGAGTATAATACATTTCTTGCTGTTATTTTTATTTTATTTTGTGAAGAAATTGAGGGTGATCGTGATCAATCTTGCTTTAAGAATGTTTCTCTAGCATTATGTTTGTTTATTTATTCTTTAGGGAAAACTAAATAAAAAGGATCTTCAAAACACAAACTCTAGTTTCGTGAAATAAAAAAGAAATACTATGTACTATTGTTATTATTTATTTTGTTCACTTTGAACAATTAAGATTATAATTCATAAAATGGTATTAGTAACATTTATTTTTAGATATGTATAAAACTTATTAAAGTTAAAGTAATATTACTCTGATGTTTTAATATTGTCGTATATTTTTATTCCAGAAGACCTAAAAAGTATCGACACCCGCTAAGTATAAGTATGTATCTGCCAGATACACGAAATGGTTTTTATTGCATTTTTAGCTTCAACGTACCTGTATCTATCCAATAAAAAAATATCAAAAAAATTGTAACAGCCGAACATGGTTTTTTTTCAGACGCATAAGTATTTATCTGAATTAGCTAGGAAATAAATACAACGTACAAATATGTAAGTTCCAGTTAAATAGTAGTACGCGGGGGGATCGAGACGCGGGGTGCGGGCATCTGCCGCTCGCTCAGTTCTTCGCGGTAACAGCGAGCGGCACGCGCGAGCGGTGCGTTATATTTTATTAATATCGACACCCGCTAAGTATAAGTATGTATCTGCCAGATACACGAAATGGTTTTTATTGCATTTTTAGCTTCAACGTACCTGTATCTATCCAATAAAAAAATATCAAAAAAATTGTAACAGCCGAACATGGTTTTTTTCAGACGCATAAGTATTTATCTGAATTAGCTAGGAAATAAATACAACGTACAAATATGGAAGTTCCAGTTAAATAGTAGTACGCGGGGGGATCGAGACGCGGGGTGCGGGCATCTGCCGCTCGCTCAGTTCTTCGCGGTAACAGCGAGCTGCACGCGCGAGCGTTGCGTTATATTTTATTAATATAGTGAACGCTATAAATTCTTAGTATCGTTAAAGCAAAATGCAATTAAAAGGCGACAGAATCTCACCATGTTACCACCAAATGAGATTTATTCGTCACCTAGACAAGGTAAGTCCTAATGATAATTATTATGGAATTTTAGCCATTCCCGGTGCATAAGTGTGTATCTACGTAGTTACACATTTATACACTGGATTCAATTTTAATTGTAAAATGTATCTAGGCACTTAACTACTTATTCCATGGATATCGCGTAAAATTAAGGTAATTAACTAACTTATACATCGTTATACATTGGAATTCAACTAGAATATAAATATTTATCTATACACTTACATAGTTATGCTAATAATTATTTATCGTAAACAATGATGTTTAATCTGATTTTGATTGTTTTCAGATAGTTCGGTAGACTACAAATGCTACAAATTGCAAGTGTTTGTGATCATGTGAACAATTTTACACCTTTTTTAAGGGTGGAAAATATTCCCCTGGTTTCTCCCGCCCCGGGCGAGGCGAGAGGGAGTGTCAGACTCTTACTGACTAAAAACCACCGCTAGCAGTCTGCAGCTCCTGGTCGGGACTTTCTCTGTGGTAGTCTGATGGCTGTTTGAGGCACGCGCGGAACGCGAGGCGCCGTTCGTTCGGGTCTGGTTCCGGAAGGGCAGCGACCTTGGTCGCCGTCCGCAGGCCCGTGCTTACAATGGCCGAAGATCATCTCGCGATCCCCGACGCCAGGAGTATCTCCCGCGATGGCTGTGACATCCGGTTACATCGCCGACTACATCCAGACGTTTACTCCCACCTTATCAGAAACAGACACCTACCGAAAGTCCCATCCCTGGCAAGCACCTGTGTCAGGCGGTATAGCGTCCCTCAAGCCGCTCTTCTTAGAGAGGACTTACTGCTGCAATAACAGCAAGTCCATGATATCATGCTGGACCTCGTCCCGAAACGCACTAATCTGGCACGGCAGCGGAGATTCGCCCTGACGACGCACATCAGCGCGCAAACTGAAGCGCTTTCGGCTCCAGATCCTACGGCGGTCATCCGGCAAGCTGCCGCCTCCTCGGAGATCGTGCGATATCCACAAATCACCCGGACTGCCTTTGAGACGTGAGCAGCTCCCGAGTTGGGTGCCGCATCAGGTTCGGCGCCGTCGCTACGCCGACGATCGATCGATCTCGATCATACCCTGAGTATGATCGAGCGAGAAGAACTGGGATGCCATTTCCACCTTTTGCGAGGCAGTCATGCCAGCTAAGGAGGAGGAATGAACCACGTCATGCCGTAGTCATTGCGCGAGACACTCCTGGCGTCGGGGATCGCGAGATGATCTTCGGCCATCGTAAGCACGGGTCTGCGGTAGGCGATCAAGCTCGCTGCCCTTCCAGAACCAGAAACCAGGCGCCGTTTGTTCGGGACAAACGGCGCCTCGTGTTCCGCGCGTACCTCAAAGACTACCACAGATGAGGTCCAGTCAAGCCTGACCCGGAGCTGCGGACTGACTAGTGGGGTACTGAGGCTCCAGATCGAAGAGCAAGAGTAGGAATGGGCTAATTTTTTGTCAGTAAGAGTCTGACACTTTCTCTCACCTCGCTCAAGGCGGGAGAAGCCGTTTATCCGGTAATCGTTACCGCGTTAAACGTTAAACGGCAGCTACCTGGACCTTCCTATTCAACCTATAACCCTTAATTATCATTTATTTATTTACCTTACTTGTTGATTAGATTTAGAAATATTTAATTAGAAAATTTTAAATAAGAAAAAAGAAACATTTAAAAATATAAAAAGCAGTAGCCCACCAGTAAATCCAAGCTACCGGCGGTCAGGGCTCAAGAGAGAGGAATTTCTGGACAATACGCGCTGTGTCCAGAAGTACTGCCTTCTGCATCAGGCTCTTGATCCAACCGTCTAACTTTAGCCTACTCAGATGTTGGTCGAGGCTTTTAGCTTTGAGGCATTTGGCAGATACGACTATCGGCACAATTATTGCCAAATCTATATCCCCCATGTCGACAACCTTATAAACTAAATCAAGATATTTACTGGCTTTATCTTTTTCAGCTTTCGGGAGATTCTCGACTTGTGGGATTGTTATATCAATTATCATTATGCGACGGCTTGGTCGATCTATCACCACAATGTCAGGTTTGTTAGCAACAATTGTCCTGTCTGTGATGATAGTTCGATCCCAATACAGTGTGACATCTCCATTTTCAAGAACTGGGTCAGGCAGATACTTATAATTCGGCACTTCAGTTTCAATAAGTTAGTATTTTAAAGCAAGTTGTTGATGAATAATCCTGGCTACAAGATTGTGTCTATGCAAGTACTCTCCGTTAGCTAAGTGAGAACAACCCGAAATTATATGTCGAATGGATTCCCCTGGGCGATGACATGCCCGACAAATGTCAGCCGTTCCATCCTTTATAATTTAACTTTATAATTTACTTTCTTTCCATAACTATATAATATAACTATATACTATAACCCATTATTGTTACAATAATCTTTCCGAAAATGACCGCAAAATGATATATTTTAACCCTGGATAAAACCGAAGTTATTGGTTTCCCAGTTTTGGTGCCATAATAAAAAATGCTCAAGGAGTCAAGTACTAACAGATTATTATGTTTTCATTTTGGCCGCACTTTCGAATTTGTACCAAAATGACCTTTGTTCATTTTTCTACTTGCTATCTTGTTTTTAATTTGATTCCTTTGCCTTTTACTTCAAAATAACAAGATTTATTAAAAAATAGTTAATAAAATTTAGTTACATTAATAACATTAGTGTTGTAATCACGGTGATAAAATAGGTAACTAACCGTTACATAAAATACTTTCATTGTAATATCCAGTCAAAAGTAAGTATCTGGCAGTTAAAGCATTTACAAGAATAAATATTCCATTGAAAAAGTGTGGATGTGGCAGTTAGAGTATTTTGATACATTCTAAGACCGGAGTAAAATTATCTATGTGTTATAAAACAAAACCATAAACCTTTACAAACAAAATTTCCTTGTAAACATAAACTGTACTTAATTTTAAACTCAGTTACCAAATTTCAAACCATAAATCCTTAAAATGACAAAGATATGACAATTTATAATTTTTGCAATCTTAAATTCGCTCTCCTGTAAAATTTAACTTTTTCAGTTACTTACTTATACTTAGGACGTGTCGGTATATAGAGCTACATACAACCGGTAAGGTCGGGGTTCTTTGACCCTGTGGGGTTCTATAACCAATAGGAATCCAGAATAAAGTGTATATTCAATTTGCTTTGGTCTAAAAGTTTGGGTCAAAGAGACCCGATCTTTTCATAACTTCACACCGACATTATGGAACGCCAATTAATTCGAACGATTCTTACATACTTCTTTCGCTTTATCAACAGTCATCAGTCTTATCATGTATGATGGTCGGTTAAGGGTACTCTTAATTTTACCCGAACTAATGTTTCCTTCATACACCTCCAGCTAGCACATAATTTTCTAGCTTATATACATAATGAAACAAGTACAGGTAGTTTCAACTTCACGTCTGCAATTAACATGGTGACAGCACTACCTCCAGGTTAAATCCCCCAAAAAGAGCTAATGCCACAATAGCAAAGGAGCAATTTGAAACTATATACTCATTTTGTTCAGTAAATGCAATTTTGGAGCCAACTGTAAGGAACTTAAGATTTAATTTTCTAAAATACAGAAAGCGAAATAAATCTAGGGAACTTGTTAATAAAAATAGGAGATTCAAAACTTACAATTAGACATTTTAAGCCCTGGTTTTCTTACGATGTTTTCGGAAAAGTCATTTTAGTACATACAGTCAATAGGTTGCAAACTCACACTCTCCTGCATGAAAAGCGAGCATTCACCACATTAACAATGGAACAGAAAAGTGATACTTACTGTATTTTAGAACAATATTGAGCTGCCCCTGAATATCGTATGAAAAAGTTTCATCAACCCTCACTCTCACATCCATATTGTATGTAAAGGTACAGAAAGTTACAGAAACATACTCGTACAATGTCAAGGACATATTATTTTTATTTCATTTTATTTTTATACCACACACATTAGGATTTTCTCTTGTTTCGTGGGAGAGTTTACAAACATACAAGTTCACATAGCTATATATGGCATGCAGACCCGAAATAACAATTGGAGGATCACACAAAAAGTATCGTGCCGGAATCTAACCCGCTACACCTTGCGCGGAAGCCGGTTACCTCGCCACCGCGCCAATATGGCTACTTTGGATCAATACAGTTATAAAAATATATGGAAACGTTTACCAAAATATTCCCTATTTCTATACACATAACGAAAGTAGGAGTAAATCTAATACCCTCCGTTTCCCAAGTCGGTTATAAACCGATTACATTAAAGCCATTAACGACTATATACGTCACATATTTCAAGTTTCCAAACTCACAATACGTCTGAAGTCCACCAAAGTACGTGAACTTAACCCTAAAATGTTCCAAAACTATTCAACATCGACCTTGGGATCGGACCTCAGTAGAACAACTAAGACCCAAAGTTTTTTTAAAACTACGCCCAAACTCTTCGTCGTGTGAATTTTGGAAATTTTGCGTTGGACTTTGTACTATGTAAAGATCGTTTAATTTGTGTAACATAACATAATAGCTCTTAGGTTTGAAAGTAGGGTTATTAATATTAGTACATTCTTTTCAATAGTTTGGTCTAGTAGCATGGTCAAATAAATAACTAATATTTAAAGGCCTTGAATATTTATTTTTAGCAAACGTGGGATCGATAGGGATTTTTGACATTTTCTAATTATGTACTTAACATGTATGCCAATTTTCAGCTCTATGCGAATTATGTCAAGGTTGCGACTTAATTTCGTCTATTTTGACCAGGCTATAGTAGCGTTAAGTTTAGTAAGTAGGTACTGGATTTTGATATAGTCAGCTGAGGAGGTTAAAAATATACTATCGTTTGCAGATAACTATCTAACTTAAGATCTTATTACCGAAAATCACAAGGTACAAGACGACCACTTCCGAACACAAACCTCCCCAAAAAACTTCAAAAACGACCTATAACATTACAAAAAAAAAACCTTTAAAAAAATGAAAGCGCCACTGACCCAAAAACGTCCATACATTTCGTAGTACGTGTGCAGAAATTCAATTGTCCATATATCTGCCAGGGTATGTCTGGCTAGTCGGGAGGTTGTTTAGACTAATAGCAGGTCCAAGGAGCGACCCTATTCAAGTGGCTTTGTTTCGGATTTGAGACCCTAATGCCTTTTATTCGCCATTTTGCGACCGTTCCAGTGTACGTGGGAAGTTTGTGGTCAATTTTCGCCTGATGAGGTTATTTTATGTCTAAGTGATGGTGGAGGGTTGGGTTAGAAGTTATTAAGGTTTGGTTGTAGAGATAGTAGTTTTAATTATGCTTGGTTGGTTATTGGATTGGTTTAGATTGTGCTAAAATATAATAATATGGAAAATTTAATTGGCCAAAAAATATACTGCTTTTGTTAGTTTTCTATTTTTTATTATATGTATATTGTTTTAGGAACTTTTCTTTCAAGAACGTGTCAGCCCCATTAGGACAAATTAACATACATGTAACATAATTTTAATTAAATTATACAAATTATCACATTAGTATCGTTTCTTGGTCAAGGTTATCTTGAAAATATTTTTCAAGATAAATCAGCAAAAAGTTGTCATTTTGGGAAAGATGGTAAACTGCTATTTAAAATATGCGTAAAACTTCTGAACCAAAAACCACTGACTCATTTATCACCACAAGTCATCATGAAAAATGAAGGAAAAATTGCTGAAATAAATAAGGGTGTTCAGCAAATTTTCATGCCAATATGAAGCAGCTGATGCCTCATCAACATGAAATACTCATCCCATAAAGAGGAACGAGGGTAGGTGGCCCTAACCCTTTGAACGCGATCAGGTGTCAACGCGACCCAACAAATATTCTGCACGACAGACCATCTTTGATGATTTGCATGAAAATGGGTGCCCTATATAGTCGTCTGGTTGAAATGGGCTGAGCGAGCAGTGGAGAAAAACATAAGTTAGAAAAAGTGGCCAGGGCTATATAAAAAAAACTAAGATAATTCTTTACAGACTGCCTCTTTGATCGAGTTGGCCGCAAGTACGATTGCTGGCCAAGGGGTCTTGGGTTCGATTCCCGGGTCAGGCAAAGTAATACTGGGCTTTTTGTTCAGCTTTTCGAAAATTTCTCAGTAGTAGCATGGGATCTGTAATTGTGCCCAGTGCATAAATGGTAAAAAGTGGGTGTACAACATTGTATAGCGGCATTACGTACCGTAATGTGCACCTCTGCCTACCCCTTCTGGGATAAAATGCGTGACGTTACATATTGTATATATATCTCTCTTTATAAATAATATTGTATGTATTTGTGTACACGTGATTGAGTCAATGAGAACACTGAAAGACAATCCGTACAACAAATCCGTTTAATATTATTTACTAACCAGATCTACCTAAAAATCAAAGAATTGTATTGAAATCGTTTACAAAAACCGTGAACTGTGATTGGAGGATCATGAATATGAGCTACGTGAGACGTTTTCTAACTTCTTGGGTTATCTTTCAAACATTTACAATCGAATATCTAAAAATCTACGCATTTACAAAATTTTATTAGCCTTACTTTTTTACCTAAGTACGTTTATAAATCTAATTCAGAGCTGGTGCTCATTAGGGTACGAATATAAAGTTATTTGTTTAGGCAAATTAGCTTCAAATGTTTGTCGGCAAAGAGAGTACACAGTAAGCAAAGATTATGTAAATAATTCAAAGATTTATGTCAAAAATTTTGCGTCGTAACAAAACATTGACAAAAGAAAAACAATTATTTATACATGCGTTATACATACGTGCCTTTTTTGCTTACAGAAGTTTAGCCAAGTTTGTGAGGATACGTTTGTTGATTTTGAAGAACTTGAAAACAAATATAAATCTTAATGTATTACGATTTTTTTGGGTAAACTTAGTCATATAAGTAAATAAAACTTAGGTACATAAAACAAAGCAAAGTTTCAGAGTTGGAGCTAACTACGACATTTTTGAGTTTAAAATATACAAAAAAGTGACGCGATATTTCAAAATCAATATGTCGTCGAAAGTATTTGTTTCTGTAAGAAAATAAAAAATACTGTTTCTAATTGTTTTATAATAATCTGCAAGACGGACATTAGAATAAAAAATAGCCATCTACTCTATTCTAATCCTTGAATATACATATACCTCTTTGAATAATAGTATAGCACCTACCAATTATTCAAATAACATGCATAATTGAAATAGACATTAGCATCTGATTTGTAATTGAATCATCTAATTATAGCATCTCCATTAATTGGAAATGCAGCGCAATCTATTAGACATGAGTTCTTGAAACGTATTAACTAATGTATTATAATTAATCCTATATGTCTTTGTTATTATATGTTTCTTAAGGAGAAAAGTACATAGTATAATCACGGCATGTCTTTATTCAAAGTCAAAGTCAAAGTCAAAATCATTTATTTCAAATAGACCAGGAAGGCACTTTTGAACGTCAAAGCTAATATAATAATATTAATAACGTCTGTCTGTCGGTCAGTCCTCTAGTGAAGCTATTTGCTCGTTCCAAAGTGTAGATTCCTATGGAGAAGAACGAGCAAGAAACTCCATAGGTTACTCTTTTTCAATCAGATTTACAATACAATTCTTGGTTACATTGTTTCGATTACTTGAACTATGTGAGAACAATGTAAAACTAATATACAGTCCCAGCGACAGAACAAGAAAATAACCTAGAGGGCAATAATATTCAGTCATGTAGCTTGTAAAAAGGCTTCAATACTGGCCTTATTAACTAAAAATCATGGTGTACTGTCGCACTCAGAGACAGTTAATGATTACTTAAATTATTAATAACGCTTTTGTTCCGAAAACAATTGCTAAAGACTGGGTTTAGTAACAATTAAAGGACTCTTAGGGCGGCGGTAACTCACGTAATTTAATGGAGAAAAGCTCTATTGGTTCCGAGTCACAGAGGGACTTTTCATCATGAGCAGCTTGCACAGACGAAACTAGTAGAGCTTTTCTACATTAATTTACGTGTGTGGCTCGAAAAGCAGGAGTAGGAACGTGTGGTTTTTAGTCAGTAAAAGTCTCATACTCCCTCTCATCTCGCCCAAGGCGAGAGAAATCATTGGATGATATATTCCCTTAAAAAAAGCCTCAAAAAAATATATTCTCTATTTCCCACACACTCACTTTAAACAAGCCTCTTAGAAACCGTGTAATAATACAATTTTCATAACATCAACATCTCATTAGATTATAACCGCGATCACAAAACCAATCTGTTCGCAACCCATCTCATATTCATTAAACTTCAGTATAAATAACCCTTTTTCCATGTAAATAGACTATCAAAGGAAATTAATTCCCTTAACCTTTATATTGGTTTGCAAGGAGGTTGAATTTTCTGTAACGTTTTTTATCGTTAGGTATATTGTTTTTGGTGAAACGATATTTTATTTTTTAGTGGATTCTCCTAAGATGGTTTATATGAATATTTTGATGAGATTTATGGTTCTTTTTTATTTTATTTTATTGTAAAGATTGGATTGTTTGTTATTTTTATGGTATAAGCCAGTAAACGAGCAGACGGATCACCTGATGGTAAGCAATCGTCGCCACCCATGGACATCCGAAACACCAGAGGCGTTACAAGTGCATTGCTTTTTGGGGGTTAGGAATTTAAGGGTTGTTGAGGAATCGGGGATTGGGAAGGGGGTAAATGGGCTTCCGGAAACCTCTCTAACACAACGCAAGCGTTATTTCACGTCGGTTTTCTGGTTGGTTGAGCCGGCCCATTCGTGCCGAAGCATGGCTCTCCCACACTTCAGTGTGTTAAGTGGCAAGTTTCAAATGATTCAGTATTAATCCTCAATTACTGTGATGAACATAATATTGGAACTCGTTTCATCACAGCATCACACCTAAAATCTCATTCGGTCTTACAAACTGGTCTAAAAATAAACATTTAAAAAGCCCATTCTAAGTACCATTGAAACTCATAAAACGGTTCAAGCATTAACAGTTAGCAAGATCCAACAACTTACCACTTACAAAGTACTTTAACGAGCTTCTTTAAAAGGTTAAACTGAAACAGTAAACTGAAGTAATCGCTAATAGCACTGTAAGTGGTGTGCGGAGTTACTGGTACTTGATAAAAAGTAGGGCCTAGCGCACACCGACGGAGCCGGCGAGAATACTAAGAATAAATCTATTTAAAATAAACCTTAATTAGTGTAGCATACAGATGAAAACGGTATGCCAAAGGGGGAGGCCCGGAACTGCGGACTGTCAAGCGGGTTTACCGGTGGCTCCGGCTCAAAAATCAGGAGTAAGAACAGGATGGTTTCAGTAAGAATCTGACACTCCCTTTGACTCGCCCAAGGCAAGAGAAATCCTCCCTGGTGAGAGAAATCATTGGTTGATTTTCCCCCTCAACTAAATAAAATAAAATACTGTAATATGTATTACCGAAATATCATTTATTTTCCTATCATAAATATTAAGTAAAGAACAATAAAGTGAGTTCTCCTTTATATTTAACGTAGTCGTTACAATTTTCACGTAATACAAGTTTATTTTACGAGGAAATTGTAAAACGATACTTCGAGATCTAGTGCTACCTGGTATCACATGGATGATTGTGTAAATGGAGTATTCACTTTATTAATTCAAAGATTCATATTGTAGGTGGTTATTTTTATCAGTCTTTAGGGCACTTTGGAAAATCATCCAATGACTTCTCCCGCCTTGGGCGAAGCGAGAGGGAGTGTCACTCTTACTGACTAAAACCCACCTCGTTCCTACTCCTATTCTTCGAGGAAAAAAAGGGAACTTTGTAGTGTTTAATATAAAGATTTAAAGTACATAGTTTTATAGAATTTTTAATTCGCTGTTTACTTACGTTATTGTCTACGTAAGACATATAATAAGCACAAAGTATGTATATGCATGCATATTCAGGATTTTGATAGTGCATATAATGCGATGTCATCATCACTCATTACTATACTTTGAAACTTATTTTTAGAATGTTTGTTACCTTCTATGTTTGTAGACTAGAAGCAATAAAACATATTAATATAAATACCCGAAAAAATTGTCTCCTATTTTAATACGGATAGTAAAATTTAATAAAAAATATATTTTATTTAATATAATCTGCCATTATTTCCTAAAACACATCACAAAATGAAAGTAGAAAACTAATTTGAACAACAAATTAGAATAACACATCTCAGATAAACGTTTTTATAAATTAAAATGTCTTACCTCTACGTATAATATATTCCATTTATTTTATAATTTGTTACGTTTTAATCACACAGACAAATTGTTTCTTTACCTTCATGAAAAGCTGCTTTCAGTCCTGAATAATAAGAAAATAATAATATACTTAAACGCACAAAGATAATTGTATAAAAAGATTTATGTTCATATTTTCATATTTACTTTAAATCACAGTTTGCTCACGTAAATTAATAGAGAAAATTCGAACACCTTCGTTTCCATTTTAACATCGCATTAATTTGAGCACTCCATTCATTCATACTTCACGTCTGATTATATGACCTGGACGCAATCCAAATGCATGCAGTTTTATATGTGCTGGCTTATAACTTAAGCTGTTACTATTGACTTATGGTATCTTCCCAATCCTACTAATAATATAAATGCAAAAGTTTGTTTGTTTGTTACTTCTTCACGTCGAAACGCCTGAAGACATCGCGATGATATTTGGAACAGGGGTGAATTTTCTGTAATAACACATTTGCAACTTTTTGTTCGATAGGAACGCGGGCGAAGCCGCTGACTACAACTTTTTCTTAAGGGGGGATAATCATACAACTTCGTCTCCCGCCTTGGGCGAGGCGAGAGGAAGTGTTAGACTCTTACTGACTAAAAACCACCCCGTTCCTACTCCTGCTTTTCGAGCCGAAACCCCAGTAAACCCGCTAGGTAATCCGCAGCTCCGGATGAGGCATCAGCTTTACTGGGCCCACTGGCAGCAGCTACTTTTATCATATATCATGATAAAATCTATACATATAATAAAATCGTAGAAAAGTGCTGTCTGTACATTGAAAATAAAAATAAAAAAAATAGCAGGGGTTATTGTTATGTCGATGTCGAACCCAAAAATGTAATTAACTTTTTTTTTGTCTGTTTGTCTGTTTGTCTGTTTGTCTGTTTGTCTGTTTGTCTGTTTGTCTGTTCGTCTGTGCGCGCTAATCTCAGAAACGGCTGATCCGAGTTGGATGCGGTTTTCACGAATATATTGTGGGATGCTTAAATTTACATTTAGTGTTTGTTTCATGTCAATCGGTTCATAAATAAAAACGTTATGTCAAATTAAAGAATCACGTCGAACATTTTATGCTTATACCATTAATCTCCGCAACTATTTGACGGATTTGGTTGAAATTTGGTACAGATATAGTTTAGAACCTTAGAAAGGACATAGATATATTTTTATTTCAAAAATCAAAAAATAAAATAAAAATAAAATAAAAATAAAATAAAAATAAATATAAAAATAAAAATAAAATAAAATAAAAATAAAATAAAAATAAAATAAAAATAAAATAAAAATAAAATAAAAATAAAATAAAAATAAAATAAAAATAAAATAAAAATAAAATAAAAATAAAATAAAAATAAAATAAAAATAAAATAAAAATAAAATAAAAATAAAAATAAAAATAAAATAAAAATAAAATAAAAATAAAATAAAAATAAAATAAAAATAAAATAAAAATAAAATAAAAATAAAATAAAAATAAAATAAAAATAAAATAAAAATAAAAATAAAATAAAAATAAAATAAAAATAAAATAAAAATAAAATAAAAATAAAATAAAAATAAAATAAAAATAAAATAAAAATAAAATAAAAATAAAATAAAAATAAAATAAAAATAAAATAAAAATAAAATAAAAATAAAATAAAAATAAAATAAAAATAAAATAAAAATAAAATAAAAATAAAATAAAAATAAAATAAAAATAAAATAAAAATAAAATAAAAATAAAATAAAAATAAAATAAAAATAAAATAAAAATAAAATAAAAATAAAATAAAAATAAAATAAAATAAAAATAAAATAAAAATAAAATAAAAATAAAATAAAAATAAAATAAAAATAAAATAAAAATAAAATAAAAATAAAATAAAAATAAAATAAAAATAAAATAAAAATAAAAATAAAAATAAAATAAAAATAAAATAAAAATAAAATAAAAATAAAATAAAAATAAAATAAAAATAAAATAAAAATAAAATAAAAATAAAATAAAAATAAAATAAAAATAAAATAAAAATAAAATATAATAAAATAAAAAATAAATTTATTCCGGACATACAGCGCCATCTATTGTTCAATTTCGTACTTATAGTACGGAATTGAACAATGTCGGGCTGTTCCTATACTCCGTAGATAGATGGCGTTGATCGCGCAATGGTGTAATTACAATTGTTCAGTTCATGTTATTGTTTTAATTCATTGGAAATTTGTTTTTACAAAATAGTAAAAAGCAATGAAAAATATAACATAATACAACTTTTAGTACAAAGAAAACGCTCTAACGGAGTATAGATAATTCTATGTTGATCGTTACACGACTTCGGTTCATGTTATTGTTTTAATTCATCGAAAAAAGTTAACAAATAGTAAAAAGGTATGAAAAAAATTATATCAATATAATTAAACTTTTAGTACAAAGAAAATGCCCGAACGGAGTATAAATAAATAATCCAAGTTGTCTTTATCCTCGATAGATGGCGTTGGGATCGAAATAGATTGCGCTATGGTTTTGTTACAATTATTTGGTTGGGTATCGGCCGAGCGCTTCGGTACTATTGTAGAAAATGTGTATTATCAGTCGTATGATTATTTGTCTGTAGTGGTCCTGCTGTTTCGTATATTCTAAATTGGTTTCGTTGTATTTGTCAATTAATAAGTTTATTTGTTGGGTTTTCCTGGTTTTCTGGTTAAACTTTTTAACGTAGGTTTAGTTTGATATCGATTATTAGTAGTTACTGTAGTTAGTAATTTTTAATAAAATTGTAAGTCTAATTTATAAATTAATTAGATTAGATTTAAGTCGTTTCTTTTAAATTATTTAGTTTAAGCTTGGTTATTATAGCATAAAGGATAGGTTCTAATATAATTTCTTTTTTAATTGTTATAAATTCGTAATTCGTAGCTTTCTTTAGTTTTAAGTTAGTTTTCATCTTAAGTTCGGAAAGATTATAATACATATTTCTTTAGTTAAAGTCCGTTTTTAAACTATTTTTTCAATGCCCTAAGTGAGTATACATCTATTAAAATCAAACGCAGAGCTCATTATGTTGATTTTTGAAGAGTTCCCTAGAATATCTTCCACATCTCATTTTTGAAGAGATTCCGCGAGATCGGGAACTATGTGGTTAAAACCAAAAATTTGCCGGAAGTCACTATTCCACGCGAACGAAGTCGCGGGCAAAAGCTAGTCTACACTATATCTCATTGTTTATTTGATCTTCTTACTAAGTTAAATTATTATGATCGAATATTCTTATTTATGACTAGATTTCGATGCACGTAAATAATGATTTCTTGTATCATAATTCTAGTATATCTCTTTAGAGATGATTTTAGTTTGATGTAAGATGTAAATTATATAGAATTTATTTCGGATACAAAAGCTAGTCGTTACTTTATCTGTGTATTTGAATGTGAATTTGTGTATTTGTTATGTTTTCTCATGAAATGATTAAGCTTACTAACAAAATGGTGTCGATAGTAATATAAAAAAGTTTTAAATTGGATTAACAATTTCGCGACTAAACGTACATTTTTACGTAAAGTACGCAAGATTAACTGACATTTTAACTTTGTTAATAAAAACCACAAAACCTCATATAATAGGTTTTTAAATCACAAGATAAACTAAAATATATCTAGATACTTAAATCAATCAAAATCACTGAACACAAAAAACAAACTAAACAAATCGCATTAAAATGAAACTAAGCGAAAATAAACAAGAAGGACGAATGGCGTACGCTTGCAAAAAATAGCTTACACTCATACGTAAGCGAACAAAGTGATGCGACAGCTTATTCACTAGCGATATGAGCGTTAGCGAAGCAATTGTCCCGCTTCACAGCGACTTCACAGCTGAGCGAAGCGGGGCCACAGAGTCAGCGATTTGCATACAAAAGTTTTGGCAGCTGCATCTAAAGTAGATTCAAACTATTTCTGCTTTTATAAGCAATTTTGTTGAATTTCCTGCTGTTTAGTAAAGTTTTAGAGGTGTATTTGTTTAGTTAGATATAAACGCATTATTGCCGTATGGAAGGAGGTCTTTATTTTAATGGTATAAGCCGCTAAACGAGTAGACGGATCATCTGATGGTAAGTAATCGCCGCCGCCCATGGACACTTGAAACACCAGAGGCGTTACAAGTGCGTTGCCGGCCTTTTCGGGATTAGGAAAATTTAAGATTGTTGGGGAATCGGGGATTAGGAAGGAGGGAAAGTGAGGTAATTGAGAGAGGTTACCGGAGGTAACCTCTCCCACACAAGGAAATACAACGCGTGCGTTATTTATTAAATAAATAAAAATTGAACTAAACAATCGTAACACTTAGTAGTCTTATCTCATTATACGACAAAAATAAGGAAATTGACTACCCAATGGCTCAGACACACCTAAACATGTTTCAAAGCCCCAAATACCACTATGACGGAGTGTTGAAACTCCATGAAACACTTCTTCCTTACAAAAAGGTTTGTTTTAAATAAATAACATACCAAACTATATTAGAAAAAATACAAAAAAAGTATAAACTTCAAACCATTTTAAACATCACCATTCAAGTCTTCTGAAAGAAATATAGATGAGATAAAAAGTAAAACGAACCATATGTTTTGTGCCATAAAGGTGTCAATTGAATGTTGTTACCGGTTTATTAAATAGATTCAGAAATAAACATGTAGGTACCTATGTAATTATATATCTATTTCTGTGTATATGTATTTTATTTTCTTATAATCAACAGCCTATAATTGGCCAATGCTGACCAAAGGCCTCTTCTCACATGGAGAAGGTTTGAGCATTAATCACCATGCTTGCAGGGGCTCACATTCATGAGCAGCATTCGTGACATACGACGCGGCTATTGTCGCGATACTACTCGTTAAGGTCCTCGTCAAAATTACGTGAGTACGCCGAAAAGCATAATAATTAATTTAGCTTGAATAGCCTTAAAATGATCCTAATATTTTTTGTTTGTCCGACTCATCACTCAGTAATAACGCTTGATAAACGAGACAGTCTTAAATATTATTGTATCTTATCATCACGCCATTATCACTGAAGGGTTATGCAGAACTATATGTTGTAAGTCCCATGTTATAGGTGGTGAGCCTATTGCCATATACCGTACACGTTTCTAGACTAGGAGCGACTACTGATAATTTTTCGAGAAACCGAAAAAAGGTCATTAATACTTCGCTCGACCCGAGAATCGACCTCGGAACCCATTGCCCGACAGCCGCACTCGGTCAACTAGACAGAACGGTCTTAAACTAGTCTATACATATAATAAAATCGTAGAAAAGTGCTGTCTGTACATTGAAAATAAAAATAAAAAAAATAGCAGGGGTTATTGTTATGTCGATGTCGAACCCAAAAATGTAATTAACTTTTTTTTGTCTGTTTGTCTGTTTGTCTGTTTGTCTGTTTGTCTGTTTGTCTGTTTGTCTGTTTGTCTGTTT
Organism: Spodoptera frugiperda; assembly: GCF_023101765.2. Taxonomy (NCBI): domain Eukaryota; kingdom Metazoa; phylum Arthropoda; class Insecta; order Lepidoptera; family Noctuidae; genus Spodoptera; species Spodoptera frugiperda. The sequence continues at coordinate 11,284,887 of NC_064216.1, forward strand.
GTCTGTTTGTCTGTTTGTCTGTTTGTCTGTTTGTCTGTTTGTCTGTTTGTCTGTTTGTCTGTTTGTCTGTTTGTCTGTTTGTCTGTTTGTCTGTTTGTCTGTTTGTCTGTTTGTCTGTTTGTCTGTTTGTCTGTTTGTCTGTTTGTCTGTTTGTCTGTTTGTCTGTTTGTCTGTTTGTCTGTTTGTCTGTTTGTCTGTGTGTCTGTTTGTCTGTTTGTCTGTTTGTCTGTTTGTCTGTTTGTCTGTTTGTCTGTTTGTCTGTTTGTCTGTTTGTCTGTTTGTCTGTTTGTCTGTTTGTCTGTTTGTCTGTTTGTCTGTTTGTCTGTTTGTCTGTTTGTCTGTTTGTCTGTTTGTCTGTTTGTCTGTTTGTCTGTTTGTCTGTTTGTCTGTTTGTCTGTTTGTCTGTTTGTCTGTTTGTCTGTTTGTCTGTTTGTCTGTTTGTCTGTTCGTCTGTGCGCACTAATCTCAGAAACGGCTGATCCGAGTTGGATGCGGTTTTCACGAATATATTGTGGGATGCTTAAATTTACATTTAGTGTTTGTTTCATGTCAATCGGTTCATAAATAAAAAAGTTATGTCAAATTAAAGAATCACGTCGAACATTCTATGCTTATACCATTAATCTCCGCAACTATTTGACGGATTTGGTTGAAATTTGGTACAGATATAGTTTAGAACCTTAGAAAGGACATAGATATATTTTTATTTCAAAAATCAAAAAATAAAAATAAGAAATAAATTATTTATAAATAATTCTATGTCGATCGTTACACGACTTCGGTTCATGTTATTGTTTTAATTCATCGAAAAAAAGTAAATAAATAGTAAAAAGGTATGAAAAAAATAATATCAATATAATAAAACATTTAGTACAAAGAAAATGCTCTAACGGAGTATAGATAATTCTATGTCGATCGTTACACGACTTCGGTTCATGTTATTGTTTTAATTCATCAAAAAAAGTAAATAAATAGTAAAAATGTATGAAAAAAATAATATCAATATAATTAAACTTTTAGTACAAAGAAAATGCCCGAACGGAGTATAAATAAATAATCCAAGTTGTCTTTATCCTCGATAGATGGCGTTGGGATCAAATTGATCGCGCTATGGTTTCGTTACATTCATTTGGTTGGGTATCGGCCGAGCGCTTCGGTACTATCGTAGAAAAAGTGTATTATCAGTCGTATGATTATTTGTCTGTAGTGGTCCTGCTGTTTCGTATATTCCTAATTGGTTTCGTTGTATTTGTCAATTAATAAGTTTATTTGTTGGGTTTTCCTGGTTTTTTGGTTAAACTATTTAACGTAGGTTTAGTTTGATATCGATTATTAGTAGTTACTGTAGTTAGTTTTTTTAATAAAATTGTAAGTCTAATTTATAAATTAATTAGATTAGATTTAAGTCGTTTCTTTTAAATTATTTAGTTTAAGCTTGGTTATTATAGCATAGAGGATAGGTTGTAATATAGTTTCTTTTTTAATTGTTATAAATTCGTAATTCGTAGCTTTCTTTAGTTTTAAGTTAGTTTAAGTCCGTTTTTAAACTATTTTTTCAATGCCCTAAGTGAGTATACATCTATTAAATTCAAACGCAGAGCTCATTATGTTGATTTTTGAAGAGTTCCCTGGAATATCTTCCACATCTCATTTTTGAAGAGATCCCGCGAGATCGGGAACTATGTGGTTATCTAAAATATAATAATCATATTATATAACTTTACTCTCATAGCAACTTAAACATAATGATTTCAATTCACCTCTACATTGTATAAGGTTTATTTAATTACCACAGAATAATATTTCTTCTCTAGAGAAACTAGAGAAGCATTTTCTGTCATGATTAATATAAGCAATTAGGTATAATATGTCTCGACACAAATGATAATATTTGTTCAAAGAAAAATATAATATCTCTGAAAAACTGAAATGAAATTTTGTGGTAAAGATATACAGTTCAAATTGTATTAACTTAGTAAGTGATAGACTGAAATGTACATAATAGGTTACTGTTGTATTTTTGTTTACTTAATATTCATATTTTATACGTATAAAGGTAATTAGACGTTTACTACTAAGTTTTATTCTAAGTTATAGTAATTGAAATACCTTATTCATTCTACATCACCCAGCAGGAGTAAGAACGGGGTGGTTTTTAGTCAGTAAGAGTCTGACACTCCCTCTCGCTTTGCCCAAGGCGGAAGAAGTCATTGGATGATTTTCGCCCCTCAAAAAAAAAGACACATTCAAAAGGATAAATACGTGTAAAATCCACCTGCTCAATTATCTAATACATACAAAGGAGCTTAGTCAATATATAAAAGACTAGTTCATGCCCGTAGCTTCGCTCGCGTCCTTACGAACTTTGTAACTAATAAAATTTGCCTATGTTACTTCTTAGTACATCAGCTATTTGACAATAAAAGCCCCGTCAAAATCGGTCCACTCATTCCAGAGATTAGCCAGAACAAAAAGGCAAATAAAAATTTTAAAAATGTTATTTTGGTGTATTGTATCCTCGTAAAGAGACTCCAATTTTATTTATTAGTCTAAATTAATATTAACCCAAAAATAGCACAAGAAAGGAGATGAACAACACAATAAAACAGCCTAACATAACACTTTTAAACAAACAAAGAGCCTCTTTCAAGAAAGAAATAACCTCCTATTTCAACAAGACATGTAGAATACTCCAAGATAAGCTAGATCCAGTTTCACTTCATACATGGAGACAAGTTACTCTTCATCCATCAAGATGAGTGGCAGCTGCTGGGATCCTTTACGTACGGCTGAAACTGTAGTGAAACCCTTTGAAGTGATATGTCAGGACTAGATATGGGGATTGTCTGTGTGAGTGTGTGTGTTGAATTGTTGGTTGGTATTGTTGAATTTAATAGAGAAGTGTCATGATTGTATTGATCTTAACTTGTAGGTAGTATTTGAGGTCAAGGTGCCTTATTCATATGTTGTACACTATACACTGAAACATAGACAAGTGATTTTTTAAGCATTGCCCCGCCTTAGTGTTTTCTCTTGTGCGTTTGCAAACATACAATTTGACATGCACAAGACACCCAGACCCGAAACAACTATTTGTGGATCACACAAAAAGTTTCTCAATGCGGGATTCGAATCCGCTACACGGCAACCAATTGCCTAGCTAACGCAACAACCATGCAGACAATTTAGGCAATTATAAATTCTATAAAATCGATGCGTTTTGAATACAAATCATCGAATCTTTCCAGTCACATAAAAAACTAAGAAATAAAACAGATTTGTCTTCTTTACCACCCACTATTTCCAAAACTTTGACTTATACTCTGAATATAATACAAACTTCACAATATAAAAGGGTCTTGACAAAAATACTTATCTCAGACACTAAAGTCAAAGAGAATAGTCCCTATCTCTTAAAGGCGTAAGCAGATCTCTTATCTAACGAAAATGTTACGTTTTAGGGATCCTATTGGTTGATATTCGATGGTTTCACTTCATTCTACCCTTTTTTATTGGCTGATGCAAATCTTGAAAGAAAGGGTTTGGTTATTTTTGAAGATATGTTGTGTTTTGATAGCTGCATCAGTTCTATGGACGTAAGGTTGACTTAAGTTTAATTGTCAAATTGGAAAAGGAAAGGATTTGTATGATATATTCAAATTAGACATTTGGACTGGAGTGAATTATTTTATTGGTATTAAAAATTTGCTTTTAGTTTACGTTGTCCCTTATAATCCATTCAAGGAACTGTAGTATGAATATGAGCCTCTAGCATGCCTTGAAACTAGTCGAGTTCCTTGTCTAATAATTATGTAAAGTAAGCCGAAAAACATAATAATAAGTATGTCTCACGAAAGTTATAAGATAAGATGATTTTCTTTTGGTAAGATAAAAAATTGGTTCCAATTTAAACCAAAACAATACAGTAATTAAGTTCTTGATCTCTATTGTGTACACCCACTCATCTTTCCTTAGCCGTCCATTTTGCGAAAACTTTTTGATAATAACAAGATATTTACTGTTATTTATTGAGCTCTACAAAGGAGACATTAATCTTATTCGTTTTAACATCATTTAATACTATTTTAAACTAGCTTCTGCCAACGATTTCGTCCGCGTTTCTGTTGGTTAAAAAGTATCCTAACACCCAAGTCAGCTCATACCCTGTCTGTATACCAAATTTCATCAAAATCCGTTTAGTAGTTTCAGCGTGATTGACGATCCAAACTCAAATGTTCACATTTGCTCGTAGTTAGTCTGTTATCTGGCATTTGTCACTTGTTTTTTTTTATGGAATAGGTAGCAAACGAGCAAACTAGTCACCTGATGGTGCCGCCCGTGGATACCCGCAACACCAGAAGTGTCACAGGTGTCACAGGTGCGTTGTTATGTGTCGGCACAATAAAATTAGTGTGTGATGAGTTTCCATATACACATCATGGAAACAATGGACTTAAGTATAAGATCACAACCTTCATTGTTTTACCATTTTTAATTTCAACACATTTACAGGTGATCATTAGTGTTCATTGGTGAATACATACTTACTAAATAGAATTACAATTTTCAGCCAAAATAGGTTGAAACTCTATTCCACAAACTAGGCTAGGAATGAGAGGATTGTCATCAGTTAATGAAGGCTTTCGAATTAAATTCTCGGAAACCGTTCATTAGCGAACGCCATTGTTACCCAAATTATATTCTGTGCTATATTTAGTAAGGTCCAATTTTATATTTAAGAGTGTTATGTAAAATATTTTTATCGTAATCAACAATAGGATAGAATGTACCCAAAGGGTGCTGCTACTAATTAAATTTTGTAAAAGTCACCAAATTGAAATTCAAATCTTTGTTTATTCTTGCATTAGATGTATCGTAACCCAAAAAAAAATTCTGTTAACTTTTCTGCATTTAGTACACTTTTAATACAAAAATAATATCTAAGCATTCAAACACAATTGATGACAATCCTCTCATTCAAAATTATATGTATAAACATAATAGAAAGAAAGATTGCGAATGAAGTAAATTTTAAAATTCAATTTAATCAAAAGAAATCTTGGCAGAACGCAATCACTCGAAGAAACAGTTACTAGCAAAAATTTTTATCTCTACATAAATTAATCTTAGTTAAAAGTCAAGTTGACCAAAGGTTTAAGTTAAGCCAGCCGTTTTGGCATTTCGCCCAAATGTCTAGGCCAAAATTTATTGCTCTTTGCTTGCCTTTTTCTCTCTCCTCTTTCGGTACAACAGTTTCATCAAATGCCAGTGCCATCATTGGCAATACAAGTTGGGTTGTTTCAAAAAAGATTTGGAAAATATCTGCAGTTCACCCGTCGGATATCAACGTCGAATACAATTCTTTGCAAGATAAAAACTCTAGAGATTTGTTAAAGAGAATCGGTATTGTTTTATTTGGTAAATAATGACCATTGTTGGCCAATAGCAACTTCTTATTACTCACAAATTATTAACTTATTTGGAACAAACTGATAAAATCTATCCAAGAGTGATTGGCAGTTATTTGGGTACTTATTTATTTAATTTATCCGGAAACACGTAAGTATTGTGCCATTGCAATTTAAGTTATGTGTACACTTAAGAAGAAGTCACAATGAGGTTGGCATATCCTTATTGGATAAAAAACCCCAATACATTTAACATTAAATAATGATTAAAAGAAAAAATTGGGACACAGTGAATGTTACTACCAATTTCATACTATTTACTTGTTAAAATCTGCTCCAAAAATTCCATCTTAATCTACACGAACCTGTGTGTCCCTGTGTATGCTGTAGGTGGACCAGCAGCAGGGTTCCACCTGGTTGGAGTCCAGCCCCCAGAACTCCAGCTCTTCCTCAAATAGTGGACCACACACATTTGTTGGGTAGTGCAGTTTGCCAGTTCTGGAACAAAATGGAATCTTTGACGAGACAAAACAAGACAGTGGCTCATAATGAATGGGATCATTTTAGCCTATGTAGTAAGTAATTTTAGATGATTTATCTATACATATTAAGAGGATTTGATGACTCCATGTCCTCTTCAGCATCCATCCTATCAACTGAATACCACATGTGGTAAATGTTTCTTTTTTGACAGACAATGCTTCGATTGGTTAGACCACAACTAAAACTGACGCAGTGACAAGATTCAACTATGGTAATTTATTAGCTTCCGTCACCTTGTTGCATTTGGTCATGTCAACACAATCCTGGGCTTTGTAAAGAACCTCTGTGTGCTACCATACCTTCATATGAATAAGGTCACTAAATCTTTGCATCACTAGACCAGGGGACTCCTCAACATTCCAGCAAGTTTCTTCCCTCCATCAGAAATCCCTCTTATACATAAGTAAGATCCGCCATCACTTCCGAACAATATCCGTTCAATAAAATAAAAATAAACTTTGTCTTCCTGCCTAAAGTAACTCACAGTTGTTTATTCACGATAATGCCTCCCTTCAGATGGAAAGTAACAGGGAAATGCGAAGGTGGTTTTTCTTTTTCTTCTATTAATATTATTACTGTGTTCACTGTTCACTGTATTGTGTTTGGATTGGATTTAATTAAATTTTGAAATATTTTTTTTTGTGTCAGGAATATTATAACGACATGTCTGTGTGTGTTTGTTTTTGGAGAAGTGTGAGTTTACGATGCAACATGACGTCACCCCTTTAAACCTGTGAAGACCCCTTCAAAGGTTTAAAGGCAGACTTGCACAAATACTTCATTACGACCATTTTACACCAGATAAAGGTTTGAATCCAATATAAGAGTATGAGAGATGAATGAGATTTTTTTTCAAATCGAAAAATTCCAACATTTCGTGGTTTTTCGAAGGTTTAAGACGTCCGCTTCTCAAACATGAGAGTGCGGGTTCGAAACCTACCAACGGCAAGTACCAAAGTGACTTTTTCCGAGTAATGTGTACTTTCTAAGATTATTTAGACACCACTGACAAATGGTGAAAGAAAACATCATGTTAAAACATTATAAGTCTGAAATCGCCAACCCGTATTGAGCAAGCGTGGTGATTAATGCTCAAACCTTTTCCGTGTGAGAAGATGCTTTTGGTCAGCAGTAGCCACTTATAGGGTGACAATGATGAGTCTTCGCCTAATCTGGGAATGAAAGTCAGCTAAAAGTTAGCCAGAAATCGACCCTTTATTACCAAAAAACAATACAAAAAGCACAATCCTTAATTTTTTTATCACGCTAACATAAAAACGTGTTGATTGTCAAATATAAGCGAAGTTGTGCCGTGATGAGCGTGATGCGCGTGACAAATGCCAGTCGTGGTGTAAAGTATGAAGAATGGCGACCCCCATAAAAGTATTATGGCGTTATAGTCGTAACATGGTCTGAGTACGGAGTTGTAATGGTTTTATCTTGTATTGTAGAGTTGGGCATTAATTTCTGTTGTTGCAACGTTGTTAGTAAGTATGTGAAATGTGTTATAATTGCAGGATTTAATTTCTTTATTTCGTAGTGTAAATACTGCGATCAGTATCATAATTAAAGCTTTAATCTTAAAATATCAATCATGAATCCAACCATATTCATATTCATATATTTATTTGCATTCCATAATGTTAACAAAGATGTTTAAAGAGGCTTAGAGCTAAGTACAGATACATATATACCAGGCCGATACATCACATCAACAGCCTATTAGTTGCCACCTGCTAACCAAATTTCTTTATTTCGTAATGTAATTACTGCGATAAGTATTAGACTTTAATCAAAAAATAACGCTCATGATTCCAGTCAGAAAGGTACATCACACATCACATTAACAGCCTATAAGTGGCCACTGCCGACCAAAGTCTCTTCACCCATTAAGAAGGTTTGAGTATTGATCACCACGCTTACTCAATACGGGTTGGCGATTTCAATTCCAAAATATTATTCAAGACTTCAAGTCGTTGTACTTTTAAATTCTGCATAGTTATGAATACTTATCATGACCGCACTGGTTGTATATCCAACGAATAAATCTATTACTGAACGGTTGGTGTGGTAGTGTGTAGTAACTCTTTGTATTAAATCCATAAATTGTTCTTTCAGGTCTGGGTGTCATGTGTATGTTAACTTGTATGTTTGTAAACGCACCCATGACACAGGAGAAAATGCTAGTGTGGGGCAACGTTTAAAAAAAGTCGTTTATTTTTTATCATACTTTTATCCCTGTTATTTAAGGCCCAAACTTCAGAAAGATCGATTTAAACTTAGAGGATTACACGTCTCTTTCAAATCGCCAGGGATTCACATCTAACGCCAGAACTAAATCCATTAGTATAATCTGTTTAGTTTACATGTTTCATAATCCCATCACAAATCCCGAACCTAAATCTTGGATCACAAGTAATCACAACTATTGCCCTAGATAACTACCAACTTTTCACGCGATATCCCACCAAACTTCCTACATTTTGACTCCACTACATTACCTCCAATCTACTCTAACGCTTAATATAAGGCCATAAAGTCCCTTATTGATCACCGCTTCTCTTCTCTTTATTAATTCAGAGAATTCAAAGTAAATTCAATTTTGGTGTAATGTAATAAGGCTTCAAATGGCTTGTTTAAATTCGGATTCAAATAACTGTGAATGTTTCAGAGGTTAGTGTTTGTATCATTTGTCTGTAAACTTGGGATGAAATAGTTTTTTGTTGTGAAATCTTGTACTGGAAAGTGTTTTATGGAAATCGTTGTTTTTTCTTTGTAATTGTACCTGTACATCAATATTGGTAGTTACGATGGCTCGGTGAAATAGTTTAAATTGCGCATTTATATGTCGAATTTAAATAAACAGGCACAAATGGCTCGGCTCGACCGGAGTGATACCACGGTCTCACAGAGAACTGACGTGAAACAATGCTTGCGCCGTGTCTCATTGTGTGAGTGAGGTTATAGGCGGCCCAATCATCCCAATCCCCAATTCCCCAACAACCCTTAAATTCCTAACCCCCAAAAGGCCGGCAACGCCTCTTATGTTTCGGATGTCCATGGGCGGCGGCGATTGCTTACCATCAGGTGATCCGTCGGTTCATTTACGTACCTACATAAATATTGGTAGTTACGATAGCTGTTTGAAATAGTTTAAATTTAGTTTTTGTACGTCGAATGTAAATAAACAGGTTTGTTTTGTGTCTACCTAAATATAGAGGCTGTGAAGTAATGATACTAATTTGTTGGTTTCACAACAGACATAAACTTCTGTGTGAATCACAGAAACTCGATTGGAAAAAGAATCTTTACTCGAGTAAATGTTTTGACGCAAATTGTTGTGTAAGAATGCGGAAAGATTCGTATCTTCAAAAGAGTATTTGGTAAATATTTTGTTTCTAATTAACTTACTAACCGACATCTTTATTCTTGTTTTAGAATCATGCTGTAAAATTTAGTAGAGTATTGCCAAACTGCTTAAAATAGATGAAGCGGAATAAAAACTAAAAATTTATTGTATTGTTAGTGTAGCATGAATTTCCGCAAAGTAACGCCTGATTCTATTCTATATAAATATTTTTTGTGCAAAATAGTGTTTGTTCCGAACCTTCTCCATGCGATATATACGATATTTGGAACTTTGTCCGTCAATACGATTTAGTTCATCAAAGTCCGTTCAGTTTGCTATACAGGCAGGGTATGCTAACTTGAGTGATAGAACTTTTATCTCACAGGAACGCGAGCGAAGCCGCTGGCAGAAGCTGAGACAATAGACCGCCATTTGCTTCGACTATAAAATAAATATAAAACCAGTTATTTTATTATTTACTAGTATATAAAATCGAGTAACCAACTTACGATGCAGTTTCCTATAACTAAGGTCGTATTCATAAGACATTATACGCGTCAACGACTTGCATTTTATGTACGTTTGCACCGTATGAGGTTGTAAACGCCACGCTAGTTTACTGTCTGACTCTAATCCGCATTAAACGAAAGCATTATGTCAGCAACTTGTGTTATATGAAAACACCTTTATATTTCCCATAAACATAGCGTAACGTTGCTTCGTTTAATTCTTACGGGATATACAGGTGTCGTGGTGGTCTGGAGGTTTAAGACGCTTCTCATGCATTAGGGTGCGGATTCGAAACCTACCAACGGCAAGTACCAATATTACATTTCCGAGTTATATGTACTTTCTAAGATTATTTAGGCTTACTTTCTAATTATAAGTTTGAGAAACCTTCTTCGTGTGAGAAGAGGCCTTTGGTCAGCAGTGGCTACTTATAGGCTGTTGATGTGATGTGATAAAGGTGTACATTTTAGATTTGTACCTATTTTGCACCAGTAATATGTATAGTTATATATTAGAAAGAGTGTGTTTATCGCGATGTTCGCGGCAACCAACCAACAGTGCTCATTAAGAAGAGTCCTTTTATGAGCTTTTTCTCAGAATATTTAAGTGAGATAACAAATATTTTTAGTTCACTTACAATGTCTCATGAAAGTTATTATAAAAATATAGGTATCGAATATATTAAATTATGAATAATTGTTTTTAACAGTACGAAAAAACCAATGATCAAGAAATAATTGATATCATCTTTCTTCAATATTCGTATAGTGGCTTTAAGCAGTAGACATATCAATCATGATGACGGATACTAAATTCTTGTCTAATAGCAAATACAAGAATACAAGTGGAGTTACCTCTTGTATTCAAAAATAAATCTTCACCCGACAAATCTAGCGCACAAATTCGCTTGCACTTCAACCACGTACAGATTTGACAATGACGAGACTTAACAGGGACTCGGGATGCAAGAGAACTTGTCAGTCCGTCAGTCTGTCAGTCTTACTTGCATTGCATCTGTAGCTGTCTGGGTGATGGGCAGAAATCCTGGTGATATTACTGTTAGTTAGAAATGTCGGGTTTCAGTGAAAGATTTGAAATTTGGCTGAGATTTTTGTGTTGGTTTTGATGATAGGTACTAAAATCTTTTGATGGGTGTTATCATTGAATGAGATTGTGGTTTTTAAACGGTTCTAACGGATTTTGACCTGTTTGTTTGTTTGCTTAGGTAAAATTTAGTAATAATTGTAATTTCCTGACGATATATCAATCTGATTTTTGGTACCCACGCTTATTAAAACTTTTCAAAAGAATATTTGTATGTTTTTGCTATTATTAGCTAAGTTATACGGCAATACATTAAACTTCATATAATTTAGAATAATTTTAATTAAATCAAAATTAAATATAATTTCTGTATCATTTCAACTCAATAAACATCGTATATGAATTTCTAAAATGTATACTCTAAACCACACTTTACCCAGCCCTAGAATCGAACCTTGAACCTCAACGTTTCCGATAACCAGACAAGCGTAGCAATGAAATATAGCAACAGAACAAAAATAACTGAAATGTTAACATGAATTGATCGTTTCATCTTTCAGCTTTTATTTCAGACATAAATTATTACTTTCGACAAACGACTAATGGAAATTTGACACGTTGAAACAAAACGAGTTTACCAGAATAGATTCGATATAACACAATCGGAAAATAGAGCTGTCAGAGATTCTAAGAACATTGAAAGTAGTAGCAAATGAAGAAATTTTCGAAAATCCGTTGGTTAAGGGTCGCAAGTTGGACTGCTGGACAAGGAGTATCGGGTTCGATTCTCGAATCGAGCACACTAAGGTTTTTTCGGTTTTTCGAAAAATTCTCAGTAGTGGCACGGAGTGTGGAATTGTTCCCAGTATATGGCAATAGGCTCATCCTCTATTACATGGGACTCCAACACAAATGTTGAAAAGTGGGTGTACATTGTACAGTGGCATTACGTACCGTAATGTGCACCTCTGCATACCCCTTCGGGGATAAAAAGGAATGACGTTGTGTTGTTTTTTTAATAATAAAATAAATGTGGGAGATGAACGTGAAACAACGCAATTCCCCCTCCCCAATCTTCCCAATCCCCGATTCCCGAACAACAACCCTTAAATTCCTAACCCCCAAAAAGCCGTAACCCACTTGTAACGCCTCTGGTGTTTCAAGTGTCCATCGACGGCGGCGATTGCTTACCATCAGGTGATAGGTCTACAACTAATTAGAATAGAATAGAATTTAGCAATTTATAAATCAAATCATTAAATTATAGGTAATATCTAGGAATTGAAAAGGAAACAACTTTTCTCTCGTAGTTCCCTGTTCAGCAAATACACCATACTCGTATAAACAGTAGATAAATCACATTTTATGGTCTCCAAGGAAATTCGTTTAAACTTTAGTGATGTTTAAAAACCAATGTTTACCACTTTACTGTTATTCGCGTTTAAATAACGTTTAATGGTGTGGCGAGGTGAAATGATCAACTGCTGAAGGCTATTAAAGTTTCATGATCGGTTCTTGGTAGATAGGGCGATGTTTTTCTTAGTTTTTTATTGGTCTTGTTACCCACTAATATCATTGACATTTAATATTTGATTTGCCTTAGCCATTTAAATAGGTTTTTTAAGAGAGAAAATCATCTAATGCCTTCTCCCGCCTTGAGCGAGGCGAGAGGTAGTGTCAGACTCTTACTGACTGAAAACCACCCCGTTCCTAGCCCTGCTTTTCGAACCGGAGTACTAGTAAACCGGCTAGGTAGGTATGTAGTTCACAGCTCCAGATCAAGCGTCATCCCTATTGGGCCATCCATTTGTGGTGGTTTGATTTAACCTGAAGCTTTACATTCAGAACAAAATATGTAGCGGATCGAATAATGTATCAGTGATATTGAAAGTAAATGTTTTTTTTAAAAGAGTAATGATGAACTAGCTTCACTGACAGGCTGCGGACTATCTATCGAGTTACAGCGGCTCCGGCTCGAAAAGCATGAATAGGAACGGGGTGGTTTTTAGTCAGTGAGAGTCTGACACTACCTCTTGCCTTGACACTAATCATTGGATGATTTTCCCCTCTCAAAAAAAAGCTTAATTGACAGACAGACTGACTGACAGTTTAATTTTCACGTTTCAAAAGTAGCTAATTAAGAATTAATTTAAATAAATGCTTTGACTTTGAATTTGAATACTTATCTGTCGGTTTGTATATTTTGGCGATAGTGGATGTTAAAAATTTTAAATCAAATGTCTAGGTGCTACATTTTTAAACTGTTTGACGCCCAGACGATTTTGACAATAGAGTTTACAAGATGCTAACTGACTGACAGATTATTCTGAATATAGACTAAACAATCAATTTGTTTACGAATGCATTGATGTTGACTTTAATTTGGCCAAAATTGACAACCTCGTATTTATTAAACTACGTTTTTTGGATAAGATAGTAAACGAACAGACTTATCACTTGATGGTAAGCAATCGATGCCACCCTTAGACACCTAAAACACCAGAGGCTTTACAAGTGTGTTGCCGGCCTTTTTAGGGGTTAGGAATTAAAGTATTGTCTTTGGAATCGGGGTTTGGGGACATTGAGCGTCCAGGCCTTTTAGAGGTTAGGAATTTAAGGTTTATTGAGGAAATCGGAGAAAAGAGATAATTGAACCTCCGGTAACATCACTCACAAGACGAAACAATGCAAGCGTTGTTTCACGTCGGTTTTCTGTGATACCGTGGTATCACTCCGGTCGAGCCGAAGCTGGCTCTCCCACACATACGACAAACGGTTGCAGAAGTTCCTATCTTCTCGTAAAACGTAAACATAATTGAAGATTTACATTAATTCCGTTAAATTTCCAGGAAGACCGACTTATTTCGACAAAGGTTTATCCTTTGGGTGTGTGCGGAAAGGGACAATCACCCGACAAGGGCCGGAAGGTCGCAGGTTTAGATCCGGTCGCGTCAATTTATTATGGCTTACCCACTTTTGATAGTAGGGTTATTATATACCCAGGAATAATAATAGGTGCTTAATTTCTCGAGTTATTTGTTATTTATTAGGAAAACAGTAAAGGTGACCAATTAAAATTATGGGAAGATGGATGGGAGGTTAAGAGGATGAATTAAGGTAATATTAGGAATAATTCACGCCATGGAAAAGGATACTTTTAACCGACTTAATAATGGTTTGTATATTTGTGCGCAATTATTTCACCTTTGTATGCAATACTTCTAATGTATGAAAAGGGCATATTAAACATCCGGGCAATACGACGTACCATATTAAAAATCTTCTTAAAACCATGAAAAACGAAATAAACACTTAATTTTAATTAAAATAAACGTATATTATGTATTCATAACAAGAAAAATTGTATCTTAATCGGCTTTCAACACACCCACGGAAAAAGTAGAGGTGTATTTATGTAGAAATGATTTCTTAATTGCTATCACCCACCACAGGGAACTGCGGACTGTTACCAGGTTACTGGGGCTTCGGCTCGAAAAACAGTAGTGGGAACGGGGTGGATTTTAGTCAGTAAGAGTATGACACTCCCTCACGCCACTCCCAAGGTGTCAAGTCAAGTCTTTGGACGATTATCTCCCTTTAAAAAAAATACACCCACTACACGACTGACACAAACCTATTTAATCTCATGTTTGATCGTTAGTCCATACAAACTGACTTCACGCAAACTTGCGATGATCTTGCTATATGTTCATGTTATACACAGGGTGTGATTTTATTGCAGGATTTTAGAGGTGCTTCGTCAACTGTGGACCGAGATAAGGGCATTAAATCATTAAGTAAATAGTGGACTGGGACCTTCATGTGGCTTTTGCTTTTGACCTCTATTTGTGCTGTCAGTAAAGTGTGATATGGTTCTTATTTTGTGAGTAGTAGAGACTATTTTCGTAGTTGATGTTAGGGTAAGTGATGGTTTAATTATTGTTTTGAATTAGTTGGTGCATGTGTATCTTCTGTGTTTGGGATGTTGTTTGAAATGATAAAAAAATACACTGGATAATGTATTTTGAATTTGAATCACTGGTAAGTGTATTTATTTAGGAAACCAAATTTTATAGTAACAGCATAAAATTCTCATTTTTAACACTTACTCTATTGGATATGTTGTATTTTTTATTCCTAAAAAAGGCACGCAGAAACATTTTCACCGTTTATGTCATATGGAAAATCTCATCTCAACAGTAGTATTCATCATCATCATCATCATCAACAGCCGAAAGACATCCACTGAAGGACTAAGGGGGAGGCTTTTTAGTCATCCAGCTAACGACAGCTAGCCATCTGCATCCACTGGCTTTCCGCGACTCTGACAATGTCGTCGGTCCACCTACCGGGAGGACTGCCCACATTTCATCTTAATATTAGTATTACTGACTACTCGAGTCAAATAGAACGCAATAAAAATAAAAAACGCATACAATGACCTAATTTTAAAACTAACCTATTCGAAAAAAACAATGAGATGTTACAATATTTTGAATTAAAGAAACAAAGGAAATCAAATCGTAAATATAACATCTACTCATAATCAAAACACGACTCAAAACTTTAAAATGTCTGCCATCATGTTCAAAAGAAAATTAAAACAAAACTTTTAAAGAAACATTCTGTATGTATACTAGCTCAACAAGCTATCCAAAACTAAATACACTTTAAACGACTTTAGTCTTTATTCCAAAGTGAATTAGGTTGAAAATCTGTTAAACAGATCAAGCTATCCAAAACTGAATACACTTTATACAATTTTAGTCTTTATTCTAAAGTAGTTAAGGTTGAAAATCCGTTAAACAAATACAGACAAAGGTTTCACTATATTATTTAGAAAGAAACAGCTGTACTATAGTAATCATTGCTTTAGTTTTTATTATAAATCGTTTATTCAATCTATTAAAGTGTTGTTTATATAAAATTCGAATTGTATACAATAATGTGTTTTCTGATACTTGTAATAAAATTCAAGGTCGATTGTTCGATACAGAAAACATATTGCTCCTTTTCTCCAGAAACACAGAACGCATTAGGTTTATCAGAACTGATATATTTAGAAGGACCCACCGCTTCTTTCCAATAGGTAATATTGAATATATAATTTTTTGAAGTCGGTTAAAAATAAACTGCAATCAAAAGTCAAAATATTTTCTACATATTTTTTTTTAAACTACACGTTGTGTTCGCATCTCAAAGAGCCATCAGCAGACCCCCTCCCAGTAGAGCTGATGCCCGATACGGAGCCGCGGAAGATTGGCTGCTGAGGCTCCGACTCAAAGAGCAGAAGTAGAAAAGGGTGGTCTTTTTCAGTAAGAGTATGACACTCACTCTCGCCTCGCCCTAGACGCATGTAATAGGATGATTCCCCTTCCCCCCCCCCCCCCAATGTTAGGTTGACAATCATCAAAATAACATTGCAAAATAAGACACTATTCTTTAATTGACAAATCGACACCAGCAATTTATACTACGCTAAGTCCAAAAAGCGTACTTTACAGTAGAGGCGTTTAAAGGGAAAAACGTGATAACTTTTACATTAATTAAGATACTTTTTTGAAATTTGGTATGCTTAATATTTAATTTATTCATTGTAATATCTCATATTTACATTTCCTTAATTATTTCTATTTTTTGATTTAGCGCAAGTTAGCCGTATATAAACGTAATTCATCAAAAAAATGTTACATCTTAAACACGTCTAACTTATGTTAGCGTAGTGTAGTATGGGAGGTCGTAGTGCATGATCAATCATCTGATGCATATTTCAATATTTTTATAAAGAACATGTACTTACTTACGAAAACATAGTCAACATACCATTAATAAACTAATTAATACGTTAACACATAAGTATTTACTATGTAAAAGTCGCTAAGTCGTTCATTTGATAAACGAACAAGTATACACACGAACGCACTAAACTACGCTAACTATGAGTTAGTGCAGTGTTGCACGAACTTTGACTAAAGTGATCCCCGCGCACACTCCGCTAATAATAGTTGGCGTAATATAAATCGAGTGATTTCAAAAAGTACCTTTACTTAGCGTTTTATAAGATTTGTAACTTTCTTATTTTTGCATATTTCCTTTCAATTTTTTTATGACGTATGTAAACACACATTTTAAGCAACTTGGCATAAAAAAACGTTTTTTCCAAATTTCGAGTTAGCGTAGTATAAATTGCTGGTGTCGAAATGAACGTAACCAACAATTACATAATGTAAATAAACAAAGCAACCCCCAGCCTCCAACGTGTACATGTGGCTTGGCGACACGTGTCACTACTTAATGGCTCTCACTTAAATATTAAACGAGATAAACTCACTCTAGTTTACGCCTCGTGTAGTTTGTTTACCGGAGATGTACAGGTACACACTTATTATTATTTATTACGTTAATCACTGGCACGGGCTCAGTATTACTGAGCTTTTCTAAAAATTCTCAGTATAAAACTTCTCTGTACTAGCACGGAGTCTGAAATTATGCCCAGTATATAGCAATAGGCTTACCCCCGTGGTGATGAATTACAAGTGACAGATGATAGAAGAGCAAATCAATAGATGATGTCATCTATTGATTTGCTCTTCTATCTTTCTATCCTACATTGCACATTTGAAGTTTACATGCGAATAAACATGAATAGAAAATCACACAACAGTGGGCCGAAAGTCCGCCAGGCATGATCACCTTGCCTGGTCCCAAGAATCTCCTTTTCTTAGGCAACTTTAGATTCTGTTCCCTAATTCCCCCTATTACATGAGACTTATAACAAAAATGGTGAAAAATGAGTGTACATTTTAAAGTGGCATTAAATGCCGTAATGTGCAGGTATACCTCTCCTACCCATTTGGGATAAAAGGCGTGACGACATTAAATCACTATGTTTTGTCAATCCGAATTTTGTCGGATCGATCCTAACAGTACTTTTTCTATTCCAATTAAACATGATCCTTCGTGTTCGTTAACGAAATGAATTAATTAATGAATTAGGAATGAGATTAAAAACGTGCCAGTCAGTTTATTTCCTCCCTCTCTTCTTTCTTTTAATAGAAATAACGGCATGTTTTAGGAGTGTTCTTAATAAAAAAAGCCTGTGAACATTTTTAGGCCAGTGCAGATAGGTTTTGAAACAAAAGAAATTTATAGTAGAATGAAACCTATTGGAAATGGAAGAGAATATGCTAAAAATGGAAAAAAATAAAAATTCCACTCCATCAGAGTTCGGGAAGTGGGGGGGAGGGAGGTTTTAAGAGGAAAAATCGGTTTATCGCAAATTTCGGCGAAACTACAAGTCCTATAAAAAAAAGTTCAACGGCAAAGTTGTAGGTAATAAAAAGATCTACAACTTTTGTATTTACACTTTTTTTGTATTACCTCAAAATTTTGTGAAAAATTCAAAAAACTACGATTTCGGTTTTTTATTGTTATCTTCGACAAAAATATTTATTTTTTAACGAAATTTTGTGAAAACGTGCCTTTATATGTACCAAATACATTGTATTTTTTTGGAATTGAAAAATTATTTTTTTTACCAATTATTGATTAAATACCGAAAAATTATCCTAATTTTCAATCGAAAATTCACGCGTCAAAATATCAGATTTTTTATAAAGTTCTGTGGGCTTTTTGTTCGTTGAAATCTCTACTTTTCTATAGTGTAAAAAAAAATAAACGTTACTATGGAAAATGTTCTGAAAAAACGCAATAAACTAAAAAAACTCGAATCAAAAAATTAGTTTTTCATCATTATGCACAATTTTGAGCTATT
Source organism: Spodoptera frugiperda (assembly GCF_023101765.2). Classification (NCBI taxonomy): domain Eukaryota; kingdom Metazoa; phylum Arthropoda; class Insecta; order Lepidoptera; family Noctuidae; genus Spodoptera; species Spodoptera frugiperda. Next base: position 11,303,515 of record NC_064216.1, read on the forward strand.
TATTACAATTAACTTATGTAGCGTAAGATTTAATGGTACATTGACAATTAAAAAAAATATATAAATTAAAACATTCTACTATGATTAACAATCAAATAAGTTAATAATGTTTATATTTGATAAGACATCTACAATGTTATAAGAAAAATGTAGAATTTTGTTTTAATTAAATACGTAGATACTTATATATTCTTATTTGAAGATAATTTATAAACCTTTTTTATTTTTTAAGGTGGCAAAATCATCCAATCCAATCCAATGACCTCTCTCGCCTTAGGTGAGGCGAGAGGGAGTGTCAGACTCTTACTGACTAAAAACCACCCTGTTCCTAGTCCTGCTTTTCGAGCTGGAGCCCCGGTATACCCGCTAGGTAGTCCGCAGATCCGGATCAGGCATCAGCCATATTAGACACCATCTCAGGTATTCTGATGGCTCTTTGAGGCGCGCGCGGAACGCGACGCGCGGCATGCACGGGTCTAGTTCTGTTTGGGCGGCAAGCTACCCTTGCTCGCCGTCTACAGACCCGTACTTACGGAGGCCAGAGTACTTTGCGCGATCCCCGACGCCCGGAGTATCTCTCGCGAAGGCTGGGAGGTGAGGAGGTTTGTTCCCTCACGTTCCCCGCCTCCTTCTTTGCTAGCATGACTGCTTCGCAGAAGGAGGAGACGTCATCCCAGTCTCGCTCGCTCCTCCAGAGACACTTCGGGCGTCGTGAATCACGCGACGATCTCCAGCCGCCGTTCACTATCACCTGTTTTTTCAGAACATTTTCCATAGTAACGTTTATTTTTTTTTACACTATGGAAAAGTAGAGATTTCAACGAACAAAAAGCCCACAGAACTTTATAAAAAATCTGATATTTTGACGCGTGAATTTTCGATTGAAAATTAGGATAATTTTTCGGTATTTAAGCAATAATTGGTAAAAAAATTAATTTTTCAATTCCAAAAAAATACAATGTATTTGGTACATATAAAGGCACGTTTTCACAAAATTTCGTTAAAAAATAAATATTTTTGTCGAAGATAACAATAAAAAACCGAAATCGTAGTTTTTTGAATTTTTCACAAAATTTTGAGGTAATACAAAAAAAGTGTAAATACAAAAGTTGTAGATCTTTTTATTACCTACAACTTTGCCGTTGAACTTTTTTTTATAAGACTTGTAGTTTCGCCGAAAATTGCGATAAAACGATTTTTCCTCTTAAAACCTCCCTCCCCCCCACTTCCCGAACTCGGATGGAGTGGAATTTTTATTTTTTTCCATTTTTAGCATATTCTCTTCCATTTCCAATAGGTTTCAATCTACTATAAATTTCTTTTACTTTTTACCTTTATTAGAGGTATCTGCACTGGCCTATTTCAGCTATAGGTTACAAACAGATTTCTATATAACGTCGAGTAAAAAACCTCAGATACGATACCCAGATCGAAAAGTAGTATTTTATAGTTTTGAAATTTTCCAAATTCCTTACCACGGAGTTTGAACTTGTCTTAACCAGTGAATGGACCCGTGTGTACGGCGCATCACGTTCCACGCGCGCCTCAAAGAGCCACCAGGTCATCAAAGATGGGGCCCAGTAGAGCTGATGCCCAATATGGAGCCGCAGTAGTCCTGGCGGGTTGCTGAGGCACTGATTCGAAGAACAGGAATAGGAACGCGAAGGATTTTATCAGAAAGAGTCTGACGCAATCTCTCGCTTCAATCAAGGCGGGAGAAATCATTGGATGATTAGTCCTTCTCAAAAAAAGCCAGTGTATAGCATCAATATTTCATTATATCTACATGAAACTCATTTTAATCACATTTCTATACCTCTGTCTACCCCTTCAGGGAACAATAAACGCGGTGACGTCACAAACAATAAACCACTTGTCGAATAAAACCTTCGGGAATTTATAGGACACCACCATAGCGAGAATTTGATATCAAGTACATCCTTATCACAAAGCAATAAGATCTATTTTCGGTTATCAAGTGCTGGTATCATATGAGGAAATTCACGCTTAAACAGATAGGCATTCAATAACAATGGACTGCATGACAGGTTGATTTATTAAAGGTTCGTTGGGTGTCAATATAACTGCAGTATATTACAGTTACTACTCACCCCCATAGGGAAAATACCTGGCCAATGATAAAGTTAAAGGAAAGTTGACATAGACGTTTTGTATGTATCACCTATGTATTTAATATAGCAAGGCTTGTCTTGTACTTTAAGTGAAAAGAAGAGGTTAAGTCTTAAATAAAAATTAAGATCACCACCACACTTGCAAAATAGACTAAATAGTAGACGGTTCACCAGGTGGTACATGATCAGTGGCACTGTTACTCATGGACACCACAACGGTAAAGCAGACAAGAGCTTTATCGTTATGTAACTGTGCGTAGAAGATGCGCAGCACGAGTATAAGTTTTATCGATTGTAGGGAAGCCATCCATATTCCATAGCACGTATCTTTCCATATTAAAAACATAAATTAACTGAGTCTGTTGTCCACCAGTGCTAAGCTATGTGTATCAATGAATATGATTGGTGGAAGACAAACACATCCACAGCAACGTAGCATAGCACATCTTTGGTGGAAAAGCACCCTTAATCGTCACGTCTTGTCAATCAAAACTTTAAATCGACACCAGCAATTTATACTACGCTAACTCGAAATTTGGAAAAAACTTTTTTTATACCAAGTTGCTTAAAATGTGGGTTTACATACGTCATAAAAAAATTGAGAAGAAATATGCAAAAATAAGAAAGTTACAAATCTTATAAAACGCTAAGTAAAGGTACTTTTTGAAATCACTCGATTTATATTACGCCAACTATTATTAGCGGAGTGTGCACGGGGATCACTTTGGTCAAAATCTGTGCAACAATGCGCTAACTCACAGTTAGCGTAGTTTAGTGTGTTCGTGTGTATACTTGTTCGTTTGTACAATGAACGACTTAGCGACTTTTACATAGTAAAAACTTATGTGTTAACGTATTAATTAGTTTATTAATGGTACGTTGACTATTCTTTTTGTAAGTAAGTACATGTTCTTTATAAAAATATTGAAATATGCATCAGATGATTGATCATGCACTACGACCTCCCGTACTACACTACGCTAACATAAGTTAGACGTGTATAAGATGTAACATTTTTTTGATGAATTACGTTTATATACGGCTAACTTGCGCTAAATCAAAAAATAGAAATAAGTAAGGAAATATAAATATAAGATATTACAATGAATAAATTAAATATTAAGCATACCAAATTTCAAAAAAGTATCTTAATTAATGTAAAAGTTATCACGTTTTTCCCTTTAAACGCCTCTACTGTAAAGTACGCTTTTTGAGTTAGCGTAGTATAAATTGCTGGTGTCGAAATTCTGGAGTCTTTTGGTTTGATACTTCAAACCAAAATAACATTTATACCTATAGTGTTTATTTACAATAAACCATTATTTACTAACATGATGGCTGGTGCAAACATAATATGGAAATGGAAACGAGAGAATTTATTGAGGCTGATAAGGGAATTTCCTTATAAGAGGAGTCAGCTTGTTGCGCTAATACGCACTGGGTATAAAAAACGCAACTGTAACACAAATAATAACAACCCTCAAAAACTACCTCAATAGCGGTCAAAGTCAAAGACAAATCATTTATTCCAAATATTCCAATTAAACCATACCATACTTAGGTGCGTTTGAAACATCAACAAAGAAAGAAATAAACAATAGTCTGTCTAGAAGCTATATGCTCGTTCCAAAGTGTAAAATAAAAGGGGCAAAATTAAAGTTCACTTGAAATGTATTAAGAAGAACTGATGCGACGTCTTGCGTGAGCCATTTAGACGCGAAAGCGATGAGGTGCGGCGCGGCGCGATGACAATCTATAAATGTGGCCTACGTGACCAACAGCATATGAGATGCGGTGCGATGTGGCACAGCTCGAATGTGATCAATTAGCTTGATGCTGTTGTGCAAAATGGTCACGGTGCTGTCACGTTTTTATTTATAATGTCGGAAACAGAAACAAAACAATTCACATGCACATAGGACATAGCCGCCGCATTTTAAATTTGTATAATAAACCCTACTATTAAGACTGCAGTCTAAAACCCCCATAAAGACTTTCTGAACAAGACATCGCACGAAATTATCAAGAAAACGCCACGTTTATCCTCGCTAGTGCGTAAATGTGTTTACACAACACAAGTAACGAAGCGTAAAATCGTTTCGAGCCAGCGGCCCGGTCATTGCTACGTCACAGCTGGTTATTGGTTGAAAGCCGCGTCAATTTACAAATTAATACTATATTAACTAATATCTTAGCTTTGTTCTCACAACTGTGTTAAGTGCGTTGCATATTCGACTCAATTTCGGCTGTTTTAAAGTGTATTTTTATTTGTGTACCAAGAGGAGAGCTGTGCTTGATAGAGTGATACCACGGCCTCACAGAAAGTGAAACAACGCTTGCGTTGTGTTTCGTTGTATGAGTGACGTTACTGGAGGCCCAATTCGGGTTCGATTCCCTGATTTGGTAAAGTATTATTGGGTTTTTTTTCGGTTACTCGAAAATGTTTCTGTAGTAGGAAGGAGTTTGGAATCGTGTCGCGTATATGGCAATAGGTAAATAGTGCACGTAAATTTTACATTGGCATTACGGGCTGTAATGTGCACCTCTGCCTACCCCTTCGAGGATAAAAGGTGTGACCGTTAAAATGCCAGTATAACATCTGCTCACTTAGGTTATCACAATGTTCAAATTCTATCGTCATTATTACCTACCATTCGTGGAAGATCTAGATCTAAGATAGCAATACTAAGATTCCCAGGTTCTCGATTTCAAAGCACTAAGTTTACTGGAAATTAACAGTTTGAATTAATCTGGAATAGTTACTTTATGGTTTCCTATTATTCTCTAAACTTGTCTTTCATAATATGTATTACGTTGATGATATTTACCACCTTGAGCAAGTGAGAGGTTAGACTGTTACCTACTCACTAAAAACTACCTCGTCCCTACTCCTGCTTTTCGAGCCGGAGCCCCGGAAAATCCGCTAGGCAGTCCGTAGCTCCGGACCAGGCATCAGCCTTGTGTTTTATAACGCCTAGAGTTCCCCATAAAGTGTCATGCATTTGTATTACCTTCACCATGCCACTATACGACAAACTTCATTATTTTCACTTCCAAAAAAGTTGCCAAATTATTATCCAACCCAAATGCCAAAGCCTATTGACGTGTAAAAGTGTTATTTTATGACCTATTTACAGAAATAAATATCATTTATCATTTATTTAACTAAACAAAATTCAGCATAAAATAAAAGGTCAACGTACCCAATTATAAAAAATCTTAGTAATCAAACCTTATTCGGGTTGTCGAAATTATTTTACGATGTAGTTCGTACAAAGGTTATACAACCTTTCCTTAGGCTACGAGGGATCCGCCACAACAATGTACCTAATCCCTATATTCCGCCGTTGCTATGGCAACCGTCCATTCTCACTTCCAAGAATGTACGAGTATTTGTAAAAGTATTACAAGCGGGTAATTCGGCTCATTAAAATATTTACAAGAGTAGGTACAGGTAGTTTTAGAATATCATATTTTTTTCGGAGGAAAATGTTATTGTATTTCAAATGTTTTCTTTTTTTATTTTAGTTAGCTTATTAGTTAGGAAATTACAAGTTTAGATATGTATATAGAGTAACTGGTAATTAGTGAAGAATATTTAATCACGTGAATATACCCATGATTACAAATAACTTTTATTTTTATCACTAGTTTCAAGTCACAAAGGGACTCTTCATCATGAACATTATCAACATACTTACATGAGTAAATCGTTGTTTTAGTTAATTTAGTAGGTCTCCCCATACTTATTTAAAAAAACATACAAAATGTAATAAAAATCAAGACAGGTCTATCCCAAAGGTTAGCAAGGCACATTTCGGCCAAAAAAAATAAGGCTTAGGAATAGGGATGGAATCGTTGAGAAATCCATTAAGATGTGGATAAAAGATTTCCACCAGATTAGAGAATGGAAATTCTGGTCAAATCTGATGCTGTTACCATAATGGATTCTGATCAAATCCAGTGGAATGGAATTGCATTTGTGAAAGTGCTGATGCATTTGTTTAATAGGGAGTTAGGTGCTAGCTAGCTAGGAGCCAGGTGGGAGTTTTGTAATTGGTTGGTTTTAGTGTAATTTTCTGCTAACCAGATGTTTTTCATGAGTTTAATATCTAGTTCTACTGGCAAATCATTATTTTGCTTTTGCAATTTTTTTAGTTTTAGCATAGAATTCGGAATTTTTTTATTTTATTTATTTATTCATCATCGTTTAAATATTTTTGTTCATTGAAAGATAAGTTTTAAATGTGATACCAGCATAATGATGTTATAATTCTAGGTGACAAATCCATGAAAATTAGATATTTCTAATACTAACGTAGACGACATTAATGAGGACTTCATTATCACAAGAATTAATGTAACACATTAATTTGTGTTGAAATATCAATTAAAACTATGCTGGTCTTTTGAGACGCGTATTATTTCTTTCTACAAATGAAATAAGACGACGTAAAATGTAATTTGACACTTTGTTTTTTTAAACGTTTTTAACTTTTAAAAATAATGTTATTAGTGAGAAAGGTGTGTTAAAAGGAGATTTACGAAAGAAATATTCAACGCAAATATTAATGCGTAAATGGCGCCCTAGACGGACATATAGCGACCAGATTGGCGATATATTAAATAAGGGCCAAATTAAAAGTACCCTTAAGTTGATGAAGCGAAAGAGTTAAGTAAGATTCGTAGCAATTGGCAGTCTATTGTCTCTGCCTACTCCATGGGAGACAGGCGTGAGGTTATGTATGTATGTTTCAACTTTTATACGCCGTGATTTCTTGAGGGCCAGACTCTTACACAACATAACCGTATCCTTTGTTAACAATAGTATTCAGAATCATGAATATATTCACAAAAACCTGTACATATCACATCAACATATATGTTCTCGATCCCCTCAAGTGGGTTCTACTTATCCCAACATAAGTGGGAACGATTCATCTTTGTGGAATACCAAAATATGTGTCAAACGCCACCGCTAATGATACTCTGAAAAAAGTGACAAGAAACTCTTATAAAGAGACTTCTTCACATCTCTGTGACAATCTTTAGGGTCCTCTACGTTTCTGGATAAATGGACTTCCTAGTAGTATGTTAATAAACCATTACATACAAAGTATCTTTGACCAATAGCTTGAACCGCGTAATCAAAGGAAAGAATATAACCTAATAAAATCACTATGCAGTCCCTCAACTATCTACACTATAACTACACTGTTGGCGCGGTGGCTGGGTAACTGGCTGTTGTGCAACGTATTGCGGCTTCGATTCCCGCACGGAGCAACTCTTTTTGTGATCTTACTAATGATTTGATGTTCCTAACTTTTTTTTCGTTCGTTCTTTCTTCGTTTTTAGGGTTCCGTAGCCAAATGGCAAAAAACGGAACCCTTACGAAAGATAGATTCGTCATGTCTGTCTGTCTGTCCGTCTGTCCGTCCGTCCGTATGTCACAGCCATTTATTTCCGAAACTGTAAGGCCTACATAGTTGAAACTTTGTAGGTTGATGTATTTCGGTAACCGCTATTCGAATTTTGAATAAAAATTAATAAATTTAAAAATTAAAGAGTCACTCCATACATGGAACTGATAAAAAAATTGTTTCATCTAACCTATCCGTGATGGGTGTCTATGGATAGGTCTCTAAAAAGCCATTAAGGTTCCTAAAACCATTTTTCGTCAAAATTAACCGTTTGAAAGTTAGACGCTTCCAAAGTGGAAAAATGAGTGTCCCCTCCCCTCTAACTTTCAAAATAAGAGAGTAAGAAAACTAAAAAAAAATATATGCTATAAATTTCAATAGAAACTAACAACGAAAATTGGTTTGAACCAGATATCATTATTAGTTTTTAAGAAATAAAACATTTTCAAAAACCGCAAATATAACTTTGTCGTTCATACAAACACTATGTAAAACCAAGTTATTTTATAACTTTTATAATATGCCATCTACTTGCTGCTACGGAACCCTTCATGGGCGAGTCCGACTCGCACTTGGCCGGTTTTTATTACCTGACTGATGGACTAAATAGATTTTTAATTTTCATACTCCGACATCATTTCTATTGTGGCGATAGACCTAAGTGGAAAATAATAGTTCAAAGTGGTACAATTAGTAAAAATACCGCATATACGAAAAGAAAATACCTATCCACGTTTCCTCATAAGACAAAGAAGGATGTATTTACCTTACCAACGAAAGTTTATCCAAAAACGATCCGTTTTTCTTCCAAATGGTAATCTGAACAGCGGTCGTAAGCCCAAACTGTTCCCATAATTAAGTCCACAGATGCTACTAATGGATGGATACTGAAATCTTCGCTTTAGTACCAGAACTAAAGTTAATTATTGAGAAGGATATTAGAATAATAACTTAACTATAAAGGATTGTAAGTGGTTTGTGGTAGTTCAATGTTAATGGTTGTTAGTCTCTTACAAGATCCTAGATTAGATCTAACACTTGATTTATTTCAACGTAGCATATCTGCTTTATCCGAGTTATATGTGCTATCTAAGATTATTTAGACACGAATGACAAACGGTGAAGGATAACATGAGGAAACCTAGGCCTATAATTTCTCATTATAAGTTTGCGTAATGCTCAAACCTTCTTCGTGTGAGAAGAGGCCTTTGGTCAGCAGTGGCCACTTATAGGCTGTTGATGATGATGTGATGTGTGTGTGTTGATGGTTTAAGTTGCTTTTATTACCTATGCTCAGCAAAAATGGAAAAATAAGAAACTAAAAGTAAGAAGACCAAGCAAATAAAAGCCTTAACTTAAACATGTATAAAGACTAGATTACGTTCTCTCTGAAATAAAATTCCCACCATGTTGCAATAACAACGTTCAATCTCCTCGAAGTAACTACAGTAAACCCCCTCAAAATTGCATGGAGACCACTTCTCTATTGAAAGAGGATTTACTATGATTAATGTGCGTTCTCCATAGATTAGTGCCCAGGGACATTATCGGGTCGTGTTTGATTAATGTTGTCAAACTCCGTACTTAGGCATCGTGCACACGTAACGTATTGTCTGCCACCAATTGTGAAAATCGACTCGACTGCAGGGTTGGCGTGGTAGCTAGGCCGCCGTGCATAATGTCGCGAGTTTTGTGATATGACCTGTGCATACGGCGCGTTGCGTTCCGCGTACGCCTCAAAGAGCCACCACTGATGGGGCTCAGCATGGCTGATGCCGATCCGGAGATGCGGACTGCCTAGCGGGCTAACTGTGGCTCCGGCTCGAAAAGCAGGAGTCTGATCAGTGTGGTTTTTAGTCAGTAAGAGTCTGACACTCCCTCTCGCCTCCCCCAAGGAGAAAAAAGATAATGGATTCTCCCCTTAAAAAAAGGTGTAATGTGAAATTGTATGCTTGTAAACGCACTCGCGACACAGGAGAAAATATGTTCACTGTCCACAACGCACTAAATAATAGCGTGTAGGCTAGGTTCGGTGTGAACGAGATGTTTTTATATGGAAAAGTGACCTACGTAGTGCGCTCTCCGTTCAGGGGCTTATCGCGTTGTAGTACGTACGTAGTGTCGTATTGTCATACGTTTGGTGTGCACGCTGCCTTATATCGATGTTTGCTATGAACTCGTGAGCCAACATTGTCCTATTTCATTTTATAATGGTAGTTCCTAAATTGTTATCTCTTTGTTTTCGCTAGTGTAAAGTTTGTGGAACAATTTTGATCATAGTGAGACTCAATGAGACTAATTCTGCTACTATTGATTATAACTTTTAACCTCCCAAAAAAAAACTTAAAACCAAAATACTTCACATTAAATTTTATTGATCGACGCAATTCAACGAATATTATTATAACAGAGAAGTGCAGTGTACGTAACACTAGATCAGTCTCAGATTCTGCAATTGTTTTTTGAATATTAAAAAACTGTCCATCATCACCAGTTCGTTTGCGTCTGCAGCTGGACATAAGCTTCTCAAATAGCACGCCAAAAGCTCCAAAAACCTGCTAAATTTTTCTATTACCTATTTCTGTTTATTTTTTATACTAAATACTACATTTTATAACTTTCGTAAGCCATACTAAATTAGTTGTCATGTTATGTTAGCACATCTTAAGTTCACTTAATTGTTTAAAGAGAAACTCAACTAGTTTTAAACGGGGCTCGAGGAATACTTCATTACCAGTACCATAGCGACAATCAAACAATATGAGCCTCTAGTCAAGTTTCTCGTCAAACAATTACGTGAGTAAGCCTATAACTTAATAATTATTCTTTTTCTATCTCCATTGTCTAAAAATCAACACAACACTTATTGATTGTAAAACCATACAAAAGTTCTTTGGAACAATTACTCAAAAATAAAGGGCAGACGACCACAAAATACAGGTAAAAAACAAAAAACTAAACCGGATTGAACTCATGACCTTTGCTTCGGTTGGCTATCGGTTACCCGATGTCGACTAGACCTTCCATTTCAGACTCCCACTCGTATTTAAAGGTCATTTTGTCGTGGGTTATATTTACTTGTGCCTTATTGATATTACATCTCTAACTGAATGAGTTTTGATGGCAGAAATGCCTGATTGATTAGGGTTTAGATGTTATATGTAGGCGAGTAGTACTTTTTCTTTTTAATTAAGTATTAAATAAAAACAAAGTTACGCTTTTTAATTATTATATTATCGGCTTACTCACGTAATTGTTTGACGATTAACTCGACTAGTTTAGATGAGTGAGCCGATAACATAATAATTAATTTAGTATGTTTCACGAAAGTTACAATAAAGTTACGCCTTTTATCCTCGAAAGGGTGCACCTGCACATTACGGCATGTAATGTCGCTATACAATGTACACCCACTTTTCACCATTTGTGTTATAAGTCCTATGAAATAGGGGTTGAGCCTTATACTGGGCACAATTCCAGACTCCGTGCTACTACTGAGAGCGCGAAAAAGCGGAAAAAGCCCAATAATACTTTGCCCGACCTGGGAATCAAACCCGATATCCCTTGTCCGGTAGTCGCACTTTCGACCACTAGCCTAACGAGGCAGTCTGTTTAAGTATTGTCTTTCGAAATTTCCACCAGCATTTGTCTAAAGTTAAAGTTTTCCTGACAATCATTATCACAGTAACAGTCGCAGTTGAAAATTTCCTAATGACTTCCAGATAAGCCATTTTGGAAGCAACCTGCATCAAACAACTCGGTTCCTCTTTAATGGAGATATGGCAATAAATCCACCAATGTATTTATTTCCAAAATGATAACAAAAGAAAAATTGGTCCACTATATCTTCTGTCTACACCATCATATATGGAATACTTAACGTAAAGCCGCATCATAGCTTATCGCCAAGCGAGATGGAGGCCAAACGTCGATCCATCAAATATAAAAAAAAAACAAAAGAAAAAACAGTTTTCTTCCAACTCGGACTGGACATGTACAGGAGTAGTTCACCAAAATTTATTAGGTACTAACAACTGCTTAGTATTCCTCAAAGAGATCTCCAATAAGTCACCTAGCCCTTTTTATCTCTAAAAGACTTCAGTGTCCCACATCCAAAGCTAGCCATTACAACAAACGTTTCAGTAGTCTGAACATTTCCACGTCGTTCCTGTAAATCAAAGCGACGGGGTCGTTACCTGCCATTTTCAGATCATATGTCATGAAAAATAATATAACCTATGTGCCTACAGCCTGTGTGCTAGGAAGAATGTGTGGACGCTAGACGCTACGTGATGACATTTCTGACTGTAGTTTAGAATATTCTAGTAAGTAGTGTAATGAGAAGTAAGCACATGAAATCGCACTTTACTTGTTACTTTAAAGAATATAAAGAAGTTCAAGTATTCATCTTATATTATTACCTATTTCAGTTATTCAATGATGGATTAAAAGAAGTTAAGGTATTCGCCTTCCTATTTCAGTTATTCAATGATGGATTAAGCCTTTAGTCAAATTAAATTCCGAATGGCGAGCAATAATATCAAAAAATACTTAATTATCGTCATCATCATCATCAACAGCCTATTATCGGCCACTGCTGACCAAATGCCTCTTGCACAGATAAGGTTTGAGCATTAATCACCAAACTTGCTGAATGCTGGTTGGCAAAAATATTTCACAATACTCTAATGCGACAATCTATACCTCTTACTTTCTTATTGGTAGATAGCCTCAAAAGTACTAAAATTTAAACTAAAATTATCTAAAACCACCCAAAAAGAAGATCAAAGGATTTATAATATAAATTTTAGCTTGAAAACACGAAACACATAACTAACATAAGCAATTAAATTCTAAACTAACGCGAAAACACGTCAGAGCTAAAAGCTTTTCCAAATGAAGCGGTTTTACTTGCGTGAACAGAAATATGTGGTGCATTTGCATTGCACTGCAAACGAACAGACTAACAGACAAGTATTTAGTGTGGAATTCGTATTCTACGTACGGAAGGCAATAAGGTAGCTAGGTGAGTCATGGGTGGTGCAATTGGAACCAAAAACATGTGAATTTCGACGTTTAGCTTCGTTTGTTTCTGGTTATTGAGATCGGCAGTGTTATCCGAATTTTGAAATTGGTCTTTTTTTTAAGAAGCGATAGTCATCCAATTGTCGCCTCCCCTAGGGCGAGGCGAGAGGTAATGTCAGACTCTTACTGTTTAAAAACCGCTCCGTTCCTAATCCTTCTTTTAGAGCTGGAGCCCTAGTATAGCCACTAGATAGTCCACAGTTAGTCTGGATATGCGAAAGTGTGAATTGTTGATGCTTCTACCGTAATGTGTCAACCTATTACTTATTTGGATTGATTGTGGTATTTCTCTCTGTTCATTCCTTATGTATAAAGATCGTGATCAGCATCAGGGTCTGATCAGCATCTGGAGCGGATGCTCTGCTTCCAATGGTTTCTGTCCTACAACCGTGTAAAATTTTGAGGACGAGTCCTTCACCTGATCGCTCCAGCTCATTGGGGAACGTCTGCGCGATCTCTTGCCTTCAATTGTAGTCTAGATATAGACAGAACTTTAGAGATGATTCTAGAAGATCGATCGATACAAAATCGTGGGATGAGCTTATGAACAAAATCAATATTGAAGTAAAGTCACAACTCTCCAACATTTAATTTCGGAAACCAATTACCCATTCTATCCTCTAAGTGAATTAATATTGTAATTCAATTATTTTCAGTACACTGAAAATTCGCTTGATTAACGAGCCTGAAGGCAGTATCCGGCTAAGAACTGAAAATTTCGTCGTGTATCAAAAATTATTCAGAATTCACCCTCCAGTCATTTTCGTTTTGACTAGAAAAATTTTTCAAAGGTCAATTTATGGTGGGTGATGAATTTTCTCAATTGAATCCAGTGTTAATAGGTCCGAGGCATTTTAGAGCTTAACAATCTTTTTATAGCCAAAGAAAATTTGGCACGTGACGATAAGGATAAAAGATTTTGTCCATTCCAGTATTTCTAGTATTTTAACACGAAAATATAGCTTTGGTCGGGAGGTTTCAGCGTCTATTTAATTTATGGACAGCTATGTATTATTGGCAGTAATTTTCCAAATATATAGTGTTCATGTATTCTGTAAGTTTAAAGTATAATGGTATAAAGTCACTGTATCTCTATACTGTATCTGTTAAAACTTTATCAAAAATATATTAAGCAGTGGATAGAATTTTTTAATTATTTACTTTAAATTAAACCCCATATTTATTGCAACAGCAATAATAATAAAGTATTCTTTAAACTCAACATCGACATTTTGCCAACTCACTAATATCTAAATTTCAATATTCTTAACGATCAATTTTTGATCATCAATAACATCAGCTGTCACTAGATCATTTATTATGTCAACTTTAAAACTTTCAATATCGAAACTATTAAAGCGATCCATAGCAATCGCCAAAGCATCGTTATTGATATTATCACCCCCTTCTTTGAAGCTATGACAAAAAATCTTAATTTTCTCAGCAATATTACAAAGTTTGAGTAAACGGTTAAAGTTAGTGAAAGGGGCATCGAAGTTTGTTTGCTCGTTAAAGCCTTAAACAGTGAACGTTAATCAATATTTGAACTTTGGCAACATTTGGTCAAACATGTCGTTGGACGTTCTCGAGAATTAGGGCAAGTATATTATTGTTTGTAGTTTCCAAAGTATTTCTAACTATTATTAATGTGTTAAATAGATTGTGAAGTTTGATATTTTTAAATCTTGGCAACGCATCGTTATCTTCTGCAAAATTAATTCTTAAGTTTCTTGACACAATTGCATTGAAAACAATATTTTTTGAAGTAACTCAACAATATGTAGATCAACAATATATGGAGTTTCTTGCTCGTTCTTCTCCATTTCAAGCTACTTATGGCCACTTTGGAACGAGCACCTAACTTCACTGACAGACAGACTGATAGACAATTCAATTTGACGTTTCAAAAGTGCCTAATTTAGGATTAATTGAAATAAATGCTTTGACTTTGACTTTGAATAGTTTATGCACATGAAATGAACAAATGAATGAATGAAAACATTTTTTTTTTCTATTCATCAAACACGACAAATCTTTTGTCCAACACTACACTAAAATTGATCCTACAATACAACGATTTCCATGAAACAGCGAAATCATATTCCAAGTCCGCATTCAATTCCATCGAACACCAGAATCGATAAGACATTAGCGGGAGCGTAAGAAAAAAAAAACAAACTAAGCAGTTTGTCATCAACACAACCGCATGTTCAATGTTCTGTAAATTCAATTATCTCGAATGTTCTAAATTGCTTTCGATCTACGTACATGTTAATGTTCCACGCCTCGCCCGGCTTAGATCCAAGTAATTGTCTCTCTTTTTACCTTTTTCTTCCTTTTTTTCTTGTAATCGGCTTTGTCTTTGTCAAACTTTGATCAATTTGCTTGAGTTACAGTAACAGGTATTTTCTTGGAGCAATTATTAGTTTTTTTTGCTTGTCTCGTTTCTAAGTGATATAATAATATTGCTTGGCAAAATTGGTTTATTTGTCATTATTGATTATTATTATTAAAATCATCAGCTGGATGGAATACGTTCATTGTTAAAGACATACATACATATCGTCACGCCTTTAATCCCGAACGGGTAAGCATAGGTGCACATTATGGCACGTAATGCCATTGTGTACACCAACTTTTCATACTTTATGTTTTAAGTCCCATGTCAATAGGTGGTGAGCCTATTACGCTCGACAGTCACCTTGATTTGAGTTTTACCTACCATTACTTCAATAATAATTTTTGTCTGTAGGTTAATGTCACCGAAATTGTATACAGTATTAACAATCTCCAACCACTTCTTTTTAAATCAGTCTATATGTGGTTCAGAAATCAGAATTGTTATTGGATTCGATTCATTTACTTGCTACTCGGACTTTAATTTAAAACATATCAACATTAATTGCTTGCAGTTTGTACGATTACAACAAAGCTACATAAATAACAACAATACTTTTTATTATTTGTATTTCGACAAAATTGAATTGGAGATAAAAATCACATTTTTGATATGTCGTCGGTGGTTGGTCATAAATTCGACTGCTGAACGCGATATTCACCGACCAATACCGAGTCGTGTAAAGTGCAGTTTCTCAATTTGTAGTACAGATTTACGACTGCTGTTTATAGCAGTAGGGTTAACCACAATCGGTGGACTTGGGAGCAATATCAAGCCAGGACCGAATAAGCATAAACTTCAATTTCAAATAGCTGGAAATTCCCAGTAAGCACAAATTAATTTAAGTGTGGGAGGGTCATGCTTCGGCACGAATGGGCCGGCTCGACCGGAGTGATACCACGGCGTCATAGAAAACCAACGTGAATCAACACACCTGTAACGTCTCAGGTTCGGGTATCCATTGGAGGCGGCAATTGCTTACCATCAGGTTATCCGTCTGCTCCTTTACCGGATTATACCATAATTCCATTTTTTTCGAAAAATCTGCTACTACGACGTAAATATTTTTTTTTTATTTTATTTTTTTTATTTTTTTTAATCGTTGCCCCACATTAGGATTTTCTCCTGTGTCGTGGGTGCATTTACAAACATACAAGTTCACATACACATCACACCGACTCGAAACAACAATTTGTGGATCACACAAAAGTTGCTCCGTGCGGGAATCGAACCCGCTACCCGTTGCGCGGCAGCCAGTTGCCCAGCCACCGCACCAACCGTGCAGTGCCGTGCAATATTGATGTGCACATCAAAAAAGTAATATAGTGTTGACCTAGCTCTGTATACCGCTTTAAATAATTCCAGGTATAATACAATGTTGACTGAAATACTAATAAAATTTTATATCCCCAACAGCAAAATAAAAATCATCTTTATAAAATTTCAACGTTCTCAACTCATTCTAAATCCGTTCCCCAAAGGATAATTATCTTAACCGAAATCATTTATTTCTTAACCGATTTCAGATTCCATTCAATGTCACCCTCGCGGCCGATCAGCATAATTAATGACCTAAGACCATCTATTGTACCATCAGACAACGTCAGTGAATTGACGCTGTCCATTTGTCCTATCTCACTTCTGTGGACATGTCCATTGGGACTCAAGTCTCACTTGAAATGGCTCTAAGAAAGGCTTTGAGTTTTTGTCCTTCACGTTTTCGGAATAAAACGGACTCATGTATATTTTTTGTTTTGCCATTTTGCTTTCGTATATGAGCCTGATTTGAAAATCTAGATCTTCTATAGATGAATCGACTTTGTCTAGATTCGGGCCCGGTTAAAAGCTTTCGTATCAAATTGATTTCTTTTCAATGTCTTCCCTGTTAACGGTCTCAAATTTACTCTTTGTTCAAAATAATCTCGTCCAATTTCTTACAAATTCACTTCAGAAAAACTCTCGTGAAATATATTTGCATCCTCCAGTGAATCTCGTCTCGTACCGTTGCGAATTCCACTCACGTTCGCTCCACATGTGTTAAACAGCCCTCCGAATTAATCTACCCAATTTACGAAGAACATTTTAAGCAATTTTTTCACCTACAACAAAACAATTGAGAATTACCTGCGCAAAAATCTAACCTCTATATTTTTCGGCAAATTAAATGCTACAGCGGCAGGTTCGTCTCAGACCAAAATGGACTTAACAGTTACAGAATTAGAACCCAATTTCCTTTGATCCCAATTAGAGGGATAAAGTCCCAGCCTTTTAGAATATTTGGCTTGAAAAATCCAATTGCCGTCTGCTGTAGCTGTTTGTAGGAAATTACAGTTTTTCGAGAACATTTTGCGAGCAGAATGTGTATAATATCTATGTTTTTTACGTTGTTTGAATGCTTTCGACAATGTGTTCGTTACCTGTGAAACTTTAGCGCTTAATGGCTTCAAGCTTTCTCTTCTATTTTCATGAGGGACATCTGCGAGCGTTTATAAGGTCAGTACACACTCACTGGGCCAACTTAGCTCTATTTGACTTTATACAGTGCCTACTTCAGGATCTATTGTTTGCCCGTCTTTTGTTTGTATAGGCACTGTTTTAATGTTTGTGATCTTAACAGATAATATTATTTCTATTGGTAGTTCGATTTATCACTTTATTTTTAAGAGGGGAAAATCATCCAATGACTCCCGTCTTGGAGAGGCGAAAGGTAGTGTCAGACTCTTACTTATTAATAACCACCCCGTTTCTACTCCTGCTTTTCGTGGCGAAGCCCCAGTAAACCCACTACGTAATCCGCAGCTCCGAAGTTCGAGTATCACTTGGCATAACAAATAACTTTTGATGTAAATCGATTAATTATGCAACCACTGCATTTCTTTTGATCTCCTGATGATTGATTGCTTTGTTCGTCCTGATTTATTCGAAGGAGAACGAGATTCATTCTCACCACCCACCGTCTACTGAGATTTATGCAAATCAATCATGTTATACAATCTAAGGTGCTTTACTTATTTCTTATTCTGGATTTATTGTGACAATAGGGAAGATGACTAATTTTTACTTAAATGTAGATTATTTTGAAATATTTGACACGTATTTTTTATTTTCTTACAAACACTTCCGAAGATATATCGATTTGAAATATCGCCTGACGTCACGTCTAGGTACGTTTTATACGTAGAAACGACATTTTGGCTCCCACTCCAAAACGTTGATTAGTTTTATATAAGTTTTAAATACGTGTCTAATATTTTTCCATTACCTAACTGATGCACTAATTAGATTTTTAATTTTCATACCCCATCATCATCCCTTTTATTGATTACAATATTAAAATTAAAATCATCCTTAAATCAAAGCCATTTTGACTCATTTCTCGTTGCAAAGATATCCATAATAAGCCATAGTCTTCCTAAAAAATGCCCGTTCAGTCACATTTTACGACACTAGTGGCCTGGAAACGGCTCCTGCCTACCCACGGGGGTCATAAAATGCGATTTGTTCCTCCCTGTTAAGTAGATGGAACCTCGACAAGGTGATAATGGGCAGTATCTTCGTTTTTATACTTCCTGTCTGGGGACACCGGGTAGGTTGTGTTGGATATCGAGTAAATATGGTTTCCTATGTGTCATGAGTGGGGTTGAGTGATAGAGATATTAAGTTTTTTTTTTTAAGGGGAGAAAATCATCCAATGATTTCTCCCGCCTCGAGGCGAGAGGGAGTGTCAGACTCTTACTGACTAAAAACCACCCCGTTTCTACTCCTGCTTTTCGAATCGGAGCCCCAGTAAACCCGCCAGGTAGTCCGCAGCTCCAGACTTAAATATTATTAGCCTTGTTATCTACTTCAGTCTAGTTGTTGCAAATTATACAGTTACAATACTCAGAATCGATGGCCGAGTCAGATAAGCATTTGAGTTTTTACATTGCCACATATTTATTAAGAATGCTGAGAGTGGATCGTTACTCTGTATCATGGAACTAAAATAAAAGTAAGAAGATTATTTTTTTATTATCAGACTAATTTATTATTAAAAACAAGATTTTTATGCCCCAATCCTTGGATTATGAAAGGCAATTTGCCAAGGGAAAATGAACCTTACAAACACACACTCCAATCTACCAATTTTAACGACAACCAAGAATACCCTTATGTATTATTATTGTTTGTGCTGTAGTCACAATATTTGTTTAACAGATATTCCGCTCCTCGCCCAGGATTACAATTTACAATGTAGCTTCATGAGTTAAGATGTTTACTCTAATACGTTTGTAAACTATTGCACGGTAACTCTCGTTTATGGCTCTAGAAATCGCTTGTTCTAGAAATTAAATGTAAACAATGTTTTGATTGTATGCTGTTAAGAAACTTAATCCGTATGTTCCATTTTATGTGTCTATCAAAGAGTGATTTTTAGCCACAGTTTATTAGAAAAATAGTGAAATATTTGATTCGTTGATCGAGTGGTCGCAAGTGCAACTGCCGGACAAGGAGTGTCGGTTCTAGGCTCGGGCTAAGTGTCGCTGGACTTTTATCGGTTTTTCTAAAATTTCACAGTTATAACACGGATTCTGGAATTGGGTCCAGTTTATGGCAAAAGACTCATCCCTTATTACACGGGACTTATTAAAACAAATGGTGAAAAGTGGGTGTACATTACGTGCCGTAATATGCACTTCTGCCTACCAATGCGGGTATAAAATACATGCGGCATGACGGTTGCATGAAATACTTGGTTGGTCAATAAAATGAGTCCCAGATCGGACAAAGGTAAGGAAGTACATCCTTTTTTGGAGGTTCAAACCTTTAAGTAAAGGTGTCTGTCTGCCGCTTGTATCATAACCTCTGCCTTACCCGACTGCCTAACCTATCTTACGTAAAAATTAGGCCCAAAAATTGTTATTTCCTCCAACCATCCGTGAAGAAACAACTAATCCAGTTCAAGGCCATACTATGCTTAAACACAAAAAGATTTCATGAAAAAACAACATGACGGGTCTCGTGGATATTTTTCAAAAGTCTAGGTTATAAATCAAATTGATTGTATCTCGGCTCGCAGTGGCTCTTTTGTGTGCACTAATGGAATATCGAATCCCAAAATTTAGGCCAACTGTGTTTGACAGACGCCGTCTGTTAAGGGTCTGTGGCTACTGATGTGTAACATTGGTTTTTTAGTGTTTGTTTTCTATGTTGTCTCATATCTGCTGAGTAGATGTTTATATGTAACGATCTGTGATTGCACATTAGTCTAATGTTTACATAGGACTCATATCTTTTTTAAAGGGGGAAAAGTCATCTAAGATTTCTCACACGAAGCGAGAGAAAGTGTCAGATTCATACTCATGACTAAAAACCATCCCATTCCTTCTTCTGCCCTTCGAGCCGGAGCTCCGGTAAACCCGCTAGGTAGTCCGCAGCTCCAGGTGGGACTCATATCTAACTAGTGAAAAGCTGATGTTAATTTAAAGAACTATCCCTGCATATCCCTTTGGAAAACTAAAGGCGTGACGTTTTATTATGTTACTATAAAAGTGTGTATACTATTTTAGCCTCTAAAGACGAGTTTAAATATTTTATATGCAGGATCGTCTTTCCTTAAGTATTGCATTCATGAATGATATAATGTAACCATACGCTGCACATTGAATATTCGTGCAACATAGAAATTTCAATATCACATACCAATGCAAGTACGTATTTTATTAAGCTTGCTGGCGTGCTTCGCTATAAAATATATGACTTTAGAATTTTAAAATGGATTGTTAAGTGTATTGCACCAGCTGGGCGATTGGTTGTTAGTGTGAGTGCCGATTACAAAGTCTCAACTAATGCAATCACACTAATATTATAAAGGGAAAGCTATTTTTTAGATGTTTGGATCTTTGTCCGTCAATCACTCTGAAACTACTTGACGGATTTTGATGAAATTTTGTATACAGATAAGGTATGAGACTTTTTATCCTACGGAAACTTGGGCGAAGCCGCTGGCAGAAGCTAGTCCATATAATATTTGAACACATGTGAATTACTTATTTCATTTTTTTTTGCAATAACATAGAGTAAAAATAAATAATTATGTACCCAATGAGTCTAGTAGTGTAGAATGTAGTCTTATTTAATATGAATAATCAAAAATAAATGTATAAACTTACTATTGCATTCCAACTCTTATAAGTCACAATAACATTTCACTTAACTCACTCGATAATAAAAAGCAGTCAGAAACACAACCTACATGAGACATAGCACCAATAATTTCTAACAAGTGCGAACATGGAACATCGAACGTTACACCGCAGTGTCCGCAGACCCTATAGATCACTCGATACCGACTGAATTTGAAATATCGAACTGAATTAATAACTCTTTGGAGTGGCACCCAGTATTGTCCATTTGTCACTATTGTTTTTAGTTATAGAGTAAAATTATCGTGCTGAAATTCTATGCGGGAGAGAATATTTGAAGGTGACTTTGTGATTTTCTCGTTGGTAGAGTAGTCGACTAAGGGTTTAGATATTTCAAACTTTGTGGAGATCATGGCAAACACCTCTTTTGTAGAGGAGACCCATAGTCCAGCTCTGGATTTTCTCGAGTTATCAATGATGTGATTTGGAGATTTTGGACGACTGTTTCCCATGCATGACGGTATGTTTTCGAAACCAACCAACGGCAAGTACGTATGTGACTTTTTCCGAGTTATATGTACTTTCTAACTATATTAGACACCAGTTACAAACGGTAAAGGAATACATCGTAAGGACACGTGGGTTAATAATAATTTCTAATTATTATAATATATTTGAAGTCGCCAACCCGCATTGAGCAAGCGTGGTGATTAATGCTCAAACCTTCTGCATGTGTGGTATTTGGTCAACAGTAGCCAACTTATAGGCTGTTGATGTGTAGTGTGAAGAGTAGTCGCAATTATGACTGGCAACGATAGGTAAGGTGTTTATTTTTCAAAAACACGAAATCTGCTTTTATGACTGGTATACTATAATAGGTAAACCAACTGGTAAAAGTAGGTGCTATATAGGACTCATAAAATAGGTTTACGAGCACCTCTGTCTACCTCTTGGAGGATTAAAAGGCGTGACGTCATGTTTAGTGATTTACCCAGAGGGTCATGTCAATTTGACCCTATGAACATAACAAAGGTTGGGCTAGCCGTCCATTTGTCTAACACAGGGTCTGGTCTTAAGACAGGTTCTTAGAAATAGATACTCTTGTCGAGATTGTCTTACTATGTACCTACTCCTTATTTAATTATCACTTACTTCAATATCTTAACACAAGAGAGGTTTCAAAGTAATCGCTTTGTTTGGTCACTAACGCAAAATAATTGAACCTAGAAATTATTTTTTAAACTACAAAGAAACTTTTTGCCTTTGCGGGTTTTATGTATGTCTATTTGACTATCAGCTAAAAATAGATTAATAACTTTATTAAATTAAGCAGAAGAGTTCTGTTTTGTTTGTTTTTTTTTTGTTTGAATGTGCTTATCTCCGGAACTACTGGTCCGAATTGAATAATTATTTTAAGCTATAAAACATCAGGTTACGATGAATTGAGCAAAATGAGTGAAGCAGCGCACATGTGGCTAGTAAATAATTCACAGATGGGGCCCAGTAGGACTGATGCCTGATCCGGAGCTGCGGACTACCTCGCGGGTTTACCGGGGCTCCGGCTCGAAGGGCAGAAGTAGGAACAGGATGGTTTTTAGTCGGTTAAAGTTCGATACTCCCTCTATCCTCATCCAAGGCGGGAGAAGTAATTGGATGATTTTCCCCCCTTAAAAAGCTAGTAAATTATAAAGCCACTGTTATGTGGACTACTACTAGCTACAAGACCCTGAACATAGTTTGAAATTGAAACATAACATGACATCTTCACACAAAACCAATAAAAACTTAATTTACGCTACTTTTTCATCTGACACTTAACACATTTTTCCAACATTGTAATTGATTCTACCTATTTGACATGAATAGCATGGAAAGCGACCGAAAGAAAAGGAAAGATGGATAAATTTATTGAAAGTTGACATCAATGGGAGAGAATGATAAGATGACAGTTGAATTGGGAGGGAAGAGGGGAAAGAGGAAGGCATTGCATAGACCTCGAGTGACTTTCGATAAGGAGAGGAAGAAAATTCATTGTTTGTGACGAGACGGCAGCAGTAAAAGCTACCCTTTAATTTTCAACTTTATTGTAATAAAAACAAAACTGAAAATCTATTACTTACTAGTCTGGGTTTAAAAACATTACATCAAACATAACAAAAACATTACAAGCCTTAAAACATCTATATTGACTAATTATATAAAAGTAAGTACATACTTAGATACATCTTTCTTCCATTTGAAAACGAAAAAATATTATGATACAATTTTTGTATCTGGAAATAGTTAGTTAGTATAGCCGTGGTGGCCGGAGATTAAAGACGCCCGATGATGCGAGCAAGCGTGGTAATTAATGCTCAAACCTCCTCCTTGTTGTTGTTGATGTGTGAAATACTTAGTTGGGAGAATAAAAAGTACAATAGTACTTTTTCCTTTTACCACGGAAGGAATAGAGTGTCTCTATAAAATTACTTTGTTGCTTGTCTACTTAAAACTTTAGTAGCTGGAGTTATGAAAGATCAAACATCAAGTCGACGCAATCAATACAACATAACAACTTGTTTGTTGTTACAATGGAGACCATAATTTGCTCGTAAACTAAAAATCACGGTTTTCTCACGTAAATTAATGGAGAAAAGCTCTACTAGTTTCGAGTCACAGAGGGTCTCTTCATCATGTGCAGCGTGCGCAGACGCGTAGGCTGCGCTACGTAGCGCGTCTTTTCTCCTTTAATTTACATGAGTAGACCGTGATTTTTAGTTAATTTAGTATGTGTCACCATATTTACTATAAAAGCTCGTCTTTAAATACTTTTCTAATAAAAATACCTACACAAAACCAAACCACAGCAACACAAAACAGATAGAACCCACGATTATACGTTTACAAACCCCGTAATAACACTGCCATTAATTCTAAAACAGTAGCTACCCAAAAAATACACCGCGTGCATAGAATACAAACTCACATTATTTGTAAAGACTTCCTTGTCTTGCTTGAATAAAGTATGTTGCGGTTCCTGCGGCCCTCCCGTACCTCTGCGACCCTCAGAGGGAAGGTTGCCCTCATAAATTATACATTTTTACATTCGTTCACCTCGTTAGGCCATTTAAAGTGATGGGATTCAGATGTCTTATTACTGAGTCCACGTAAATACTTTCGTATATTATGAATGGGAGAGATTTGAGTATGTTATGCGATTTTCAATAAGGTTTTGGTCGTGTACCTAAATACTTTATTTACAGTCGGTGAAACTATTTGGTGTGCACATAAGAATATAAAAATTATTTCCGTACAATGACAGTTGTAATTGTAACATGAAATAGTATGCTTTTAATTAAAGTTAAACCCCTTGTAAATATCGGTTCAATAGCCTTTTATTAACTAGGCAGTCCTCAGCCCCGGATCAACTTTACCTAGTGTAGAAACTGAAATCAAAACCGAAACTTTGTCGTCTTAATCAAAATATTTAATTTTACCTACAATATCTCTCTTCTCTTCACTCTTTATTTTACTTCAAATCCGTATTTTGTTTACATAAAAGCAAGTATGCGAAGGAAATGGAAAGATTCAGTTCTTTACATAATATATATATAGACTTAATACCAACTCATCTTGGGGTTTGACAATGTTCATGTTTGTGCTTAGATTTACATAAATAAATTGAAACTGAAACAGATAATGACTGGTATCGAGAGATTTTACACGTAATTGCGTCTGTGTGTGACAGTTTCGGTGTTAGTTAGATATAAAAATACTTAGTTTTTATTAACTGTCTGTTCTGCCTTCATCTGCTTGTGAAAGCTAATTAAACCTTTTTTTACAGTATTTATTTATGATACTGGAATAAATGCCAATTTAAGATCCTGGCCTCCGTTACTATCGCTCTATCGAATCTAAAACGTGAACAGATTTCTCTTTTAACACATCATCAGCCTATATGTGGCCACTGCTGACCAAAGGCCTCTTCTCACACGGAGAATTTTCGAGCATTAATCACCACTCTTGCTCAATGTAGGTTGGTGATTTCAAACTTAAAAGTAGACATTATTAGACCAGCTTTTGTCACGATGTTTTCCTTCACCAGTTTTTCAGTGAGGCCTAAATAATCTTATAAAGTATTATAACTTGGAAAGAGTCACATTGGTACTTGTCGTTGATAGGTTTCGGGCGTATTAAACCTCCGGGCCACCACGACATTAAACTAATTAATCCAATTATTAAATAACTAACGACCCGCCCCAGCTTGGCATGGATGCAATGGTGATATTTTATACATGTATTATACATAAACACCTTCCTCTTGAATTAGTCTATCGTATCATTAAAAAACTGCATCAAAATCCGTTGCGTAAGTTTAGATTTAAGCATGCAAAGGAAATATGGACAGAAAAAGCGAGTTTGTTTTATATTACGTAGTGATAAAGACAAATAGATTCCATTCCAGAGTTAAATACACAGTGTATACAGGTATCTCACTTTATTAAAAAAATCTATTTACTAGTTGTTCCCAGCACACCTTGTTACGGAATTTCAATCTCGCGAAGGATTTTCTATCACCCCCAGTGAATTGTAAAGACACGTCACTGTGCGTGAAACAAGGTGATCCAACTAAATCTGGTGAGATTTCCAGCTGATACTGAGATAATTGGGAGGCAGGCAAAAGCAGATTTATTACCATCCCACTTTTTCTGCGTGTGACTCTTTCACTATATCAAACACACGTATCTCATCACTGCTTCGTTGGTCGAGTGGTCGCAAGTGCGACTGCCGGACAAGGGGTTACGGGTTTGATTCTCGAGTCGGGCACAGCATTGCTGGTTTTTTTTTACTCCTTCGAACTTTTTTTCTATCTACAAATATCTGAGTAAAAATCACATCGCTACTTGCCCTATTTCGAATCCTTATGCATGGGAAGCCTTAATCTTCAGGCAACCACGTCATTTTTACATTTCTAGGTACATACATATATTACCTAGCGAGTTTACCGGCTCAAAGCGCAGGAACGAGGTGGTTTTTAGTCAGTAAGAGTCTGATACTCTCTCACACCTCGCCCAAGGCGGGAGAAGTCATTGGATGATTGTCCCCCTTAAAAAAAAGGTCCATACATATATCTACAGCTAACCATACGTCTTAATTCCATATTCAAATACTCCAATAACAAAAATTGAACATTCAAAATAAAAGTGCCATAAAGTAGGAAAGAGTGAATTTAAACTTTAAGCCGCTTTAGCGCTCAATAAGGAAATTGATGCACTTACAGAATCAGCTCAGCGCTTGACTGTCGAAGCGCTTTTTATCGGTTTAACTTGAATCTATAGTAGGTAGCTGTATTATTTATAGACGTACATGTTTGTTTTAAGAAGTGAATATGTTGACTGGTATAGTGACTTAACTTCATGAGGATAAGGAAAAGTGTTAATTACAGTCTAATCGTCTTTTTTTGAGGGGGAAAATCATCCAATGGCTTCTCCCGCTTTGGGCGAGGCTAGAGGGAGTGTCAAGCTAAAACCGCACAGTTCCGACTCCTGCTTTTCGAACCGGAGCCCCGGTAAACCCGCGAGGTAGTCCGCAGCTCCGGATTTCTTAATAATAGAGCCATAATCAATGACAAAATCATAATGGCCTAAATGCCCATTCATGATTGGCAGACACGTATACAAGCTAAATCCCGAAACATAGCCGAACCAATCATTTCATTACTCACCATCCCGAACACACTTAACAAAAACATGAATCAAAGCAATAGACACAATAAAAAAAACAAATGAAAGCTAGTAACGATGGACACAGAATTCCAAATCATAAGAATAAAGTATGAAAGATAAAACAGGGGACGAAAGTAGACGTTTTATTGTCCTCACAAAACACTGATTGGTACCGCAACTCGTAAAACTTATAAATCAGACACCAACAATACCTTGGGGTCTGCCAGCCCCCCTTAAAATCAAACTTTATGAACGAAACGTTGATGTTCAATTGTAAGAACTTGACGATTTTAGCGGTTGTAATTTTTTAAAGTGTGTTTTGCTTTTGAAAATATAACTCTCATTTCTAAAACATTTCTATATCTATAGGTTTTTTTGAGGGGGGAAAATCATCCAATGTCCCGCCTTTATCTATAGGTAGTACCTTATTTTCCTATGTATTATATATCGTCTTACAAAAAATAGCACACAGTAAAATATCAGGTTTATTCTCATATATAAAATGTGTAAACAAATACAAAGAACATTCACGATTTATAAAACTTTGCAGCATATATATAGCTCACATGGGCTACTTTTTATTCCACGGAAACGCTGGCAGAAGCTCTAGTCTAGTTCTATCCAAATTATTCTTCCCAACAAACAAAAGTCACACATAGATAAACAAGAAGTGTGAACGATGATTGAAAATGAAGCATGCGCAACAAGCCGACACACAGACACACAGACACACCGACGCACCGATTTATTACGTAATCAATCATTTACAATGGCTTGCTAACGTGAACGAGTGTGTGGTGTCCATGTTATAAGAAGAAATGGGAAAAATTACCAAAAATCAGATTGATCTGTCGTCAGGAAAGGGGAGAAAATACAATTACAAAATTTGACTCAAACAAACAAGCATGTCAAGCTAAATAAACCCGTTTAAAAAAATTGGAAAATCAGATCCACACAAAATTATTCATCATCAATGCCGTATACATAATATAATTAATAACAATATGTCATGACTTTTAACACCAAAACGTTAGTGCACGTTACAACAACAATTAATAGAAAAATAAACATGAAAAATCCCAACAGGAAAAATATAAAAGTTGTCTTTCCCTAAAAAATAAAATGGCCGCCCCACTCCATACATCACGGTCAGTAAACGTGTGCTCAATATAACGCATTTAGTGAAATACGCGCGTATTCACAAGCTGCGTACTACGCACTTTTCACAATACATTCCTACTTATAGCACTTTCATATTATTTACTTTGAAAATGTTTTTTTAATGTTACAGGTTGGAATCATAATATACGTATTTTACTCTTTTAAAATGTGTGTTAGGAGGTTGTTTGCCCATCAAATTATATGGCAATAGTAATCTGAACATGAGACTAATGATGATGTGTCTCTTTGTGTGTTTCACAAATTGTTGCTTCGGGTGTGGGTGTAAAGTGTATGTGAACTTGAATGTTTGTACTCGCACCCACGACACCTGAGAAAAACGGAGCAATGGTGTTTATCAAAAAAAATGCCACCATTGATTATTGTATTTATTTACCTACACTTATTTTTTTATAAAAGTATCTACACATTAGTAATTATTGCCAGATGCCATTCTCTTACAGTCAACTTTAGAGCGATGCAGAATGCAGAAAGGTTTAGTAGCAAAAAATATTTGGAAAAAAGACACGTTAACCAATTATGTATATCTATATTGGACCATCTCTCAAAAAATCACAAGCAGAGCTGTAATAACACCAATTATCATTGTTCATATCACCAATGGGCCGATGGAGTACAATTTCTTTGCATCATTTAACACAGAGAAGAATATAGGCCGTATAGGGTTATGAGGTCAAAGGGGGGATGGCTATAACCATAACGCAAACAATGGGGCTCTCTAAATTATGGGTTCAGTTCTCGTCCCATAGATTCACTCTCGTTATGGGAGAAGAAGCATCCTATGGCTCAATTCGTGGGGTATTTGATTTTCCTAAATGTGGTTTTGTCATAGCTATTTAGATTGGTTGATTGGCGTTAAGCTATTGTCGTCAAAGATGGTCAAAGATTTCCATTTTAAGTATTGTGAGCCATCGTAAGCATTGGTTAACTCTTTGAGAGACGTGCAGCGGCGAAGTATAGCCTTTTTTGTTGTCTACAATATGTATATGCTTTTCTATTGCAATTATTCTTGCCAAGAATGTTTTCTCTTCTACTGGTTAAGAAAATAAATAGTTGGGGTCATGTGAAATATGTACTAACATCCAGTATAATCTTGTTAAGATTTACTGTAATATTTGTTAGTATAGCTTGAAAATTAGCAGAGAGAGGGAGAAAAAGAGAGAGAGAGAGAGAGAGAGAGAGAGAGAGAGAAAAAAGGGGGGAGAACTTGACTAAATTCGACATTAAATTATCTAGATATTCCAGGTGCGAATCAGACTACATAAAGAAATGGAAATCGTTTTCATGCATCCCCCAATTTTCACCCAAACATGACCTCTTTTTTAATAATTTAATAACATAAGAAGTCATAACCCATTACCATGTCGCGTTGAAAAGTGTTCGGGCAAATCGAATATATTTTTTGATCATAATATGAATTATTGGCGCCATATGTCAAACCTTTCCATTTCATTGGCTTTTTAAGGGTCGTGGAATGTGAATATCGAAATAGATAGTCATATTCTGAATATTTTTCTTTATATATTACGTTTAACTTGCTTTTTTGGATCGGTGAGTAAGATATTTCTAGTTCTTGAGTTTCAATGAAAAAATATCGGTACTTTTTTGAGGGAGGGGGATAATCTTATTATTTCTCTCAACTTGGGTAAGGCGAGAGGGAGGAGGCTATTACTTCTGCGTTATTCCTACTCCTACTTTGTTCATACTCAAAATTTAAGATTTGATTCGAATCTGTCAGTTGAAACACATGGTTCAATATTCTGAATGTTCTGACTGATTCTTCTAACGTGCATGAAAATAAGCTCAGACCTATGAAATTAAAAAAAATATCAATGCTAAACACAATATATCTACAGCTAGATTTGGAAGAGAAAGTAGCCATCAAAAAATCACAGCTACATAGAATCAGAATTCGAACTCCGACCAAAAACAAACGCAGATAATCACATACATATGTATTCAATCACTAATTTGACAGCTCGTGAAACGGGTACAAAGATTCAAAGCAAACTTTCGGACAATGCCGAAGTTACCCGAATGTTTCCGACAACACCCGAACCCTAGGAACTATGTAAAGGGATTTTTGACAGGGCAAATATTATTCGGATTTATTTCAGCTACATAAAAGCTTCATGTTTTCAATGTAATTGAATATTTTCAGGAGATTTCAGGCTAAATGTATTTAGGGATTGTAACGATCTCTGTAGGGATAACGGTTTTATTTTTGTATTGACGAAATCATATTGGTTCGGTAAAAATGTTCAATGAATGTTTTTGTCGAATCCTTTTTCGGAATTTTCGCATTTATTTGATTTTCAGCCGCTTTTTCCGGCTGCTTTTGTGTGTATTTTAAACATGGAACTGGAATGATATATTGGTTGATGTGTGTGAACATGTTGATGCCATTTTTCTTTATTTTAAATGTATTATGCTGTGGCTGGTCAGTCGACTTCTGTGTACCATGTATTTCCATATAAACCTACGAATCTATTCTTTGTCTGATCTACAAATAGTGGTTTCGTATATGAATTGGACGTGTATGTAAAATTATGTGCTGGTAAACCCACCCACCGGTGAAAAGTCTAGTCCAAAGTTAAAAACAATCTTCAAGAAAACTTTCATTTACTGTGTGGTTAGCACGGTGGCTGGGTGTGACGTGTAGCGGGTTCAATTCTCTTTTTGAGCAACTTTTTTATAGTCCCCAAAATGTTGCGATTGGTTCGGTTTGGGATGTGATGTGTATCTAAACGCAACCACGGTACAGAAGAAAATCCCATAGTGGGACAAAGTTTATAAAAAAAAACCATTTATCCATATTATACTACACCTAACAACCATTTATATGCAAAATTAACTACTAACACATGTTTATGTAATCCCGTCGACTAAATAACTACAGGCTAATAACTAAATACAACACTAATTACGGTACTAAAGCATTAAATAGCCAAGTTATTGACTACATAAGCAGTAAAAATGTCCGACATAAAATTAAAATGGCCACCCGCGGTTTATGTTACTTATGTACTGTATTTATGTTGGTTCTTTAGTATATAGGGGGTAAAGGGCAAATATTAAAAGTTATATGTTACTAGCTTCTACCACCGGGTTCGGCTGCGTTCCTGTAGGATAAAAAGTTATGTGTTATTTCAGACGATAATCTACCGCTATTCCATTTTTCATTTCAATCCTTTCTGCTCTTTTGACGTATTTATATTATTAGTAGGATATAATTTTGATATAAGTTTTTAAACTGACATGGTCACTAACAATAATTTTGATTCTGATATTCCAGTTAATCCGGGTCTACTCTAAATCTGCGTCAGCAATATTGGAGAGACAAGTAGTCAACACTTTTTAAGCTTGTAATGTTCCAATTGTAATCTACCACGGCAGCTGCCAAGCGTGGTGATTAAACCGGGTATGCTCCTATGAGGATGGGTTTGCGTCAGCAATAGAAGTAGGCTGGCTATCGACGATGAATAGTCAATATCCAATTTCAGAATTACTAAATGCAATTTACTTAGAAGTATTTTCATAACTTAAACACTGCATAAAACAGTGCCGAAATATTGGAAACTCATCGACATAAATAAACATGGTAAATATCCCGTCTCGAGTTCTAATAACAAAACACAAAGAATGAACTGAGAGTTATATCCAAGTTCAAATATAATCACAACTGACATTTCAACTATATCAAAAGTAAGTTAGCACAGTGAACGTGACCTAACATCATCAAGTTATCGTATAACTTAAGTAATACATATGTCACAAGTTATCTCTAAGTAATTAACTTAACTTGTCAACTTTGCAACTTAATACGTGCATCGCATGTGGGATAAAATTCCCATTTGTATGTGTGATTAGAATATTTTATCTTAGAAGATGTGTTGATAGCAGGGAAGACAATATGATGAGCCAATAAAGTAAATATAGCTGAATATATAGTAAAAAGTTTAATCTAGTAGAAAAGACAAAAATTTTCGGTTGGACATAATTTATACTATGGAAGTTCACAGAAATCCGACGTGATACATATACGCTTACTCTGACTGTCTTACTGAGAGTGAGATAACTAAAATTCCCAATACCCCTTAGCCAATCCCCGATTCCTCAAGTACCCATGAATTCCTACCGTCAAAAGACCGGCAATTTACTGGTAACGGCTCTGGTGTTTCGAAGATATCCATAGGCGACGAAAATTGTCTGAAGTCATCAGGTGACCGGTCTGCTCGTTTTCCGACGTATACCATAAAATTTGCTCGTTTCAAACGTGTGAGAGTTCCTGGTAGACATAATTTACCTACAAAATATTAATTGCTTACCAAGCAGTGTCTAAGCACAGATTTTCCCTAACGATCCAGATATCGGGAAGTCAAGGTCAAGCCGGTATACACAGCAGCAAAACTTCAAAATTTGCTTAAGTCATTCAGGAGTTTCAATATACCATAAAAAAAATCCGTCCATCCTCATGAATGAAATTAACACCACACGAGTCATTATTGATTACTGGCCAGTATGCGATTGAATTGTGATAATTCAACTTATTATAAAATTATTGTACCAAAGGACCACTGTCCAGAACCGCAACCCTTCCGCATATCCCCAAAGGCGTTCACAAAATTACTATTTATCTTCAAACTCCTCTTAAACAGACTCGGTCACCACTAATGTCCTCAGTCACATCACACTCAAATAGTTTCCACACCAAATCGCCATATAACTAACTCGAAAGGGTGATAAAATTTTACAAGTATTTTCATGGAATACCAAGGGATGTTCTAAGACCGTAAAATGTGCGGACCCCCATAAATACGGTGGAACTTATACCCAGTAGTTTATGGTGTAAAACGGAAAGGTGTTACAATTGGGACTCGTAAAAAGTTTTAACTAGATACATGTGAATGTTTTGAGGATTCTTATAAAACAGATCGAAACATCAACAACTTAAATTATTAATTTAAGTAAATATTATTTTATGGGATAAGCCGGTAAATGATGGTAAGCAATCGGCACTGCACTTAGACACCCAAAACACCAGAGGCGTTACGAATGCGTTGCCAATATTTTAGGGGTTAGGAATTCAGAATTGTTGGGGATACGGACATTGGGCAGATTGAAGATTCATTAGTCATTTGTTTGCTTTCCAAGTCGGAGACTGTACTTTTTTATTTACATCAATTAAACTATTACCGAATAACAAAGTCTCCTCTAAAAAGCTTTTCATTTATTCATTTTAAAAAGTTGTCGATTTTGATTCCATGACACATGGCAACCGTTGCCTAATAAATTGGCAATACAACACGCCTGATGGTATTGTCAGGCAAATTAATAGGCACATACAAATCACTCACACGATATGTTGTGTATTCGTTCATACGGAACGTCGGTATTTGTTCAAACATTCATCAAAGCTCTAAATAAAAATGGCGGTTCGAATGTTATTTCAAATGGAATAGAACGGTTATTTTTTAATTTGAAATCTGTTCGATTTGGTAATTCTTCCTTTATTAATTGTTATTTATAAATCATGGTTTGTAATTGATGTGTAACATTTTTTATTACCCTTAGTCCATCCGCAGGTGACGAAAGAATATACCTAATAGAAATAGCTATTCTACTCTATTATACTCTGACGAAAGAACCCACTAAGGCACTATACTACTGACAGAGACCAGTAAGCTGCGTGCCCTGAGAAATTATAAACCTTTTTAACTTCCAAATCAATTGCCAAGCCTAGAGAATGTGGTAAATCCCTTCTATGGGTGCTTTTCCTCACTTTTTCACTAACTCACTAAGCTCTGTTTTTGTATGGAAAAATGCTTTTCATACAGCTACATAGCTTAATATCAGTGGAAACGATCACATAGTTTCACAGCTTAACTATTACATCTTCGTAGCATAACTATATAACACATCTTTGGTGGAAAAAGCACCCTTATGCCGAGAAGAATAGTGTACTCTCCAGCTGTGGACTCCCTCTCGCCTCGCCCAAGGCGGGAGAAGTCATAGGATGATTCCCCCCCCAAATTATGTTGTTATTTTGTTGCTAAACTCACTATTAATAATATAGAAGATGGTCCGCATCCAGTAACCTGATTATATGACCATGACCTACATTTTGGTCCTAAATTAGGGTTAGCAATAAAGCTTAACCAAATTCAGCTAAAGTGTTCTAACGTAAGCCGACCACAGGGTTGTCAACCCTAATGGTAGCAAAGGACATCATGGAGACACCTATTCTACAAATAGGTAGGTTGAGAACAGAGAAAAGGACGTGCAGTTGATACATTTACTTTTCACTATTTAATTTATCTATCAAAAATCAGGTACATGTGACTAAGAATTGATTATAAAAATTAGTTGATCAATTATTATTGATGATAATAATTGAGCAAGCGTGGTGATTAATGCTCAAACCTTCTCCGTGTGAGAAAAGGCCTTTGGTCAGCAGTGGCCACATGTATAGTCTGTTTATGAGTGATGTGTGACTATTATATACACAAAATATATAAACCAACAACTGCGATGCTTATGTTCTTCAAGTTTCTATGACATATATTTTTATAACATACTTTTTTACGACAAATAGTAATTTAAATTCAAATACAATATTTTGCATGCCGTAAGATATTATGTATGAGGTTAATCTACTACCATTCCAACTTATATGTATGTATACCTACACTAACAAACCCAGCGAACTCCGTTAAGCCACCAATGATTTTCCCTGTTTTCCTACTTTTTTCCTGATTTATCCTGGATTTTTCCTGAAGGTTCATGCGTTCTGGAGTTATAGCGTCAGGAAGGAAAATCCGACTTATTTTTACATACTAGATAGCAAATAAATGTTTCTTTCTCTCTTTAAGCATTCAACACTTTCCAGTGATCTTTACCACTTTCTATGACATAAAGAACAGTTCAAAGTTTAATATCAAACCACCATCCCACTAAAATCCAAACCATTCCAGCTCCGAATTGCCTCACAAAATAGCTTAGTGCAGTGAAATTCCAAAGCTGCACAAACCGTAGTTTTCAACCGGACTTCTGTTGTGAGACGTTGCAATGTAAATCAGTTGCATTGTGTTAGCAGTTTGTATGAATAAAACTACGTGCGGGAATTTATGTAAGTGCAAATTGACGTCTTGTGTTTGCTTTTTCATTTTAACGTAGCATTATTCCTTAACAGGTAACTGAAGCGAGGAAGTTATGGCTAATCCTCATATGTAGAGAATTAGAAGACCAGTCGTGGACAGTCACGGACTGTAGATGTTGTTTAAACTACAAATATAACTAAAGTATTTTACGATAAAAATATTTGTATGTCCCTAAATGGGTTTTTTGTGGTGGGAAAATTCTGCAATGACTGTTCCCACCTTCCCCACCTTGGGCGAGACGAGAGAGAGTCTTAGACTTTTATTGACTAGAAACCGCCTAGTTCCTCCTGCTTTTCGAACCGGAGCCCCGGAAACCCGCTAGGAAGTCCGCAGCTCGAAGTCCCTAAAATGCTGCTAGGATTATTTTGAATCATAAGTTCTTTTCTAAAATTTAAAAATATACTTAAATTTCCCCCTGCAAACTACAACAATAGTTTTGTTTCTATAAAAAGTTTGTATTCAATGCAATGTTGGATTACTGGATTCCATCATAAAAATAAAATGCCTTTACCACACAGCTCAATGAATTCTCTATTAAAACAAAATCAAAAATGCACATCCAAATCCTCACACAGACTAACATGAACTAAACCATAGTTTTTTTTATAGAAACTAAAACAAGAGTTCTGTATAATCCACGTGTAAACCGGGATTCGTATGAACGTAGTGTTTATTTGCATTCGTTCGATTATTTCCAAAAGTCATGAAAGCCGCGATGAGGTAAAAATAACTCGGATCGATCGTAGGTAACCGAAATGTTTTTACAACTTTTTATGTCAGTGTTTCGTTGGTATTTTTAAAGTAGAGAAGAGTACGATCGATCAGTCTTTGCCAATTCTAACTAATACGGATGAATAGTAACTGTACTTCATTACGTGAAGTGTGTTTTTTTTTTTATAATTTGTTGAATCCAAGAACATTAGAAACAGTTCAAAGATAATAGCTAAAGACCGATGAAAGTGGCATGATTAACTAAAATCACGGTTTACTCACGTGCATTAATGGAGAATGCAGCCTACCTTTACAGTAGGCGCCGTAAGAGCGCTGCGTCTGCGCACGCTAATCGTGGTAAAGAAACCCTCTGTGACTCGAAAATAGTAGAACTTTTCTCCATTAAAATATGTGAGTAAACCGTGATTTTTAGTTAATTTAACTGCACTTTATTACGTATAGTATTTTGTTTATAGTTTGCTGAATCCACACTTGGATGATGGTGCTGATGAACACTGGAAACAGTTCGATGGTGATAGCTAAGACTGACAAAATTGGCATGATTAAACGAAAACCTTTCCCGATGCTGGATGGAAACCAAACGTGTCTTTTTTGACCAATTCAAATTAATTTTGTATCTACTACTGTCTGAGCCATATCTCACCACTTTACCTATATTTTCTGTTTTAGTATTCCGTAACATTTTGGGACATCCAATTAGTAGATTCATGAGTTACAAACTATTTCCACAGTTATTTTTAATCCGTTCACAGCATTTTCATTAAAACTACGTGTAACTGCCGCGGTTTTACTGAAGTCAATCATTTGTTAGTTAGTTGAAAAGTTATTATTTAACAGTCATTTTATACTATTGTCTATATTTAATTATTTGTCAGATATTTTATAGCTATTATGAATTAGCATATTCATTCAAATCAAAAACTTTCGCTCAGTCACTTAAGGGGCACCTAAAAAGATAATGCCAAATTGGCATTAAGTCCACCTCTGTATGATTGTACATAAAGTGTAAAATAAATAAAAATAAAAGCAAAGGATTTTATTCGAAATTCTCATGTAGAGACAAAAGTAGCCATTCTAATACAACACAAATATAATACTTCAGACAAACCTGTAGTAGTTGAGGATCTGGGCGAAGACTCCAGGATGCCTATCGAAGAAGTACTCGTTGAGGACGGGGTCGTAGTTGGCGAGCGCCTCCGTCAGCCGGGAGAGCCTGGTCGCCGGGATCTTCTTCAGCGTCGCCTTGTACGTCTCGTATCTGAAGGCAATAGAAAATTTCAGTTAATATAGTTCTGAAGCTATATATTTTTCATTAATTTACTAGTATGACGGCTGCTGCAGCCATATATAGGTAAGGAAAAATATTCATATTTTTTATGGAATATTTGACAAACCTAGGTCATATAGGTTAGGCCGTTGCCAGCCTTTTAAAAAAAATGCATATTTTTTTATAGAATAGCTGGCAAACGAGCAGATTGGTCATCTGATGGTAAGCGGTCAGCGCCGCCCATGGACACCCGCAACACCAGAGGAGATCGAGTGCCCCCCTTTAAATTTTTAATTTATTAATTTTAATTCAAAATTCGAATAGCGGTTATCGAAATACATCAACCTACAGAGTTTCAACTATGTAGGCCCAACAGTTTCGGAAATAAATGGCTGTGACATACGGACGGACGGACGGACGGACAGACAGACATGACGAATCTATAAGGGTTCCGTTTTTTGCCATTTTGGCTACGGAACCCTAAAAAGTACGCTCTTTTATTGAAGGTCGTATCGGTTCGCAAAATACCGCCTACTACAGCTCATTCCATAGTTTTGCTGTGCAAATTAACTTTGCTGTCATAAAATTGTGAACCCTGAGATAAAAAAAATCTGGAAAATCGTTGGACTTCTAAAAGTTATATAATTCTCGCACACCACTATAAGCATTTTGTAAACGTCTAAACTAAACAACGGAACTAGACACTTATGATTAAAACTAAACAGTAGCACTTAAACATTACCAGGCGACGCATACCAATAAAAGATTCTCACGAAAAACAGTAACTTCGAACAACTGCATCTAATTGAATCCAGTTTCCCGATTTCTCAGCAAAATTCCCCCCCAGTCATGCTAACGACCCTCGTTTCAAAAACTGACACTTTAACTTGCTGAGTTTATCCAATAATGGAATCCTTTATGGAAAACGTTTTCCTGTATCCTTTGCATGCATTGCTTGCAAAATTCCAACGAAGTGGACTGAGAGGAACACAATCACGTTCTTTGTTTGTTTTTTATCATTCTATGTATCGTTTCTATGGATAAATGAAATTTGAAATTACCCAGATCGGGAGTATTAAATATATACAAACATAAACTACTTAATTAAAGTAAAATTATTCATACTTTAATAACAACTCTTCTGCTCACTTTCGTGATCCATAGTAAATTAATTATTATGTAATCGGTATACGCTGACTTCTTTGTCAAATAGTTACGAGAGTAAGCCGATAACATAATAATTAAGAATCTTACAGGATTTTTTAAAACACCGTTTTAGAAATGCGTTTTCATAATCTAACAAACGTAAACGGTCAACGTGCTTACATAACAATCGAACAAAATAAAATGTAGAGCTAAATTTAACAACCACCTCTATTATATGTCTGCACTTTAAAATAGAGTTAGAAATCCCCCGAACCACGCCATTTGCATAAGTAGTCGAACAAACGTGGAAGACGGTAGTTTGGTAATAGAAATTGACAACGGATATTCTCTTTAACTTGTTTCAACCGAGTTTGGAATGGGTTTGGCATAATTGGAAATTCAATCGAATGTGTTAGCGAATAAAAGCCAATTTTAAACTGCAACCTGCACGTAAAAATAATTGCGTACCAATGCTGAATACATTTATGTATTCAAAACTAAGTTATGAATGCGTCTACACATTTGCATATACAGTAAGTGGTTTTTGCAATTCACAAAGCCGGTATCTACCGAAACTCACAACACCGAAAGTCCCACAAAATACCTGGGCCTAAAATGCTACCTTGAGGAACTCCACCCAAATTGAACGTGATATGCTACGAACAAGTTGTTCAGCCGCTCCCCGACCAGCGATACACACTTGTGAATTCCCGAGCGTGGGAACCAATCCATTCCAATTGGTCTGCTAAGTGGTGAACTTGTTCCGTATTGGTCAGGAACTAACAGTGATTTCCCAGGAGGAGTCGAAAGTTTTCGTTGGGACGTTGAATATGATTGATTTTTTCTTAGCACCAATTATAGGTTAGTTTTAATTACTTTGCTGAAGTTCTGGCGAAAGTTTTGGCTGCCAAAGTTTTGGTTTGTTTGATTTGGTTGTACATTGCAGAAAGTTAGCTTATACTTTTACATTTATGAAAACAGAGATGTAATAATATTCTGAGTTTATTTTATTCTTCGTTTTCATTTGGAACAAGAAAAAATAACATAACAAAGGAAACTCATCTCATAATCAATTCAAAACAATGAAATAAAGCGAACGACGGAAACTTCCATTTTGTATTAGCGCCGTACAAACTGATATTTCAATATTTATACCCAGCTGTATCCCCAAAGGACTAGTCTAGATTCCTCGTTATATTATTCCTAAGTGCTAGAGGTGAGATGTGTGATCACACTTATCGTTCCTCACCTATGTCTGATTTCCCTCGAGAGGAATTCACGATTCCTTCACCAATTGTACAAATGGACTTCGCAAATGGTTCGATGCTTAGTAAATTGCGAATGAACGAGTAACCTGACGTCATCGTCAGTTAAAAAGTTGAATACAAAAGCTTTTTGAATATGTAACTTTATTTAAATGGTTAGAGTCTATATTGAAATAGCAGTAAAATAAACACCATTCATTCCTCTATTTTCGGCCATTTTATGTTCGTTAAAGTTTTATATTTCAATGGAATCCATTCGGGTTGGCGTACACCGTACAGGTTTTTTTAGCGCCCTAATTGTTTCAATGTTTTTATTTTTACTAAAAATAGAATGTACAAGAGATTCGGAATGTTTTTGTCGATTCGATATAAATGTTGAATGTTTTGTATCTATGTATGTGAAGTGGAATGAAACAAAGAAGTTTTACGAAGTATTTGCATGTAACGGGTCTGACACTGAAAAGTTCCCTGATCACACAGCTGTGACTGAAGTTGTATCAGAATGAAAACGAAAGTACAGACCTAATTTCAGGAATGGTAGGTAAACAATAATTTTATTACGTATAAAAACAAAATACCCTAGGCGTAACAGGTTTTTTAAATAATATTGAAATTGTATTGGTGCGTAGACTATCGTGAATTCAGATGCGAAATATCGTTAAACTTTTACATACATACATTACCTCACGCCTGTCTCCCATTGGGGTAGGCAGAGACAATGGAACGCCAATTGCTACGAATCTTACATACCTCTTTCGCTTCATCAACAGTCATCGTTATTTTCATGCAAGCTTATCGGTTAAGGGTACTTTTATTTTGGTCCTTCTTTAATATATCGCCAATTTTAAGCTTGTACTTTGAATTTTTTACTAATACTTAACTCAAAAAAATATGTATTTCTTATTAAGTTTAAATTACTGACAAATATTTTTCATTGAACCAAGAAGATTTAAATAAACTTAAAAGGCCATCCAATAAAGTTATTTCATCCGTTAAAAATACCAAAAAGTTTTATCTATTCATTCGTGAAGAATTTTAATTTGGATTACGTTATCTGTGGAGATCTGCGTTGGATTCCCGCTCAATTTTGTTGCTTAGTCACAAGAATTATTTGAGGAATGAAAATATAGGTACTTTTAATTGTTTAGTTGATCTTAATCAGATATAAGACAAATCAATAGTACGTTGTAAAAATTCTTAAGTTATCACCTGCTTTGTAAATAAAGTCATCGCTTGTAAACCTTTGGAAACGCTCTTACGACACAGTGCAGGCAAAGTTTTCATAAAAAGTTACATCTAAGCAAAAATATTTGATATTCAGAACAAACAAAACAGGTACTAGTATTTTTTAAATTCTTTGTTTAAACAAAATAGTTTATATCTGTTTCCAATCGAATGAAAATAACGAGAACGCAAACCGAACTGTTTTCCATCAACAGTTCAATTAAAATTAATGACGAAAACAAATAAATTCTTCACAGTCTTTGAAAGACGAATCAACACCAGTTTACTATCATGAACTGAACCGATCAAAGTCGCACAAAAACTCGATTTACTTCCGTAAATATGTTGGCAAGCAACAAGACAGGGATATCGCGTAATAAATCCACATTTACTGGCAATAAATCAATTTGAAAACGTTCAGGATGTCTGGCCAAGTGTTGTATTGAACGAGAATAATTCTAATGCTACTTAAACTGACACGTATTGTATCTAGATATTTTGGAAAAGTAAAGGGCACTGGTGTCGAGTATGAGGTCCTATATAATAAAAATTAGTATGAAAATTATAAATCTTGAAATTATGAATCTTTCAGTGTGGGACAGTCATGTTTCACCACGAATGGGCCGGCTCGACCGGAGCGATACCATGGCCTCACAGAAAAACCACGTGAAACAACGCTTACATAGTGTTTCGATATGTGAATGTTGTGAGATTGGCCTCAGCATCTACCCCTTTCCGCAATCTTCCCAATACCCTTTTTCCCAACAATCCTTAAATTCCTAAGCCCCGAAACGCCAGCAACGCACTTGTAACGCCTTTGGACACGGGTGTCCATGGGTGGCGGCGATTGCTTACCATCCGCTGATCCATCATTTCGATTACCGGCTTATACCATAAAAATATTGTTATATTAAACGTAGAGTAGAGTCTGCTATTATTTTTGATAGTAAATTAAGACTACCAACACAAATACTAGGACTTACATAATATACCAGAATACATAGTGCACTCATACATTTTCATGCATCAAATATATTGCTTTTAACAGTATCTACTACTCGCGAATTTCACATAAAAACCCACTCATATACTTGAAACTACATGACGTATTTTTATATGCTTTTTCTTGATACATTTCGACTCACCAATATGCTGGCTAGAAGTACGTATGTAACCAAGAATTGATCTTGAAACTAATGTATATAAAACAGTTACGAGTAACCTTTTCTCATATAAAACTGTATCGGTCATATGTATTTATGTTTGTGGTATTTCAGGCCCGATGTCGAAATGAAAGTTTTATTTCCTCTACGGAAAATATTTCGGAGTATTTCGGAGTATTCGGGTTTTCGATACATGTTATATGTTATGTTAGTCGTAGAAATACTTGTTTCGTTATGTTATTTCTTTTGAGTGTCGTGTTAAGGTGAAAGGTTGATTATTTTAAAAGGTAATTTTATTTTACTTGGCCCTGGCGGCGTTTACAAACATTCAAGTTCACATACAAAGGACACCCAGATCCGAAACATCAATTTGTGGATCACACAAAGATCCGTGCGGAAATCGAATCGGCTACACGTTGGACGGTGGTCGTCAATTTCGCTCATTTGTTGCAACAATGATGTAATCATGCATTTTTTAATCGACCAGCTTAAATTTAAAAATTTGCGAAAAGACTATTTATATTGACACAATTAAATTTACTATAAGTGATATACTTTTAGTAATTATTGTACAAAATGAGCGATTTGTGGCTCACATATTGTTTTTCTTAATCACGTTTATATACACATGACACCCAAACCCGAAATAACCATTTGTGGATCACAGAAATAGTTTTTGCGTGTGGGAATCAAACCCTTTATGTTGCGTAGTAGCCGACTGCTCAGCCACCCCGCTAACCGTGCAGTCAATTTGTTTAATAGTATCTACCTAAGTTTATTTATTCATTGCTTCTTTCAGGTCTAAATCACCGAATTAATTTTGATGAACCTAACTACGCAGATAAAGAGGACCCTAGAGACGTTTATAGCAATTTTATAGAAACAGGTAAATTTTTATTAAAGGAGGAGAAATGGAGAGAATGTTGAATTAGTGGGTAATATTTTTTTACTGCATAATAGGTCACTAGGTATGTATTATGTGCCTATAGTAACCTATGGAGTTTCTTGTTCGTTCTTCTCCATAGGAATCTACACTTTAGAACGAGCAAATAGTGTCACTGGAGACTGACCGACAGATGGACATTTTTAATACTATTATATTGAATTTGACGTTCTACATTGCCTTTCTGGTCTATTTGAAATAAACAATTTTGACTTGGAAATTGACTTTGCGTATACATAAAATATGCTATAGATGCTAGTTTTAAAATTCTAGATTTCAATCCATTTAGTACCCTTATCAAGAGTTTCGTTATTGGTTGATTCATTCGCGCCGGCCAATCAGAGCGCCGAACGCGCTCTCGTATCATTTTCGTTCAACGTAAAGCAAACTCGTACTAAGGGTACAGTCTTAATATTTAAATTACTTCAAACCCAAACCAGGATGACGTTAAAATTTTTGTAGGTGTATATAACTTATAATAATCCCGAAAATCCTCCTAATCTTGCTTAC
Source organism: Spodoptera frugiperda (assembly GCF_023101765.2). Taxonomy (NCBI): domain Eukaryota; kingdom Metazoa; phylum Arthropoda; class Insecta; order Lepidoptera; family Noctuidae; genus Spodoptera; species Spodoptera frugiperda. The sequence continues at coordinate 11,346,969 of NC_064216.1, forward strand.
CAAAACAAAAAACCGACGAAATTAGGCAATTTAACCCGAAAAACAGTACAAAACATTTTATAATTACTGTCTCAAAAAAAAGGAATTAATCATCTCTGGACCAAAGGAAATAGGGTTCCGTGAATTATCTGGGAAAACGTTAACGAGCCAACGTTAAGCCTAAAGGGGTTCTGTACATAAAAATCCATTTACAACGAGGAAAATTTCTCCCTTTTTTTCGCTTTTCTGTTGATACAGAAAATGCCTTTAATTTGAAATCCCTGGTATTGGTATATTAATCCTCCTTTTGACATGGCTTCATGGATCTATTTGAGAAAAAGCAATGTTTTACTTATTAAAAGGTTTAAAAGGTAAAAGGTTTTGGAAAAAAAATCACTTAAGTTTTTTCTAATTTAATGGTGGTTTTAACTTTAATTTATTTTTAGAGTGTAGATAAATACTATTCTGCGGACTGCCTAGTGGATTTACCTGAGCTGGTTTTTAATCAGTAAGAGTCTGACACTTCCTCTCGCCTTGCCCATGGTAGTTATAGGATTATTATCACCTCTTCAAAAAAGACAAAAATACTATTCAAATAAAATGATTGAGTGTATATTTTTACCACCCTACTTTTATAGATGGCAACCACTGGCATCTATAAAAGTAGGAAACGCCTATATGAGCTTTATAACGAGAGGATATTTATAAACACAATTGAATTTAATGAATATGTAAAGAAGTATTCTAAATTGTTTAAAAAAGTTTGCTCTATTGCTAAATCACTATATTTGAGCTCTAAAATAAAAAACAGTTCCAATGTAATTAAAGCGACCTGGAGTATTATTAATGGTGAAGCAGGAAGATCTAAAAGGAGAAGTAGTGAATATAATCTGGTAATTGATAATAATGTAATTAAATCAGATGCTGAAGTTGCAGCCGCATTTGAAAACTTCTTTTCGGACATTCCTGTTTCCACTACCAGGTCCTTGAATTCATCACCCACTGTCGCAGAATCTTTACTAAAAGAAAATGTTGTAGCTTGCCATTCAAGTTTCAATTTTGAACACATAGATTATACAGATATAATTAAAACGTTCCATACTTTGAATAAGAAAAAGACTGCTGACCTGTGGGGTAATTCTGTGTACATTACCAGCTCTGTAATAACTATTGTGGCACCTGTATTAGCTTTAATTTTTAATAACTGTATTGATCGTGGTGTGTTTCCTGATCTCATGAAGAATAGTAAAATAACTCCGTTATTTAAATCGGGTAGTACTTCTGACCCCACTAACTTTAGACCTATTTCAGTACTACCTACATTCAGTAAAATTTTTGAAAAAATTATTCTAAATCAGATGCAAAGATTTTTTAATAGAAATAAATTATTGCATGGTAACCAGTTTGGATTTACAAGGGGTCGTTCAACAACTGATGCCGGTGTTGAACTTCTTAATCACATATATGACGCGTGGGAGGACTCGGGGGACGCATTGGGTGTTTTGTGACTTATCCAAGGCGTTCGATTGTGTCCTTCATGAAACACTGATCGGGAAGCTATCCCATTATGGAATGCGGGGCAACTCTCTGGACCTACTTATCTCTTACTTGAGTAATAGAATTCAGAGAGTTGAGATTAACGGGAAAATTTCTGCCGGGTCTGTTGTTAGGATGGGTGTTCCGCAGGGGTCAATTCTCGGTCCGTTTTTATTTCTTATTTATATTAATGACTTACCTTACCTTGTAAAGGATAACCATGGGATAGTACTGTTTGCTGATGATACCTCTTTATTATTTAAACTCAAACGTGGACAATTAGTCAGTGATCATGTAAATAGTGCTCTCTCAAAAATAGTACGCTGGTTTAGTGTCAATAACTTGCTACTTAATGAATCAAAAACTAAATGCATTAAATTCACAACACCAAATGTTAGGCATGTCAAAACCAGCGTGCTAATCAAGGGCGGGGAGTTGGACCCTGTAGATTCAGCTATCTTTTTAGGTATAACCCTAGACGCTAAGCTACAGTGGGCCCCACATATGGATAAGTTGTCGAAAAGGCTCAGCTCAGCAGCATATGCCGTTAAAAAAATTAGAAATTTAACTGATGTAAATACAGCGCGTCTAGTATACTTTAGTTATTTCCATAGTATCATGTCATATGGTATTCTCCTGTGGGGGAATGCTGCTGACATTCAGTCTGTCTTTGTGCTGCAGAAGCGAGCCATTCGATCAATTTATAATCTTAGTCCGAGGCATTCTCTCAGGGAACTATTTAAAGAAATTAATATAATGACTGTTGCCTCTCAATATATCTATGAAAATATAGTGTATGCTCATAAAAACATAAAATTATTTAAAAAGTACAGTGATATACACAATATCAACACTAGAAATAAAAATAAATATGTTGTTCCTACTACTAGACTTAAGAAAATAAGCGGTTCGTTTAGATGTCAATGTATACGCTTTTACAATAAAATTCCCAGCCATATTCAAAGTTTAAACCTAGGTAAATTTAAAAATATTATTAAAGAAAAACTTTGTAGTAAAGCTTTTTATAAAATAAAAGACTACTTGGAGGATAGTCAGGCTTGGGAATGAACTGCTATAATGTCCACACAGGTCTTGCTGACATGTTTGTAACATATAGTTACATTTTTTATACAATTTGACATTAACATAATTTGACATTGTTTTATATTTTTTTTTTCCTTTTATATTTTTATATTTCCTTTTAAAATTGTTAGTTTGAGGACCGTGTGAGACTTTTGCTAGTCATTTTATTTTTAGTAAATTATATTCTGACAGTTTGAGCATTTGTGTGGCCTACCCAAATGTTCTTTTGGTTAGTGTTGTTCGTCGGATCATTCAGCAACAGCCGTCAGCTGAGCTGATTGTAAACTGACACATGCGTGCTGCCATCTGAACAGGTCCGCTCAAACTGCTGTGGTTCTTTCCTCAAAAGACCACTACAGAATCAACTTGCACGGTTCTCCGACATCTTTAATTGATTTTGTCTGGACTTTAAAAGAGACTATGACCTCTGAGTTTGTTTCGGCATTTCTTCTCAGAGTAGTCAGATAGGAAATGCCGGCCTCATCTAGTTATTTAAGAGATTGACGTGTAAAAGTGTTATTTTATAACCTATTTGCAAAATAAATATCATTTATCATTTATCATTTACCTTTAATATTTCCAGAACAAAAATAATTGTTGCCAAAATAAACTAGATAGCTTATTTCGCCTTTTGTCGATTCTATGTTATCACAAATAAACCACTATCTAGACTAAAAACCATTTCAAAAATCAACAAGTGAACCATCCTAGTCCTTTTGACGCAAACGTTCACAGTGTACAAAGCAAAGACGAGACCACAGACTAAAAAGAATTTTAAATGCCCAAAAACGGTGTGTTAACACCGCACGTGGATAGACTGCGGTATTATAGTCTGTGGCGCAAGTTTATACTCTGTGGCTGTTTTGTATTCAATCAGAACTTGAATAATACATTTGTGAATAGTGGTACAATAATAGAATGGTCAAATATTCATATTGACTGCCTCGTTGGTCGAGTATTTGGGATGTTTGTGGTTTTTCAAAAAATTCTCAGCATTAGCACAGAGTCTGGAATTGCGCTTAGTATATGACAATAGGCTCACCCCCTATTACATGGAACTTATAACATAACACAAATGGTGAAAAGTAAGTGTATAGTACATTGTATATCGGCGTAACGTGCCATAATGTGAACCTCTGCCCACCCCTTCAGGGATAAAAGGCGTGACGTTGTTGTTGTTGTAAATATTCATATGAATGTGCTGTTCCCGTTTCCCGATTTTAATTGCAATCATTATGTTGACTGCCCCATTAATTTGGTGGCCATAATGGCTTGTATTGGCCCTGTCCACCTGACTTAGCTAAAGTGTTATTGGGCAAAGCATTTCCGAAATTCAGTTCTCCCGCCTGGGTGAGAGAGAGAATATTCTACCGACTGAGTGTCAGACTTTTTTTTTTTGGTGACGGGGGAAACCTTCAAAAGGCGCCTAGCTTTTTGAGGGGAGAAAGACTAGGGAGTGTGGGATTTTTACCTTACTAAAACCACCCCGGTGGCCACCTTCAGCACCGATAAGGGGCACCGAGTCCTCTAACTAGACCTGCTCCGGAGCCCCTATGGTGCAAACTGACTAAAAACTACGTCGTTCCTACTCGCCGTCTCCAAACCCGGCTCATCATAAATAGCACAAAATAAGCATTTTGTGCATCTCTGCCTACACTTTCATAGAATAAAATACCAAAAGATAAAATTACCTGCACTATGCTAAAATATTCACATGAAACCGATGTTTCAGAGCGATATCAATCGAAATCACACAATAGAGTAGGTTACTATGGATTGTATTGAAACGACCACACATCAAGCTGAACAAAACCAGTATAAACTGACCGTCGATTGTGCGGAAAGATCTTGCAAAGCGAGGCCAAGATAAATTGGTTTTGTATTGGTCGATGTGGACGAGTGCTTGTAACACATTGGGGTACTAGGTTGTTAGAAATTGATGGATCCATTGTTAGACTAATTTTAGATATTGTATTATAGGACTGCCTCATTGGTCGAGTGGCCGCAAGTACGATTGTCGGACAAGGGGGTTCGATTTCCGTGTCGGGCAAAGTATTACTGGACATTTTTTCAGTTTTTCGAGAATATCTCAGTAGCACAGAGTCTGGAATTGTGCCCAGTATATGGCAATAGGGTCACCCCCTATTACATGGGACTTATAACACAAATGGTAAAAAGTGGGTGTATATTGAATAGCCGCATTTCATGTCGTAATGTGCACCTCTGCCTACCCCTTCGGGGATAAATTTCAATACAGTTTTGTATGTGGATTTTCATTAGTTAGATGATTTATTACTTTTACCTGTTGGTAAAAATATTGCTTTGTTCTTGAATATTTTATACGTTAGAGGTCTCCATAAAACAGAGCTCTATTCAATATTAACTAACTAATACTTTAAACCAACTTAGATTGCTTGCTTTCTTGAAGGCCAAAGAAAGAGTTAACATTTAACACAGATGTTTAGATGAAATAAACAAAGAGATACGTTTTACTCAAAAAAACATTCATTGAAAATAATTGAGTTAAAAAAGCTCGACTAATTTCAAGACACAACGGAACTCTTAACACTCGAAACATATTTAAGTACAAAGCATTTAAACTAAACTCATTCAATCAAAACAACGTCATAAAATCGAACTTGAAGCTCAAACATGAAATAAATAAACAAACACGTTTTATATTTGAATCAACCAACTGAAAAAAGCATTTCGAATCGAAAATCTCATAAAAAATTGAGAAAAGCTCGCCTAATTTCAGAACACAGCGGGACTCTTAATACATGTAAGCACAAAGCATTTAATCCAAAATCATCCGTTCATTCCAGCTACGTAACACCGTCATAAAATCGAACTCAAAACTCAATAACCCTTTAAAAACACATAAACCGAAATCAATACTCACCTGCAGAATCTCTCAACACACAGACATACAACGCTATATTTTTATGAATAAATGTGAGGTTAAACGCCGCATTTGATGGGACGGGGTTGTGACGTCACACCCAATAAATTGACTAAAGTATTGGTTGGCATGGAGTGTGATGGTGTGGAGTACCATCTCTAAAATATTTTATCAATTAATTCACATACTGGCACTTTGATAGAATAGGGATGATGATAGGGTATGACAAATAAAAATCTGTTAGATAAGTCCGTCAGTTAGGCAATGAATAAATATTAGACACGTATTTTTTTTCGGCATATAAGATAACATTACTCAGATAAAACGAAACGAAAGTTTAGGAGTGGGAGCAAATATGTCATTTCTACGTATAAAGCGTACCTAGAAGTGACGTAGATTGTTTTATTTATTATGTGATTCTGTGCAATTGAATATATGAAATATAAATTATTATGAGCCCTTTTAAAACAACATGGGCATTATTGCAGTGAGCAGATTCATGTTATATTTATGAGAACAAACAATACTAGAAATAACAATACAAGATAAAAAAATCTTTTTCGGTTTTCCACCAGGTGGTACTCTACAACGTTATACTCCATGACGCCAGGGCTCGCCATACGTCATCCATGTAACTCTGAAGTTCAAGTCAGATATGATTAAGGATGTTCACGCAGAATGGGTTTGTGTGAGTGAGGCGTTCAGACCCTCGACTGGAGGTTTTATTGAGGATCATTTTGAAAATGTACCCTTTCTGAAAATTGCGGAAAATGGGTGACTTTTTTGAGATTACTTGTTAATAACCATAAGTGCACCATGCTTCTATATATAATTACATATCTGTAGCGATGTAAATTATACCCTTTTGTAATATAAATAAAGTTCACTATATTCTTAAAAGGTAAGTGCATACTACTTTATTTTGTAAATGCGAAAGTTTATGTTTGTTTATTTGTTCGTTTGTTAGTATTACACGTCAAAACAGCACAAGGAGAACAAATTTAGAACAGGTATAGATTATGGTCTGGAATAACAAATAGGCCTCTTTTTATCCCATAAAACGTGGGTGAAACCACTGGCTGAAGCTAGAACATAATTAATAGCCCAATGCAAACTCACTTTCAATACTCGTTTTAAAGCACCTCCTACATATTTGAGACTAAGAACATAAAACACATAAAAAATATTCAACGAATTAAATCCGCATTTTATCATCTACGAGCACTCTATTCCACAGAACCAAAATCCTACAGCTTCCATTTTCAATTTGAAAAAATGGAACGCGAAAACGGGTTTTTATCGACAACGAATGGGGACGCATCTATTCGGATAGTCGGAAAGAAAATGCACTAGTGACACACTTAACGCGGTCAAGGTCGCTAAGACCAGATAAATGTGGCCTGCCTCTATTTTGTAGTGGTTTTTACTTTACTTTTTAATTACTATGTATGTAGTAATAGAGAAGTTGAAAGGTAGGAGTTATATGTACTTTCTAAAATTATTTAGACACCACTGACAAATGGTGAAGGAAATCATCGTGAGGAAACCTGTGCTTATAATTTTCTGATTATATGTAAGTTTTGAGCAAGCGTGGTGATTAATGCTCAAAAACTTCCGTGTGAGAAGAGGCCTTTGGTCAGCAGTGGCCACTTATAGGCTATTGATGATACGTTACATTCATCATACTTGCTTACTCAACCTTACATAACCCTTAAATACTATTCCAGCAAAATACTCTTAAATGTATTCAAAACGTATTATTAGGCAGACCCTAAAGTAAATGAGAGATGACAAAGCCTTATCCCTACCCATTCCTTTCCTCAATTCCATTCCATTCCTTTCTGGAATTGAGACCAGTCCTGAATGAGTCCAGCGAACTGGAATCATCGCTTACTGGTTCCATGATGCGATTTCGGTAAGCCATTGGTTGGATTGGTTCTCGAAAAGTATTTACGTGTGATTTTAGATTTAAATCGTTTTATGAAATGTAAATCTGTTACCTATTTATTTTCAAAGTACCTGTTCGAGTTTATATCGTTGAACAGTAAGAACATAAGTAGGAAAGCCATGCTTCGGCACGAATGGGCCGGCTCGATCGGAGTGATACCACAGCCTCACAGAAAACCGACGTGAAACAACGCTTGCGTTGTGTTTGAGGTTACCGAAGGCCCAATTACCCAATAATCCTTAAATTCCTAACCCCCAAAAGACAAGTAACGCACTTGTAACGCCTCTGGTGTTTCGGGTGTCTATGGGAGGCGGCGATTGCTTACCATCAGGTGATCCATCTGCTAGTTTATCGGTTTATACCATAAAAACATTTATTTTTTACTGATAAAATATCTGAAATTTGTTTTCAATCGGAGATGTTGATACAATTATTGTAAGCTACAAAACAAATCCAGCAAATTTGATTCCGGTTTAAACAATATCAAATAAACATTTGTTTTAACCGAAAATTAAACCTTTTACTCAAGTCAGTAGTCCCAATTTTGGGAACGAATCAGATAAAAAACCTCACCCATACAACAACAACAGCAAAAAGCTTTAGATTCAGTCATCAAATATTTACATTTGTATATAAAACATTCACATTTTATCGGCACTCAGAGAACAGGTTTATTTCAATCAGTAGGCCTTTTAAGGAAATATGTCGGAAAGAAATCAACGTTTGGGGGAGGGGGGGAATTTCAATTTATTACAATTTACTTTGTTGAGAACTGCAATGATAAGTCAATTCATTTAAATTTCCATTAATTATGTATAGAACATTTTTTCAATTTATTGTAAAGAATCTTACTAATTATTATAAATGTTTCAGTTTGTGAGATTGTGCGAATGTTTGTCACTATTATACTTTATTACTCAAAACGGCTGAAGGGATCGGGATAAAATTTGTTTCAGGGGTAGATTTTGAATAACACATAGGCTATTTTTTATTCACGGAAATAAGAGCGAAGCCACTGGCTAAAGACTGCTTTTTAATGTAAGATCATATTGTCAATCATATCTTACATGCATCAGGATGTGCATACATACAATCGACATCAAGCTTAGATAAATAAGACAGATTGTTAGAAAGTATATAAAAAATCCGCATAAGAATATCCTTATTAATAACAAATGATCAATCGCGTTGTTTTCACTTGAGTTCAGTAGCATATAGCCAGTAGTATTGTTGTTGTTAAATCAAAAATCCCCATCCCTGCTTAACACATTAACATTTAACTTTACAATGTGACATCCACTTTTCACCATTCAGAAGTCAAATCCATGAAGTAAATACAAAGAGGAGATGTCATAACTGGATTTCCCTTTAACTCAGGTGGAAAAGATTACTACACATCAGTCAAAAAAAATCAAAATACTTATAACCATTCAACAAGACCCATCCCCTTATAACTCCCAAGTACTTCTATTTAGGAACATCCTTATTATAATGATAAAAGGTCTTCAATGCCTCAAATAAGCCACTTCGTCACTTTAGGCCTGGTTCCAAGGCCGAACCTGATTGATCACACAAGAAGTGCCACTCAGGATACTAATGGATCTCGCTACTACAGAAGAATATATGAGTAGATTTTGGGAACATCTTTATGTATGTATGTTTGATCATGTTTTTTTGGTAATACTGTCGGTTTTGTATCTAAATATAATGGAAGGTTACACGTGGACTCGTTGGTCGAGTGGTTCCAAGTGCGACTGCTGGACAAGGGGTCTCGGGTTCGATTCCAGGGTCGGGCAAAGTAAAGCTGGGTTTTTTTTCGGTTTTTTTGAAAATTTCTTAGTAGTAGCACGGAGTCTGGAATTGTGCCGAGTATGTGGCAATAGTCTCACCCCCTATTACATAGGACTTATCACACAAATGTTGAAAAGTGAGTGTTAATTGTACAGTGGCATTACATCTCATAACGTGCACCTCTGCTTAACCCTTCAGTGGTCAATCACCCTGTCAGAAACCACAGTAATTGGAAGGACAAACCTCACTTTGGAACGAGCGCCTAGCTTCACTGACAGACAGACTGACGGACAATTCAATTTGACGTTTCAAAAGTGCCTAATTTAGGATTAATTAAAATAAATACTTTGACTTTGAATTATTCTTTCATTTAAAAAAGCCATTTCTCTAGAAAGCTAGAAATATACATTCCCCGAAGTATTTTATACAATTTCTCATTTATTTCCAGTCTATAGTTCCCAGTATACTCCCACTGGTTAAATCAAACTGTATCTATAAACACTGCATGTGAAGTAATGCGACTGTTGTTTTGTGTTTGGGTGTCGACAGGCGTTTTATTAGTTTACCAGCTAATGCGTGGGATATGCAGAGTGATATCGATATAATCAGATCGTGTTAGTTTGAAATTACGACTTTGTATTTTTAGTTTTGTTGCTAGATGAGCGATTTTCAAGATTTTTTTCTTTGTTAAACTTTGCCCCACACTAGGATTTTCTCCTGTGTCGTGGGTGCGTTTACAAACATACAAGTTCACATACACATGACACCCAGACTCGAAACAACAATTTGTGGATGTGAACAGCCACCGCGCCAACTTTAAATTTAACTTTTAACTAATTTTAGCACGGAAGGAAACCTTAAGAAAATAGACAAATAAATAATAATAATCAATACCTTTATCTCCAGGACATATCAACGCCCATAAAGAAGCAGAAGTAGGTAGGCAGTAAAACAGGTGGATTAGTATTCAGTACACAAAGGGAACGCCTTAGGTTTCGACACACGTTGCGCCGTTCGTGACGATGTTAGAGACAACTCGGTATAAGTGAGGATCTTTTCACATTTCCCCCCACTTATTGAAAAGTTATTGACCTTTCCTTTCAATATTTTTTTGTGTATTAATTGGTAATGCAACTTTTGAGTTAAGATTTTAGATTTACGATGGGAACATTGTACAGCTACGTAAGTTACTTAGTCTAAATACTCGATTAGAGCTCTAATAGTTTGAAATTATTTAGTACATGTAGTAATAGTGTTGTGTTAAATCGTCACACCTTTTATCCCCGGAGGGGTAGACAGAGGTGCATATCATAACACGTAATGCAACTGTACAGTATACCTATACACCTACTTTAATCAATTAATATTGTAAGTCCCGTGTAATAGGTGGGGATGTTACGTTAAAACAAGTCACATGTAACTGAGAATCATGTTTGTTTGTTACTCTTTATGTCAAAACGGATAAAGGGATCTAGATTAGAAGAGACGGATTGGAACAGAGGTAGAGTATGGTCTAAAGTAACACATAGTCCTGCGGAACACAGACGAGACCGCGGACAAAAGCTAGTACTTATTATTAGTCTAAATTAATATTTTTAAAACACACTTCTTATAAATAAATCGAATTTGTTTTGTCACTATACATATAGTACTTAATTTTAAACACAAACTTAAATAATACTTTTTTGGCAACAGAAACAACTTCAATCCCTAATCATCAAACAAACATCAGGAAAACATATATCTACTTACCTCGCTGAAAAGTTACCGTGATAAAGGCGTGCAAACCCGACAAAAGCCAGGAGTAACTCATTAGGTTTTCCAAGCAATTAGCACCGGACTTCTGCTTACCCAGCGAGAAATTAAAATGTTAAGAAAATTCTAGACTTCCTATTAAAGTTCTAGACCTTGTTAATGGCGATTTTAGTGCTGACTTTGTACCTATGTTTTATTCAGGTTCTTGTTAGTCTAGTTTCTTTTTTTGTACGTGGAAGATGTTCCGAAAGATATTTTAATATTGTTACTCACTAAAATAATTGTCTATGGTATCAAAATAGCCACCGTAAGTGCGGGTCTGCGGACGGCGAGCAAGGGTAGCTCGCCATCCGACCAGAAGCGAACCCGTATGGCGCGTCGCATTTAGCGTCTCAAAGAGTCATCAGATCACCATAAATAGGGCCCAGTAGGGCTCATGCCTGGCTCGAAAAGCAGGAGTAAAAATGGGGCGGTTTTTAGTCAGTAAGAGACTGACACTTCTTCTAGGCGGGAGGAGCCATTAAATGATAAATGATAAATGATAAATGATATTTATTTCTGTAAATAGATTATAAAATAACACTTTTACACGTCAATATTTCAAATAGCTAGATGAGGCCGGCATTTCCTATCCGACTACTCTGAGAAGAAATGCCGAAACAAACTCAGAGGTCATAGTCTCTTTTAAAGTCCAGACAAAATCAATTAAAGATGTCGGAGAACCGTGCAAGTTTATTCTGTAGTGGTCTTTTGAGGAAAGAACCACAGCAGTTTGAGCGGACCTGTTCAGATGGCAGCACGCATGTGTCAGTTTACAATGAGCTCAGCTGACGGCTGTTGCTGAATGATCCGACGAACAATACCTACCAAAAGAACATTTGGGTAGGCCACACAAATGCTCACACTGTCAGAATATAATTAACTAAAAGTGAAATGACTAGGCAAACTCTCGCACGGTCCTCAAACTAACAATTTTAAAAATAATATGTGAAAACAAAAAATATCGAATGATATTAATGTATATCATGTCAAATTGTATAAAAATGTAACTTGTGTTACAAACATGTCAACATGACCTGTGTGGACATTATAGCGGCTCACTCCCAAGCCTGACTATCATCTAAGTAGTCTTTAATTTTATAAAAAGCTTTACTATACAGTTTTTCTTTAATAACATTTTTAAATTTATTCAGGCTCAAACTTTGAATATCGCTGGGAATTTTATTGTAAAAGCGTATGCATTGACATCTGAACGAACCACTTATTTTCTTAAGTCTAGTAGTGGGAACAATATATTTGTTTTTATTTCTAGTGTTTATATTATGTATATCACAATACTTTTTGAATAAATTAATGTTTTTGTGAACATACATTACATTTTCATAAATGTATTGAGAAGGAACAGTCAATATATTAATTTCTTTAAATAATTCCCTAAGAGAGTGCCTCGGACTAAGATTATAAATTGATCGAATGGCTCTTTTCTGCAGCACAAAGACAGACTGAATGTCAGCAGCATTTCCCCACAGGAGGATACCATATGACATGATACTATGAAAATAACTAAAGTATACTAATCGCGCTGTATTTACATCGGTCAAATTTCTAATTTTTTTAACGGCATATGCTGCAGATGGATGATCTTCCCCCTCAAAAAAAGGGTATCAAAATAGGTTATACCTAGTTTATAGTATAAGTTGCACCTAGTAACCATTACTAGTCCCATTGACCAAACAGGTTTGTTTAAACACTGTTTCATTAGGAAAATGGTACCTAAATGTAAAGGTATTTTGCGTACTTTTCCATGGTTTAAGGTTTTCTTTTAACCTAGTTAAACTCACACAAACTCTTCAACGTTCATCGCATCCGATGACCATCATTACATAATGCTGATAAGGTTTCCTATTAATAGAACATTTTTTTTATCCAGAATAAGTATAAAATTTTGATAAGCCCTCATTATTTTTTAGGGTTCCGTGCCGACAGGATGCATAGATTATGTATGATGTATTTAAAAGCATACTACTACTAGGTATTTATGCTTGTAGGTACGAAAAAAGATTGGTGCAGTACAGATGACTATCAATGATTCCAAAAGATACAGCATCGTTAAGAAGCATACATTATTAATAGATAGGGATGATGATGGGGTATGAATATTAAAAATTTAATTAGTCCGTCAGTTAGACAATGAAAAAATACTAGACACGTATATTTCTATTTTGTCATATAAGATACCAATACTTCGATAAAATTAATCGAAGTTTAGGAGTGGGAGAAAATACGTCAATTCTGCGTATAAACCGTACGTAAAAGTGACGTCACGCGTCAAAAGTGTTTGTTTCCGAAAGAAAATAAAAAATACGTGTTAAAAATCAGGCATCTACCCAATTTAGTAACTACTAGTAAACCTTTGAACTTCGTTTCGCCAACAATGATTTCCCTGCTTTCCTGCCATTTTCTTGGATTTTCTTGACTTTTGCCTTTACCTCACGCAGCCTGAAACCTTTCCAACGAATGCAAAACCGTGGAATTCGGTTCGAGCGTATCTGGAGTTATAGCGTCAGGAAAGAAAATCCGACTTATTTTATATTATAGATGAAAATAAATACTTTCAATCCTGTGTATTGATTGAATCAACCCGCTTGTTACAGTATTAACGTTTTAGATTTTTCATTATAACAAAAAATCAATCAATACAAAGTATCTACTTCTGGACAACACGCCTATAGAATGAGAGTGTAACATGGTACCATGTGTTAATTAATTAAGAACAAAAATAGTTCTGTCCGTCTGTGCGTACATTTAATGAAAGTCATTGAAAGGCCTGATGTATCGATGTATCGATAACGTCAATCCTACTCAATGTGTTCAATCAACTCTATGTGATCCATATATTATTGTTACGGGTCTGGATGTCATGTGTCCGTGAATTGGCTGCACGGTTGGCGCGGTAGCTTGGAAACCGTCTGTGACGCAACGTGTAGCGGGTTTAATTCCCGCACGGAGTAATTTTTTGTGTAGGTAATCCAAAAATTGTTATGTCGAGTCTTGGTGTCATGTGTATGTGCACTTGTATGTTTGTAAACGCATCTCATGATACAGAAGATAATAATAAATGGTGCAATGTTTTTTTTAAATAAAAAACATGAAAGTTGAAAAGTAATTGTAAATTTAATTTCAGTAATGTTTTGAATTAACATCTTTACTGTAACTACCTTTTTTATATAAGACCACCAAGCATGAAAAGATTAATAACTGTGTAATGAAGCGAAAGAAGTGTGTAAAAAGCGCCTACCCCCATGGGAGACAGGCGTGAGGTTATTTGTATGTAAAATTTTACTGGACTATAAATTCCTATTCCTTTTTTTATTTTATGTAAGTAATTTAACATTTCAGAATAACGCTAGTGGAAGTTGAAATTAGTTCTATCCTGCATACACACATACATACAAAACTATCCGACATCTACTACCCACCAGAGAATTCTATAATATTAACACCAAAAACAACTAGTTGAAACGAAGCCTTCCTCAAAACTAAACAAAACAAAAATTGGACAGAAAACCAACTAGTTACAACTAAAAAACGTTTCTACAAAATAAAATAAACAATAGTACTTCTGATAACTAACTGTTCTACAAATCTCACTGAGTTACGTCACCAAGAAAATTAAATGGACGCTCCCCACTTAAATTAGGACCTAATTCCAACACTATTAAGTCTCATTTCCCTTTTTTACGTTATGTTGAAAATGTTTTCCTTGAGATTTTTGATATTCTCGCTTTATCTTGAAAATGTTGGGTTTAGTTCGAAAAGTAGCTAGTCACTTTTACATAGAATTATTACTGCTCCTAGTATTAATTTACTTGTTTACAGACCCAGATTTCCTTAGAAAATCTGACTGACTGTAGACTGATGTATGACTGACTTGTATCAGTCAAATTATTTGTGTAAGAAATCCATGAATAAGCTGACTAACTCTTTGATTGAGTTTCGGTTACAATTCCTGGTATTACCCTGGATTTACATATATTTATTTAAAACACTCTAAAATTATATATTTAAACATTACTTATAAAAATAAAAAACAAAATAACATTTAAAAATATAAAAATAGAAGCCGACCAGTAGCGGGAGCATGACCCAAGCTACCGGTGGTTAGGGCTCCAGAGACAGGAACCTCCTCACAATACTTGCCGTTTCGTAGTACTGCCTTCTGCATCAGGCCCTTAATCCATCCGCCCAACGCCAGCCTCCTAAGATTATTATTACTCCTTTTTAAAGGGGGGAAATACCATCGAATGTATCAGACTCTTACTGACTATAAACCACCCCGTTCCTACTCCTGCTTTTCGTTCCGGAGCCCCGGTAACCCGCTAAGTAGTAGGTAGTCCGCAGCTCCGGATTGGGATTGCATTCCTGGTTAGGGTAAAGTATTATTGGAATTTTGATTTTTACTTTTTGATGTATACCCAGTGTACGGCAAATAGTTCACAACTATATGGGATTATGGGTATGGGAGGTTGTGGAGGGCTTGTCCCATTAAAAAAAATGTATGGGATTAATATTTATATTGGCATTTATGGCATGGCATTTTAGCTGAGCAGTGTCCTTTTTGCACCGTACCGGTTATTTATTTATTGCCTGTAATACCTTGTAACGGTACAAATAAACAGTATTCCTTCTTTCTTTCTTTCTTTCTTTCTGGTTTCTTCTGTATATTGCAAACGCACATTCTGTCTGTCCCTTAGAAAACCTTATGGTTAAGTTACATTTACTTTCCAGAACACATAACATAGCAATCAAACTACAAAGACTACAGAGATTGTCCTGTTCTTGTGACAGACAGACAGACAGACGTTCCACCTTTACATGTTCACATCAAGAGTAATCCTTAAGAAGCCCCTTACAAAATGACTTGATATGCAATCAGCTTACTTCGTACTCAGTTCAAATACACCATTATTACGATTAAACTATATCAAAGTATGTTTTCATATTTTAAAATAGAAAAACTCATAAATAGATTTCAACTTCGTCCGAAAAGTTTAATTAAATTTTCCACGAAAATGTTCTAGAAAGTTCTAGAAATTAAAAATTATTATGCAATTCCCATCTCAACTAGGAAATTTTAAATTATATTGGAACTAACACATCACTTGAACTTTATTTTTGTACAACTATCAGGAAATCAGGTTAGAACAATCTATCTGTTCGTTTTCCTCCTATGCCATAAAAATTGTACAAATATTTGTATAGGATAGATTATGTTGGTCCCTGAAAAGTAAACTACCCATGGCTTAAGAAATGTTTTAATTCAGTCTTTCAAGTGGTTTCAAGTCAATTAGTATGTTATTGGCTTACTCACGTAACTGTTTGACGAGGAACTCGACTAGTTTCAGGCTATGCTAGAAGCTCACATTCATGAGCAGCATTCTGCGACACACGACGCGGCGATGCCGCGCTGCTACTAAAATATAATAAAATTTTGATTTCAAGTTTTTTAATGCAAATAAACAATAATCTTACCTCTCCTCTCTCTAAATAGCATGGAATAATTATTTTTTGTGTTGGATAGTCCATTTTTCGTCATAAAACATGCCGCTACAATCAATAGGGGCCAAGCAGAACTGGAGTCGCTAGTAAGTATAATAAACACTTAAAAAACCCAACCCTGACCCTCCCAACACAGCCAGATAAAACAAAATAAATAAGAGAAGAACGGGGCCCATATTATTTTTCTAACCTCCCATTTCTTAAAAATAAAATAAATTACTTCTTTCAACCGAGAAATGGATAAACATACTTTTATTATTCATAAACAAATTGAGGTTTTGATACCTCAGAACTGTTTATTTAGCTTCGAATCCCTCAGTGAGGCAATATTGTACACACGACGACTCATCAAGCTAAACAAAACCAGTTTATCTTGGCCTCGCATTGTATGATCTTTCCTCACACTCGACGGTCAGTTTATACTGGTTTTGTGTACCTTCATGTGTACTGCTTTCAAGGAAAATGCCATTGAGCCTGTACAAATTTGCTAATACTTGATTGGCTGCCTTAATTGTACGTAGGGCTTCAGACGTTATGAGTATAAAGCTGATATTTTAGAGGCGGTTTAGTTACCACCTTGTAAGTCAGTAACGGCTAGAAAAGCGAATTCAGAGAAGTTACTTCAAAAGGTTTAAATTAGGACTTAACCACTAATAGTTTTGCTTAATACCGTTTTAAATAAATGACTTCATTCTCGCTTTAATTTTATGGAAAGATGCATGCTATGGATGGCTACCCTACTATCGATACATCACATACCCGAGCTGCACATCTTACTTTACAGAGCTACGTAGCTTAGCATCAGGAGAAACAGTCACATAGTTTCACATCTTCGTAACATACATCTTCATAGCATAGCTCATCTCTGGTAGACAAGCAGCCTAATCCAAGTTTTCCTACAAAAGGTAAATGTTTTAACTCCATTCCTCAAGGGATTGTGTGTGTTTGTTTGTTTAGCTAATCATGAAATATAACGTAGCATGACCCAAATAAATATATCTTAATATTACAGGCTACAGATTTACGTTTCATTAAAATTGTGTTGATATTTTGAAGGTATTTTTAAGGGGGGAAAATAATCCAATGATTTCTCCCTCCTTGGGCGACGCGAAACGAGTGTCAGAGTCTTACTGACTAAAAACCACCCAGTTCCTACTCCTGCTTTTCGAGCCGGAGCCCCGGTAACCCGTTAGGCAGTCCGCAGCTCCGGGTCGGCATCAGCCCTACTGGGCCTCATCTGTGGTGGTCTGATGGCTCTTTGAGGCGCTCGCAGAACGCATCGCGTTTCACGTACGGGTCTGGTTCTTGTTTGGGCGGCGAGCTACCCTTGCTCGCCGTCCGCAGGCACTTGCGGTGGCCGGAGATCGTCGCGCGACGGCTGAATATTACAGGCTAAAGATTTACGTTTAATTAATTAAAATGGTGTTGATATTTTGAAGGTAAGGCTCATTGTTAATTCGGTATAATTGTCGTATTGTGAGAATTTGTTTTGTAACGGGGCGTGATGAATTACGGTGTGATTTTAGGTTCTTACCTAAAATGGATTAATTTATTAAACTGGATGATTCTTATTCTTGAATTAGTATTATTACAATACAAAGAATATAAACATAACTTAAATGTTTATATTATAACTTTTGTGAGTCATATTAAATTAATTAATTATTATTATGTTTTTCGGCTTACTCACGTAATTATTTGACAAGGAACTCGACTAGTGTGTGTCGCGGAATGGTGCTCATGAATATAAGCTTTTACCATTGCTTGAAACTAAAAGAGTGTACTTGTCTAAACAAGTGCAATTTAAGTGTGTTTGTAGCTAATTTTACATTTTACAACTCCTCATATAAAAACATTAATTTCTACTTCGATTTGAGTAACCACATAAATGACTCAAAACAAATATTATATCCATTTTTATTATACTCCATTTACACTAATCACACAACTCAAACAACAAGAATTTCATAACAAAACCGGATAACAACAAGCAATATTTTCATTTTCCGAAACTAATCAGCAATCAAAGACGAGGCGATTGTAACAAGCTTCATTACTCCTCAAGTTATAAGATAATCTAATTGTACACCATCTGGAAAATTGCTACTGCCTCAATTACTCGGTGTGGTTCAGAAATCATTAGTTATTTGGGAAATATAAAGTAACTAATATAATATAACGATGTCGTGGTAACCCAGTGGTATAAGACGCCTGCTTCTTATGTATGAAGTCGCGGGTTCAATACCTACCAACAGCAAGTAACGTCGTGATTAAATGGTCAAACCTTCTCCGTGTGAGAAGAGGCCTTTGGTCGGCAGTGGCCACTTATAGGCTGTTGATGTGATGTGATGTGTGATTAAAATTATTACCGTAAAATTCAAAGGCTGAATAGATACAGTAATGGGGTGAATACATGTTAGAACATTTTCAAAACACTTACTAACACCTCTTCTGTATTTATTTACCCCTCAAATTGTATTCACCCTGTTTTACTGTTTACTTAGTAACTAAGTTCTTCCACACAATATAAATTGAAAATGGATAATACCGATAACCAGCCAAATAGCCCAGGAAAAGCCAATAAATATGCTCTACAAACGGCCACACATTTTTGCACACGGAAAAACAGTGAAAACACAGGCTTACACAATTCCTATGAAAATCAATTCAGCTCTATTCACACAGACTAAAGCGGCTTTGTCCGACATGATTTAAAGTGAAACAAACAAACAAACATGCATACATATAACGCCATGCCTTATAATCCCCGACACACATCCATATTCCACATAGCTGCGATTTACAGTAGCCATCAGACCACCTCAAATTGGGCTCAAACATAACCTCTCGCCTGTCTCCCATGAGGATAGGCAGAGACAATGAAAAACCAATTGCTACGAATCTTACATACCTCTTTCGCTTCATCAACAGTCTTTTTAAGCAGGTTACAAGTACTTTTAATTTCCTTATGTCGGTTACAAGTACTTTTAAACCCTTCTATAAGACTTCTACTTATGAGTATTTAAAAAATTCTAATACTTTTTCTAACCTTAAGCTCAAATCTCAGACACCTCTTAGTGACCGATCATAACATACTTAATACCTTCTATTTCTCCAGTTATGTTAAGATTCCCATATAATAGAGGGACACCCTTTTGTCATACCAACGCCAGTCTATGCTGAGATAGAGCCCATTTTGACATGGGCACGCGCAATTGTTTATATTGATATTTAATTACTATTTTTTATTTTATTTACACTGTTATCTTCTATTTTGCTGTTTCTTTGTTCTTGTATTTACTCTTTTAAGTTTTTTTTTTAATTAATACACATTTTGTATTATAGTAGTATTTGTGTGTATGTTTTAAATAATTTTTTGTATGTATCTTCTGTCGAATAAATGCTTTTTCTTTCTGTCTTTCTTTCAGACTTTATTTCATATTCCTAATCTCTACTGCCAGTGACAAATTCAAAAATCGAACACTCGCTCAAATATCTTTTGTTTTACATGACATCGGAGTTTGTTGCAGTAATGTACATATAACTGCTACTACTGTGGAGAAAATTGTTTTGTACCGAATTAACTGTATAACTTTTGTATCTCATTATAAGTGAACTGTAAGTTCTTATGAGAAATAAATTTCTTTAAACCGAATGTTAACTAAAAACACAATACCCACCTTATACCGCCAACGTTCAAAATGATACGATTCTCTCCATCCATTCCTGTTAAATGCTCACAGTAATAAACATTGGAAACTATTTCACAACACTATAACAATCACAGACAGAAACCGTTACAAATAAAATGGCGAATCGAATTCGAAATTTTGAAAATGACACTAGAACGCGAACTGTTGACGGTTTGCGCGTGGTTTTGCGACGGCGGGACGCGCGGACGCGTGCGTTTCCCTCGGCCGTCCACTCGGCACTGAGATGAAATGAGATGAAGGGGGCGAATTTACCCCCCCACCTGTAGCCCTGCACGCACTGCAGTCGACCCCTTTTGCGCCTTTCAAGTTTATGATGAAGCCACCGGGCACGCTTTTAGCGGTTTTTTCATTCAACATCACTTACGTAAATGTTGAATTTGCAATGATTTTAAATGGGGATGACGCCTCCGTTTAGTGTGGGAGCTCTACAATTTGTAGTTTATATGTATGCCTCATTAAACGGGCTTGTAGAGTATAAGGTTAACTAAAAATATATCAGTATGATCCAGAATAAGTATGGCTGGAGGTTACTACAAAATAATAATGACGATGTAACTGACTGAATGCCTTAGGATATACACATCCGCATACAACTGAATATCCTCTCCCGTATATCTTAAACTAAATCGTCATCGTCTCCGTATCGTATCGCCTTTTATCCCTCAAGGGGTAGGCAGAGGTGCACATAGCACGTAATGCCACTGCACAATCTACACCCACTTTTCACAGTCGCACTTACGACCATTCGGCCAACGAGGCAGTCGTTAATCATATCATCGATTTTATTACTTTCATGATCTAATGTTTACATTCGTCGTCTACCAACGATATGTCTGCATATAATTGGTAAACCAAGCTTCGTTTTATAAGAAATATTTATTTCAGTTTCAGACTGCCTCGTTGGTTGAGTGATCACAAGTGCGACTGCCAAAAAAGGGGTCTCGGTTTCAATTCCCGGGTCGGGCAAAGTATTACTGGACTTTTTTCGGTTTTTCAAAAATTTTGTCAGTAGTAAACACGAAATCTGGAATTGTGCCCCTATATGGCAAAATAGGTGAGCCTATTTTGCCATATAACCTGCCCCTATAACCTAGTACTTAATATAACACAAATGGTGAAAAATGGGTGTACATTATATTGCGGCATTACGTGCCGTAATGTGCACCTCTACCTACTCCATCGGGGATAAAAGACATGACAGTACAAGTTTTATTTCAGTTCCAATGTTTTATTTCAACTCCTATATACCTATCTCTCATGTTACTGGTTCAAATTACTAGAAACCAATTGCACTACATACGAATAGAATCTGCAACAATTTTTGATCTTCCACCTACATTTATTGGAACACAGTCATCTGAAACTCCTATTGCATCTGTCTGCATATTTCCAACTTGGACTTAATAACTACTGTTAGAAGTCAAGGAATAACAGCTTTTAATAGTCTATAAAAGCAAACTTCACACCGTTCTCAAGCCCATTTGCTCGAGAGTCGTCGAAGAGGTTACATCGCTCAAGGATCGTGAGACTTATATTTTTGTATTCTTATGTACTTTCTTATTATTTCTTTGATAATTTATGTGCTAATTCAATGTGTAGTGATTTGCGGTAGATAAGGTTACTTTTCGTGTTTGTTATTTTGTTCCTAAATAAAAAAAATAAAGAGTTGTATAATTTTGGTTGTGTGTTGCGTTTTTTTTTAAATATCCAAACTTCTGATTCCTAAAATCAGAAGTGGGATAAAGAACAGCTTTAATTGCCCACTAGATTACCAGTAAAAACATTCAAGGAACAAAATATCAAAATATTTTTCTACCCGCAAATTTCACTTTTGGTTTTCGCTTATCATTTTGATATTTTACGTGTGTGATTGTGATTTAATACCGAATCTTTGTGCTCATCATGCCGGGAAGCCATGAACGTCGTCGTTCACGAGGTCGATCTCAACGCGTTTCGCGAGACGAGTCCCCTAGCAGTGAAACCGAATGTAGGTCGCGCCGTAGATCACGACGGAACCGTCGTCGGGAGCGTAGCGACTCCGAGGAAAGCACGTATTGTCGCCGCCGCGAGGCTCGGGACCACCGCCATTCTAGATCTCGATCTCCACATACACCCCCGCGTGCAAGGTACCCGTCAGTGACTCCACGTACTAATAACTCGTTACAAGACACTCTCAGTAATATTATGACAAGGCTTGATGCTATCGAGCATAACGGTGCGAACGCGATATCCACGCCTAATAATTTGCCAAATTCTCACACTGAAGGAAACCTGCAGGATCCGGTTCGTGAAGCCGCTTCGCGTTCGCGTAGTCTCGACGTCTTGAGCGATGTTCCGCAACAAGTCCGCATTAATAATTCCGAGGGTTCTTCAACGACAGTTCATGCGGACAACTCAAGCGCTCGCGGATCCGAAGCCGTGTCCACTGTGACCATGCTCGCGGAAGCCTTGAGATCTTTGCAGCCTACTAGGTCGCACAATTATTACGTATCTAATTTCGATCCGAACATACACGATATTGACGCATGGTGCGAGGAAGTGGACCGAGCCGCGATCGCGAACGCTTGGAGGGACCATGAATGTTTGTCGCGAGTAGCTTCCTGCCTTAAAGGCGATGCTAAAGTTTGGCTCAACGAATGGGTCACCAATGATCGAACATGGTCAAATTTTAAGCTTGAGTTTAAACCCCTTTGTCCACGGAAGTTAGATTACGCAAATATTTTATTCGAAGCAATGAACACGACATCCGACAAATACACGACATATGCGGAATACGCTCGCCGTACTTTGTTACGCTTAAGGATAGTTAAGGGTCTTAGCGATGAGTTACGAACTCTTATCGTCATACGTGGTATTGATAACCCACAAATTAGAGCGGCCGCGGCGAATGCAAACCTAGCAACCGAAGATATAGTCTCGTTCCTTTCAATTTACGTGAAACCGAACCGCGCTAAACCTGATTCTCGTGGTACCGCGACAAATAAACATTCGTCTTCGAACTCATCTTTTGATCGCGGACCCAAGTGTTACATATGCAACCAGCGTGGACATGTGGGTCGCAATTGTATTAAAAAGACTCGCAAAGAATCCAGTGATAGGTCTACCGTAAAATCTGGGACACAAGGCTCTGTTAACGATACCACTGCTGCTAGCAAATCCGAATTGCTATGCTCGTTTTGTAAGAAAAGGGGGCACACAGAAGAAAAGTGCTTCGCCAAGAACCGCTCAGAACAAAGGAACCAGCGAAATGTTAATTTGTGCGCGAGTCACGCAAATAACAAGACAGATATTGTAACGGCCGTTGTCCAGGGTATCCCCATGGACGCGCTCATAGATAGTGGAGCCCAAAACGTGTCGCTGATTTCTTCAGATGTTCTGAAGCACCTTTCTTGCCAAGTTAAACCAACACACTGCGTTCTCAAGGGTATAAGCGAGCGGGAAATCGTAGCTTCTTCGTTCATTACGGCAACTATTGAGCTTAGTGACATTTCTATAGAAACTGACCTAGTGGTAGTGCCAAAGTCATGTATGAACACTTCTCTTATTATTGGAACAGACGTCCTTAACCGCGACGGGGTAACGTACGTACGCACCAAAGACAGACAGTACATCACTCGAGCTAGCGATACTCCTGCTTGTGTGAACGAAGTTCTACGTCTTGACCAAACGTTGGTCAATACCCCTTTGCAAGGCGCTCTGCGTGATTCTCTGATGTCTGTGATTAACAAATTTTCAAACTTTCTTATCACTGGTACCGCGACGAGTACAGTTACAACTGGTTACATGGAGATCAAACTAACTAATACCACTCCCATCGTATACCGACCGTACAAGCTCTCTTATAACGAGAAACTCGTAGTACGCGAAATAATTAGAGATTTATTGGATAAAGGCATCATCAGGGAATCACGATCAGAGTACGCCAGCCCCATAATACTGGTGAAGAAGAAGGATGGGTCCGACCGAATGTGTGTCGACTACAGGGCGCTCAATCGTATCACTGAAAAGGAGAGATATCCTCTCCCCTGATAGACGACCACATTGATCGGTTGGGTCGCTACACCTTCTTCAGCAGCTTAGACATGGCTACTGGTTTCCACCAGATTCGAATCAAAGAGAGCTCCGTTCACGTGACGGGATTCGTCACACCAGAAGGGCACTACGAATTCCTGAAAATGCCGTATGGTTTGACGAACTCCCCGATCGTATACCAACGGATAATAAATCACACCCTTCGCGAATTTATCGACGCCGGAAACGCGCTAGTTTATATCGATGACGTCCTCTTGCTAAGTAATACCGCAGAGGATGGCATCGCTTTGCTCGAGAGAGTCCTGCAAACACTCACTAAATCAGGCTTTTCGATAAATTTAAAGAAATGCTCTTTCTTGACAACCGAAGTCGAATACTTGGGTAGGTCGATAAGTTTTGGTCAGGTACGACCGAGCTCTAGGAAAATAGCGGCGTTAAAAAACTCCCCAGCTCCCAAAAATGTCAGGCAGGTCCGTCAATTATTAGGACTGGCAGGATACTTCCGCAAATATATTAAAAACTACGCAACCAAGACCGCGTGCATCGCCCATTTAACTCGAAAGGGGGTAGATTTTCATTGGGGTCAGGAACAGGAACAAGTTCGGCAAGATTTAATACAATGCTTGACTAGTGAGCCTGTCCTCACCATTTTCAACCCTGAGCTAAAAACCGAAGTTCACACAGATGCGAGCTCTGCCGGTTATGGGGCAGTGCTTTTACAAATGGACACTGATGGTGGAAGGCATGTGGTGGCATACTTCAGTAAGGTTACGCAAGGAGCAGAAAGCAAATACCATAGCTACGAATTGGAGACGTTAGCGGTCGTGAAGGCCTTGCAGCATTTTCGCCATTATTTGGTGGGCTTGCAATTCAAGGTCGTCACAGACTGCAACGCTCTCAAGTCTACGGAACGTAAAAAAGATCTGCTTCCTCGCGTAGCTCGATGGTGGATTTACCTCCAGGATTTTAATTTTTCTCTCGAGTACAGAAAAGGGGTTATGCTTCCGCATGCCGACTACCTCAGTAGAAACCCCGTTACCACCATAAATCAAATAACGAGACCTCGTAACTGGGCGCAAATAGCGCAAAACGCGGACCATGAAACTAAAGACCTTATACAGAAACTCTCAGAAGGTCAGCTCGACTCTAGTCGTTATGTCTTGAAAAATGACCTATTGCATTACAAATACACGCCAGTCGGTGAAGAAGCACGCCTTCTTTGTTTTATACCCAAGGGCCATCGACTCAGTCTTTTACGAATTTTCCACGATGAGCATGAGCACGTGGGTGCTGATAAAACTCTACATCTCATCCTAAAACATTTCTGGTTCCCCGGGCTCCGCCAATTTGTGTCTAAATACATCTCCCATTGTTTAGTATGTATTTCTAAAAAGCGAGTGCCCCGGGCACCGCTTCAGAATATCTCATCCTGGTCAAAACCCGAAACCCCTTTCGACACCGTTCATGTCGATGCCCTGGGACCACTGCCAGAATCGGAGGGTTACAAATTTATCTTAATACTAGTTGATGCTTTTACAAAGTTTTGTATGTTGTACCCTATTTACCGCCAAGACACCAGTGAGTTGAAACGCGTCATGTCTCAAGCCATTTCTTTATTTGGAGTTCCCAGACTGTTAGTTACTGACAGGGGTAGGATGTTTGAGTCTACGGACTTCGTGCAGTGGATATCCGAACTTGGTTCAGACCTGCACTATATAACTCCTGAAATGCACGGCGCGAACGGGCAAGTGGAACGGTATATAAGAACCGTTCTTAACATGCTTCGTATCGAAGTGGGACATAAGAACGCCTCCTGGTCGACCACACTTTGGAAGTTACAACTGGTACTAAATATCAGCAAGCAGAAAACTACCCAATCCTCAGCCATAAATTTAATGATTGGTACGGACGCCTCTACCCCAGCTATACGATCGTTGATACGGGACCTAGCTACAAGTACTCCAGATACCAACAGAGAAGCTCTGCGGGAGATGCGTCGAAGTCGCGCTAGCGAACTGATGAAAAAGAACCAGGAACAGCAAGATGCTTCAGCCAACCAGTTTAGACGTCCACCGCGCGAATACAAGGTGGATGACCTAGTTTTTGTAATAAAGTACTCGCAATCAACGGGAAAATTAGACCCTGGAATGCGAGGACCATATAGAGTGACCAAAGTCTTACCTAATGGGCGCTATGAACTTAAACTTCTCAGCGGAAGCTGCGGGAAAACCACTCAAGCAGCCTCCCAATACATGGTGCCTTGGAAAGGAGAATGGTGCCCAGAAAGTTGTGCCGCTTTCTTTGAAAGTGAGTATGATGAACTGATCCTGTTGTTTTTTTTTGGTTTCAGAAGTGTTAGT
This sequence comes from Spodoptera frugiperda, assembly GCF_023101765.2. Taxonomy (NCBI): domain Eukaryota; kingdom Metazoa; phylum Arthropoda; class Insecta; order Lepidoptera; family Noctuidae; genus Spodoptera; species Spodoptera frugiperda. The sequence goes on from NC_064216.1 coordinate 11,373,627, forward strand.
CCCTAGGGCGTTAGTCGCCCTACAATGGGACGTCACCAATGGCGTTTGTCGCCAAACATACGGGTTAGTCCCAACGGCGTTAGTCGCCGAACATACGGGTTAGTCCCACCGGGTTAGTCCCACTGGGTTAGTCCCACCGGGTTAGTCCCACCGGGTTAGTCCCACCGGGTTAGTCCCACCGGGTTAGTCCCACCGGGTTAGTCCCACCGGGTTAGTCCCAATGGCGTTAGTCGCCCAACAATGGGATGTGTTCCCCATCAATGGTGTTAATCGCATATAGACGGACGCCCCAGGGGCGTGTGTCGCCTAACCATGGGATACGCCCCACTGCGAAGGCGTGTGTCGCCCAACGTCGGTGATCGTCACCCATGTAGCGTCAGTCGCTGTGGTAACGTATAAGGCAATGATATGAAATGGTTGGGACGCCTACTATCTTATATCGTTAGCCATTTTCCTATTTATGTAATTATTAAGCGATCAGTATACTTGTGTTAATTTTGTGAATAACCATAGCAAGCTCTTTCAGATGACGATACTGACGAGGCTGAAAATAGGTCAGATCACTTGGAAGGCGACAACCCGGCACCAGCTTCGATTGGGTTATCCATGCCGAGCTTAGATGAGGAGGTGGGAACAGAACAGCATCCCAGTGCAGGCGCATCCCAAGAAGTTCAAGTCGAGGACGACTTGCTGTCAGGAGAGGCCGTGTTAGAAGTCAAGGAATAACAGCTTTTAATAGTCTATAAAAGCAAACTTCACACCGTTCTCAAGCCCATTTGCTCGAGAGTCGTCGAAGAGGTTACATCGCTCAAGGATCGTGAGACTTATATTTTTGTATTCTTATGTACTTTCTTATTATTTCTTTGATAATTTATGTGCTAATTCAATGTGTAGTGATTTGCGGTAGATAAGGTTACTTTTCGTGTTTGTTATTTTGTTCCTAAATAAAAAAAATAAAGAGTTGTATAATTTTGGTTGTGTGTTGCGTTTTTTTTTAAATATCCAAACTTCTGATTCCTAAAACTACAATATAGATTTCTATGTGATTTTCTTCCTTGCATAGGATATTGGATCTTTCATCTATACATTACGGCGGATTTTCGGAGAAATCGTACAACTTAATTCTTAACAGTCCATTTCACAATCACACTACCAGACAAATGGTAAAACGTCACCGTAATATGGTAGATGATCTACCTGAACGAGGCGTTTTGCTTCGAGTTTCATTGTGCGAACAGCAAAGAAGTGGAATGTTTTGCCAGAGTCTGTGTTACCTGAAGGTCTTGAATTAATAGGTCACTTATGGGCAGGCCGCAGGCGTGCTCCATCGTAGATCGCATCATCGCTTACTCATTACCAATAAAAAAACAGCTCAACTTGACTCTACTGCGGGCAATAAACTGGTCTCTCTTAATTATTCCTTCACCTATCCCGCTATCCTTATGGGTTTTTTTAAGGGGAGAAAATCTTCCAATGACTTCTCTCGGCTTGGGCGAGGTGAAAGAGATTGTCAGACTCTAACTGACTAAAAACCACCCCGTTCCTACTCCTGCTTTTCGAGCCGGAGCCCCGATAAACCCGCTAGGTAGTCTGCAGCTCCGGATCTTTATGGATAATGGTACAATAATATGCTGCGGAAGAACATGGTAAGGTTCCCGTACCTTCGTGCCCAGGTGTGAGGTGGGATATCGGGGTAGTTTTAAGACAGTAAGAGTTGGATAGTCCCCTTCGCCTTTACCAGGTAAGGAGACTTGGTAAGGATTTTCCACGTTGGGGAAAAAGCCATAAAGTATGTATCACATTGTAGTATTGTTTAATTTTATTCAGCAATACATAGATATGACGCAGTGAGCGCCTTCTGTTCTCAAGGAGACGTTTTGTTTCCCGCATACGAATGAAATGGACATTTGTATAGCTAGCACATTTTGGACATGGAAGGCCTTTTCCAGACCAAAATAGGAACAGCGCTAAGATCAATAAAAAAAGAAAAAAATGTGAATACTTTTAACTAAATTCGACTGGATGTCGGGTTTCACAAAAAGTTTTTTTTTTCTGCCTTTTACAATTTAATCTATCGAACTGCTAGCAATATATAAATAGAGTAGTAGCCAGCGTACAGAAATTGAAAATCTAATTAGTCCGTCAGTTATTTTCTTGTTTCGTCATATAAGGTTACAATACTTACATAAAACGGAGTTAACAAACCTCCTCACGCCCCAGCCGTCGCGAAAGACACTCCGGGCGTAGGGGATCCCGAGACGATCTCCGGCCACCGTAAGTGCGGGCCTGCGAACGGCGAGCAAGGGTAGCTCACCGCCCGAACAGAACCAGACCCGTGCGTGCGGCGCGTCGCGTTCCGCGCGCGCCTCAAAGAGCCATCAGACCACCACAGATGAGGCCCAACAGGGCTGATGCCTGATCCGGAGCTGCGGACTACCTAACGGGTTTACCGGGGCTCCGGCTCGAAAAGCAGGAGTAGGAACGGGGTGGTTTTTAGTCAGTAAGATTCTGACACTCCCTCTCGCCTCGCCCAAGGCGAGAAAAGTCATTGGATGATTTTCCCCCTCAAAAAAAAAAAAAAAAGTTTATGAGTAGGAGGTCGTTACGTCACGTACCCAAGCCTACAAAATGTAGTAAAACGTGACGTCACACGGGGCTCCAGCTCGAAAAGCAGGAGTAGGAACGGGGTGGTTTTTAGTCAGTAAGAGTCTGACACTCCCTCTCGCTTCGCCTAAGGCGCGAGAAGTCATTGGATGATTGTCCCCCCTTAAAAAAAGAACACGATATTACAAATCAATATATCGTAGAGAGTATTTAATTCTGTAAGATAAGAAAAAATACGTGTCTAATGTTTTAAAATAATCTACCAGACAGACATAAAGAAAAATTAGGATACCCTATTATCATAATACCTAATTCGGTTTACTGAAAATGTGTGAGAAAAACACATTCTTTGTTTAGCCCAGTAGGTATATGATAATAAGCTCACCTCCCATTACGTGGGACTCATAACATAAGCGTGTTTTTCCACCAGAGATGTGCTATGTAGCTATGCTGCGAAGATGTAATAGCTAAGCTGTGAAACTTTGTGACCGTTTCCACTGATACTAAGCTATGTAGCTGTGCGAGTAAAATGTGCTATGAAGATGTGCCGCAGCAAAGTAGCAGCACGAGGAAGTTATGTATTCGATGTATCGATAGTAGGAAAACCATCCACGCATCTTTCCATATAAAAAAATATCTTAGTTAAAACCGTTTCCACTAGTGTTAAGCTATATGTACCAATGAATATGATTGGTGGAAGCCAAACGCATACACAGCAACGTAGCCTAGCACATCTCTGGTGGAAAAGCACTTTAACTCTGAGAAAACGTGTTTACCTACGTTGTAGGTAAGTCCATGTGTGTTACATTGTATGTGCTCTGCCTACCCCTTTCGGGGATAAAAACAGGAAAAACAAACTCCTTTCCTAGAACAAATAACAAAATTTACTCAAAAAGTTAATAAATATTTATCTTAATTATGTAGCGAAACGGTTTAGTTAATCGAGGAAAGTACTTTGATCATATAAATGAAGGAATTTAATTTATGAAACAATAGCGATTGTTTGTTTTTTAATGTTTCCGTCTGATTAATTTGCCGATAACAATCTGATATGTTATTTAGTACTTTTGATAATTAATTTAATAAAACGAAGTTTAATATTTCAACTTTCATATTAAGATAGAGATTGAAAATAGACGAGATGAGGCGATATATTTTTAATTACATAATAATTATTTTTTAATCAAAACTCTTGTTTTTAAAATCCTCCGGGCGGTCCTCGCAGTGATGACACCCGGGCGTTTCCTCCAGAAACAGGAATCAACCGAAGCTCCCATGTCCGGTAAGCACCTGCGTCAGACGGTAGGTGAGGACGCCATGGCGCCTTAACCACTCCTCAAACACGGGACTTACTGCTGCAATGACAGCGAGTCCGATGCTTCGATTGTGCTCGGTTCGTCTAATATAGACCCATCTTTACGCCTCTACCTCAAATGATAAATGATATTTATTTCTGTAAGTAGGTTATAAAATAACACTATTACACGTCAATATTTCAAATAGCTAGATGAGGCCGGCATTTCCTATCCGACTACTCTGAGAAGAAATGCCGAAACAAACTCAGAGGTCATAGTCTCTTTTAAAGTCCAGACAATGAAATAGAGGATAATGTGAGAGACCCGTGCCTCAGTTTATAAAAATTATATAATATAACATCATTGTTTACAAAAATGTAATGTGTCGCACATTATATTTTCCTTCGTAACTGTGAAAAAAATATGTTAACCCTTCACCGCACCTATATGAGCATTTTATACACAAACACAGAGATAAAAAAGTTAAATTGTGTTGAGATTACTTAGAATATTACACTTCTGAACACCTATCTATTGATAATATCACGCTCGTTTTAACTCAAAAGGGGTTAACTGAGGTGTGTAAATAACTGTAAATAAAGTCTTTATACAAATATTTTTGATAACAGCTTTGGTAGAGGTTCTCAAATCTTTATGAGTTTTGTGAGTTTATTTAAAACTAGCTTTTGCCCGCGACTTCGTTCGCGTGGAATAGTGACTTCCGGCAAATTTTTGGTTTTAACCACATAGTTCCCGATCTCGCGGGATCTCTTCAAAAATGAGATGTGGAAGATATTCCAGGGAACTCTTCAAAAATCAACATAATGAGCTCTGCGTTTGAATTTAATAGATGTATACTCACTTAGGGCATTGAAAAAATAGTTTAAAAACGGAATTAAACTAACTTAAAACTAAAGAAAGCTACGAATTACGAATTTATAACAATTAAAAAAGAAACTATATTACAACCTATCCTCTATGCTATAATAACCAAGCTTAAACTAAATAATTTAAAAGAAACGACTTAAATCTAATCTAATTAATTTATAAATTAGACTTACAATTTTATTAAAAAAACTAACTACAGTAACTACTAATAATCGATATCAAACTAAACCTACGTTAAATAGTTTAACCAAAAAACCAGGAAAACCCAACAAATAAACTTATTAATTGACAAATACAACGAAACCAATTTAGAATATACGAAACAGCAGGACATACGACTGATAATACACTTTTTCTACGATAGTACCGAAGCGCTCGGCCGATACCCAACCAAATGAATGTAACGAAACCATAGCGCGATCTATTTCGATCCCAACGCCATCTATCGAGGATAAAGACAACTTGATTATTTATTTATATATACTCCGTTCGGGCATTTTCTTTGTACTAAAAGTTTAATTATATTGATATTATTTTTTTCATACCTTTTTACTATTTATTTACTTTTTTTCGATGAATTAAAACAATAACATGAACCGAAGTCGTGTAACGATCGACATAGAATTATCTATACTCCGTTTGAGCATTTTCTTTGTACTAAATGTTTTATTATATTGATATTATTTTTTTCATACCTTTTTACTATTTATTTACTTTTTTTCGATAAATTAAAACAATAACATGAACCGAAGTCGTGTAACGATCGACATAGAATTATTTATAAATAATTTATTTCTTATTTTTATTTTTTGATTTTTGAAATAAAAATATATCTATGTCCTTTCTAAGGTTCTAAACTATATCTGTACCAAATTTCAACCAAATCCGTCAAATAGTTGCGGAGATTAATGGTATAAGCATAGAATGTTCGACGTGATTCTTTAATTTGACATAACTTTTTTATTTATGAACCGATTGACATGAAACAAACACTAAATGTAAATTTAAGCATCCCACAATATATTCGTGAAAACCGCATCCAACTCGGATCAGCCGTTTCTGAGATTAGCGCGCACAGACGAACAGACAAACAGACAAACAGACAAACAGACAAAAAAAAAGTTAATTACATTTTTGGGTTCGACATCGACATAACAATAACCCCTGCTATTTTTTTTATTTTTATTTTCAATGTACAGACAGCACTTTTCTACGATTTTATTATATGTATAGATAGACCGAAGTAATGGGGTTTGGTTTCGATTCCAGGTAGGTCAAAGTAATATCTTCTTTATAATGAAAAAGGATTTTGCGGTTCTCAAAAAAATATTTAATGTTAAGCCTTAGTTTAATTTAATGACTGCCTCGTTGGTCGATTGGTCGCAATTGCGACTGCTGGACAAGGTGTCTCGGGTTCGATTCCCGGGTCGGGCAAAGTATTACTGGGCCTTTTTTCGGTTTTTCGAAAAAAAAACAGCAGTATCACGGAGCCTGGAATTATGCCTGATGTATGGCAAAAGACTCACCCCCTATTAAATGAGTCTTAGAACACAAATGGCGAAAAGTGGGTGTACATTTTATAGCGGCATTCCATGGCGTAAAATGAAATTATGCCCGATGTATAGCCAACCCTTATTACATGATACTCATAGTAAAATGTACATATTTGCCTTCCTTTTCCGAAATTAGAAAGCGATACGTATACCTACCTATATGTATAATTTATTAAACACATATACATTTTAATTCAACACTCACACATTGTACACTAGGGTAAGGTATTGTTTATACCCGACCACAGTCTGTGAAGGGTTGATGTCTATATTGTATGTTTGTATGTATCAAGGATGTTAAGGATATCCACATCCGTAACCGAAACTGAAATAAATGTTCCGGATAATTTCGGATAGGAGCGGAGTCTAAATGAGACATGAGACAAGTTACGAAAAGTTACTTATAGGTAGATTGAAGTACCTGCCAAATGAAGACCTATTTATAAATAAAACCATTTGATTATTATCTATTTGTATGTTACTTTTGAAATTCCTTAGAAATCCAATATCCGTAACCGAAACTATCCGAAACTACCTGATAATTTGGAATAATTTTTTATCCGTATCCGTAACCGAAACCGATATAATAAAATTCCACTATCCGTATCCATATCCATATCCGAAATTCCATATCCATAACATCCCTGATGTATGTATGTATGTATTTTGTTTAATCTTGATGTGATTTCAGTTGATTGTGTTAATTTAATGCGAGGGACAAGGCAGGGTTTGCGGAGCTTATGACGTCCATTAGGCAATGGTTTGTTTGGACGAGATTCGCCTTTTGTTATTTCGTGTTAGGATTTTGTTTTGCATAGTGTGAATGTTCTTCGTTGATGTTTTTTTTACAGTTTGTATGGTTTTTTATGGAATAAGCCGGTAAACGAACAGATAGATCACCTGATTGTAAGCAATCGCCGCCGCCTATGGATGGATGGACACTTGAAACACCAGAGGCGTTACAAGTGCTTTGCCGACCTTTTGGGGATTAGGAATTTAAGGGTTGTTGAGGAATCTGGGATTTAGGTTAGCCCCCCTTCCCAATCTGCCCGATTAGGAAGGGGCCTAACCTCACTGACACAACGCAAGCGTTGTTTCACGTCGGTTTTCTGTGAGGCCGTGGTATCACTGCGGTCGAGCCGGCCCATTCGTGCCGAAGCATAGCTCTAATATATACTATAAAATAAACCAATTTAAAATTAAATCCTAATAACTTTTAGTCCGTAATTAACACTAGTTTTGCACTAAAAATGTTACAATATCCATACATAATAGAATAATACAGAAATGTAACACTATTTCTGGCCTAAATTTTGACAAGTTTTAGTGTGATAAGGGTAGGAGGGAATGCCGGCAACATTCACTCGGCGGACGGTAATTTTTCATTAAAATTGAAAACTTTACGAAAGAGGACTGAGAGTGAATAATTTTTAAATTAAATTCTGAGGTTGGTTTTCTTATTTATTTTTGGTGGTTTGTGTGTTAAAATTTAGGCAAAAAATTGCTTTAATAAAGCTAATGTAATAAGTCAGGTTTTTATTGTTTAATTTATTTATGAAAAAGTATTTTATTTACTATATATACAGGGTGTCCCTGAAGTCGACGTCCAACAGGCACCAGATGATCGGCAAGGTTCCAAATGCTATCAGAAAAATATAAAAAAAATTCTAAGTCCTACAGTTTTAAAATTACAGTGACTTATGTGTTATCCACGAAAAAGCACACCCTGTGCCAGTCTTTTGACTCTAGTTGCTACAAATCTTTATTTTTTCGTCTGTAGTTCACCTTACATTATCCTGAATAGTGCTTCAGTAATATGCAATCATAAATTCTTAGCCAACTGCTTTAGTTTGGAAATGAATGTCATTTTTAGACGAATCTAGTACTGTAGATAAAATTTTCATCGTACTTTAAGTGACTGTACTGAAAAAAAAATGTACTGTACTACTAGTGGCAAATTTCACCAAAGTTGGCGTATTTATTAAGGATTCTAAAAAGGTATACCACTTCCCACATTATTTCTTAAATTGGACACAAAATAAAAATGTTCTACGTAACTCCGTTTCTACCGTTTTCTTTAAACTTGCTAAAATTTATTCTAGTATGCTTTAGGTGTACCTTAAGGGCTCGCATCCTCCAGGCAATTATTTGGTGCACGTCATATCGCACATTATGCAGGTTTTATTCGTTTTTTAACGTCAGTGGTGATTTTGAGAAAGTGGTTGATTAAGATGAAAAAAGCCATTGTATCAAGTCATGAGCGTAAAGTAAAACCCCAAATTAAGTTAGAAACCAGGGTGTGACAGTAACTAAGATTGAAAAAGTGAAAATACTCTGATCACGCTAGGTCTGTCTGGTAGGCTACTAGGTAATGCTGAACATTTGAACGTTAGAATTTTTTAATGTTTATTTATGATTGAATTTCAATTGCAAAGGGAAATTGCTGCGTTTTTTTTTTTACAAATAGTGTACAAATTGAGAACCTTTAAATCTGCACCGTGTTGTGGAATGTAGCTGAGCATATTGAACATCACGTGTTTCTTACGCGGCAGTGTTACCTAGTAGAGAATAGGAAATACGCAACGCATGTTTAGTATCACGCATGTTGAATATCAATTTTTGCCAAGTAGATACAAATCGATCTTTAGATCGATTTCCAGATTCTGGCTGAATTAAGAAACGATTCCATAGAGTGTCAGTTAGACAGTTAATGACACCATTTTCTATTAAGCCCACCATGCACCACACGGACAGCCAACAGAATCACGCGCTGTACCCAATTGTGTAAAATTCAACAATCTACCACAAACTGCATAAGCGCAGAGTTACTGTCCAGTCGCTTGTTTTGAGAATTTGAAGTAAATTATTTATGCACATAACTAATACTTGCACTAAGAGAGATATGAAAAATTACTGACAAGTTCGTCGATTAATTCGTGCATACACTACATGACAGCACACTTTTTGTCTGGTACCGTTCGAATGCGACATGGTTGTCAATTTGAGCGTGCAGATTTGTCTACACTAGGTGGCTAACTTGTCGCCAGTGACGAGGCCGGCGGATGGATGTACCTATCCTATGGATAGGTTATCCTACGAATAGGTACATCCGCCCGTCCTGTGGACAGGTACCCTGTACATTTACAGGCAAATTTGTCTGCAGAATTGTAACCAAATCTGGCGGATGAGTACACCTGTGAATGGTTATCTTTATTGTCATTTGCGATACAAATCAGTACGCTCCATTTCTTCGCTTACCACGTATTCTTTCGTATTCGATCAAGTTATTTTGTGTACTAACGACTTTTGGCTTTGTGTATTGGACTTGCTTGCTTGTGAATTGCGTTCTGGCATTAAATAATCTCTTTACAACGACGACTTTAGCTTTTTCTTGGACTGATAACTTATTGCAAATGGCTGCGTATACCACACAGGAATATGTGAACATGCACCTAATTTATGGAGAATGCAGGTGCAACGCTAGGGCTGCCTCTCGGTTATATCGCCAAAGATACCCCAACGTGAATCGCTTCCCTGATCATAGAGTATTTGTCAATGTGCATCGCTTACTCTTCTCTGAGGGCCGGCTTCCGAACCAAATGCATGGTGAAGGAAGAACGTCGATTCTTGACGATACTGTGGTGCTTGAAGCAGTTAATGCAGACCCAAGTACTTCAGTACGTGCAATTGCGACAAACACAGGAGTATCCAAAACTGTAGTTCACAGAATACTAAAAAAAAATAATCTTCACCCATATCATGTTCAACGGGTGCAAACTTTGTTACCCCGGGATTATGAACCTCGAATTGAATTTTGTCGAACCATGATTCAGAAACACCAAGAAGACCCATTATTTCTACAAAAGGTTCTTTGGTCGGATGAATCTACGTTTAAAAAAGACGGATACATGAATTTACATAATTTACACGAATGGCACGTAGAGAATCCAAATTTAATGCGACAAGATAGATCACAATATCGATTCAAAATTAACATGTGGACGGGAATTTTAAACGGAAAGATAATTGGGCCTTTTGAGTTGCCAGATGTTTTGAATGCTGAAATTTATTTGAATTTTTTACAAAATCAATTGCCCAATTTATTGGAAGACGTGCCGCTGAGCATTTTAAGAGATATGTGGTTTCAACAAGATGGCTGTCCGGCACATTACAGCCGCTCGGTGAGACAATTTCTTAATGAAGAATACCCGGGTAGATGGATAGGGCGGTCTGGTGTTATCTCGTGGCCAGCGCGCTCACCGGATTTGAATCCATTAGATTTTTTTTTATTGGGGAGCAGTCAAGGAAAAAGTCTACCTAAAACCGGTAGAAAACATAAATCAACTCCGAGAGAGAATTACAGAGGCAGTCGAATTTTTTAATAACAGAAGAATTGCGCGAGAGATTTCACGAACTTTTATAAAGAGATGTCGTGCCTGTATAGCGGCTGGAGGACGGCAATTCGAACACCTATTGTAAAAAAAACGCATTATCATGACTTTTTTCATCTTAATCAACCACTTTCTCAAAATCACCACTGACGTTAAAAAACGAATAAAACCTGCATAATGTGCGATATGACGTGCACCAAATAATTGCCTGGAGGGTGCGAGCCCTTAAGGTACACCTAAAGCATACTAGAATAAATTTTAGCAAGTTTAAAGAAAACGGTAGAAACGGAGTTACGTAGAACATTTTTATTTTGTGTCCAATTTAAGAAATAATGTGGGAAGTGGTATACCTTTTTAGAATCCTTAATAAATACGCCAACTTTGGTGAAATTTGCCACTAGTAGTACAGTACATTTTTTTTTCAGTACAGTCACTTAAAGTACGATGAAAATTTTATCTACAGTACTAGATTCGTCTAAAAATGACATTCATTTCCAAACTAAAGCAGTTGGCTAAGAATTTATGATTGCATATTACTGAAGCACTATTCAGGATAATGTAAGGTGAACTACAGACGAAAAAATAAAGATTTGTAGCAACTAGAGTCAAAAGACTGGCACAGGGTGTGCTTTTTCGTGGATAACACATAAGTCACTGTAATTTTAAAACTGTAGGACTTAGAATTTTTTTATATTTTTCTGATAGCATTTGGAACCTTGCCGATCATCTGGTGCCTGTTGGACGTCGACTTCAGGGACACCCTGTATAAGTATATGCCGCCTGAGAAGTATGATGCATTTGTCACCAACTCAACTATTCCCGTGGGTAGGTATCAGAAGGGTAATACAGGCTTCAGTCTACAGTACAGTCGAACTGTACAGTTAAATTGTAGGTCCATACAGCCTACACACCTTACAACTTAACTGTGCAGTTTGAACTGTAGAGCCGGACTGTACTGTGTGTAGAGTAAATAGTTAAACTGAACAATTGTAACTGAATCGAATCAAGAATAGAAAAAACAGAGATTTCAACCAAAAGACACTTTAGCGCTTGTCTACCCAAAGGGTGGAAAACTCAATGTATACGGATGACATTAACAAGTGATAAATTAGTACAGTTAAAATTGTAAAGTTAAATCGTAAGGCGTGTAGACTATAATATGGACCTACGATTTAACTGTACACCCCGACTGTACAGTTAAAAATGCACAGTTAAATCGTAGCATGCATGCATGGTACTGCACTTTTGACAGAGACTGGGCAGCGAGACTCTTTGATAAACCAGAACCTTTTTTTAAACTGCGATCTCCAACTTCAAGCGAAAAATTAATATCAAATCTTCTTAATTGAAAGAGGTCCAGCAGTAGACTATCACGAACTGTTGATATTTTTATTACAAAATCTCACAGTTGCACTTTAAGATGACATTCCTATTGATTTTCTTTTTTGTCAATGTTTGTTTTATATATAGATATGAATTCAAAGTTATCTCTATATTTATGTAGGTTAAAAACTAAGATACGCTTCTTGCAAAGATAAATATATTTCGTGCGATTACGAAACTTAGTTTTCAATGCTGCATCCGTTGATATTGATAAGATTATCGTGAGATTTCATACAAATATAAAACATTTTTACAGTAAAATTTTTACATTTTAAACCAAATTGGTAATTGAACATGACTAAATATCACACTATCATACTTCTATGTTTGCTTGTTTGGATATTAGTCCGTCAATCACGCTGAAACTATTGTACGAATTTTGATAAAACTTAGTATACAGGCATGGTGTGAACAAACAGGGTAGAGCTGACTTGGGTAATAGAATAAAATAGAAGAAAATCATTACTAAGAAATACTTTAAGTAATTATTAAATGTGTCTGAAAAACTAATTAAAAAAAAGCTTTAGATCATCATTAATTTGGTGTTCTGTTTTGGTTGCATCCACGGCAACGTAGCATAGCACATTTCTGGTGGAAAAGCGCCCTAATGCTTAGTGTTGCGTTCAAGTACATATGTGAAAAACTTCAGAAGAAAGAAAACATTACTGAATGGGGTCCATATTTTTAATCGACTCGTCCCATATTACAACTTAGGAATAATAAAATAACTGGCAAATATTTGATTACATAATAAAAGCATACATCCGCCGACATCTGCCAAGAAATAACAGACAAAACCTTATTATGTTTGAATAAGGGTTTTTTCCACCAGAGATGTGATATAGAAAGAAAGAAAAAATTTGCACCTAGCTATGCTTCGTTGCTGTGGATGCTTTTGGCTTCCACCAATCATATTCATCGGTATACATAGCTTTGCACTGGTGCAAACGGACTCAACTAAGATATATTTTTTATGGACAGATGCGTTCTTGTGCTAAGGATGTGTACTTTGGATATGTACTATGGATGTGTTCTTTGGATGTGTGCTATGGATGCGTGATATAGATGCGTGTTATGGATGGCTTCCCTACTATATACATCGAGCTGCGCACCTTCCTCGCAAAGCTACTTTACGGCGGCGCATCTTCGTATCAGTGGAAACGGTCACATAGTGGCAAATATTTGATTACATAATAAAAGCATACATCTGCCAAGAAATCACAGCTTAGCTATTACATTTTCATAGCGTAGCTACACATCTCTGGTGGAAAAGGACTCAAATAATTTCATACGAAAATTATTCTACCGACAGTAAATACAGAATTTTGAAACCGACTCGACTTTCCGCTTTCCATTTATTGTCAAAATGCAAATATAATTTACTCGCCTAATATGAGCAGACCGGTGGCATAATTAATGCAAATTCTATTAATATATACAAACCCATTTCAGCCAAGTATCGTTGTTATAATCTGGACGGTATGGAGATTGGCGCTGAGGTAATGTATGTAAGAACATTTTACATTAGGAATTATGCGCTGTATGTACCCGTAGTATGAGTTTGCTTTACGTTGAATGTCACGAAATGACAGTGTGTTCGGCGCTCTGATTGGCCGGCGCGAATGAAGTAACCAATCAGAACGCCGAACGAGCTCTTGTTATGATTACTTTAATCGTAAAAGAAACTCATACTAAGGGTACTGATACCTGACTGACACAACGCAAGCGTTGTTCCACGTCGGTTTTCCGCGAGGCCGTGGTATCACTCCGGTCGAGCCGACCCATTCGTGCCGAAGCATGGCTCTCCCACACTTAAATAATACATAATATACAATGTAACGCCTATGGCTCTATAAAGGAATAAGCAACAGTTTTTCTATACACTCTTTCTGTTTCAATTGTCAACATAACAGGAAACAGGCCACACACTTTTCCACACCGTACGATCCTACGCTCGTTTTACAAAAAAACTAAATTATACTTTTTCTAACCTATAAATCGAAACTAAATTCTCCTATTTACCAGCCAACCAAAATACACGCAACAACTTTTTACTATCTTCAGCAATAACAATTTTGTATGAAACCGCCTTATCATACCACACAAAGTAAATTTAAGATGGACAAAAATATTTCGTATTCGTTGTAATCTCCTCGCTATCGATGATAAATCTCAATGGCCTGTCAGTTTGATCTGATGATTCAGTAGTCAATCGCGCATCGTCAGTTATTGTTAGCCAAAATGTTGCAAAATTGGTTGCTTCTGTTGCTCACAGTGTCCACAGTTCTGTGCTTCCCAAGTTGGTTTGAAACGAAGAAATTCAAGGTCGGAATTGAATATGAAAGTGAGTAGTTGGTTTATCTAATTATTAATTAATGGAGTTGCTGGAACCAGGTTGTTTCCAACTGGCCTTTCTGGAAGTCTTTGGGGGAAAAGCCTATGTTCGGCAGTGGAATTCTTGTGGCTGATATTATGATAATGATGATGAATTGATAAAATATGGATGTTAGCTCATCAAGCTATACCAATCTGTCGTAATAAACTTTATTTCAAAATTCTACACGCGGGTGAGTCTGGCTTCGGTAAGAATGGGCCAGCTCGACACGGCTTTACAGAAAAACAATGTGACACAAGGATTTTTCGCTGATAGCGTGATTGTCGGCGAGCCCCTAAATCTGCAAATGGAGAAGGAATGGCATAGGCTTGAGAATTGAGATCCTCTGAAGACCAAAATATTTATCAGATTTATAAAGAATTCAATGTAACAGTGCCGTCAGTCTTTGTATTTGGCACATCTCCCTTGCCAATTAAATGTTCTAAATTCCCAACAGCCAGTCTCAGGAACAATATCTCCTCGTAGATTACTAAGATAGATAACTATTTAAAATAAGTTCCTTACAAAATATTTCAAAATTCTGTTCCTAATATCCAGTCGACAGATTATTAAAATTGTTTGTAACACAATCTATAATATTTGTTTGGTATTTTTATGGGCCAAGCTGACAAACGAGCAGACGGATCACCTAATGATAAGCAATCGGAATCGCCCATGGACACCCGAAACACCAGAGGTGTTAAGGTGTTATAACTGCATTGTTGGCCCATTAGAATTTAGGGTAGGATTGAGGATCCGAGAACTGGTGAGATTGGATGTCCGAGGTTGTCTATAAGACCATGGTATCGTGGAACCCGCCCATTCAAGCCGTAGCTCACCCACACTTAAAGTTTTATATTTCTTGATCCTCAGATTCCCTACCAATGAAAGGTGGTTCAGACAGGTATCGACACAGGAACAACTATGACCCGTTCTTCGTCACCATTAACGCTGAATCCAAGGTCAGTATCGAAGGTCAACATGGCCCTTTCTTTGATCTTGACATATTGTTTGTTTATTGCGAAGTCCTTGGTCGTAGATGACCAAGACCATGTATGTAATTTTGCCACGATGAGATTTTCTATAACTTGGTTAATAGTCGTACGAAAGTTATTATAGGTATATATTTATTTTATTTCTGCAAGTTGTTTACAAAATTACACTTTTACACATCAATATTTGAAATAACTAGATCCAAGTTCTAATATTAGTGAGAAGAAATGCCCAGTTTAAACAAACTCAGAGGTCATTGTCTCTTTTAAAGTCCAGATAATCAATTAAAGGATAATGTGAGAGAACATGGCAATGCTAATTTCTGTATCACTGTGTGAATTTCTTATGTAGGCATGACAAATTCGCTTAACGAAGATTAATCATATCACAATCTTTTAAGAGATTCGATTTTGATACGAAAAATATATTTCCTATTAGCATATTAAACTATGTTAGGATTTTCTCCTGTATCGTGGGTACGTTTACAAACAAACATGGGTCACATACACTTGACACCCAGAACCGAAACAATAATTTGTCGATTACATAAAGAGTTGGTCTGTTCACGTTACGTGGTAACTCAGCCACCGCACCACTGACCAGTCAAGTTAGTGTTAACTGTGCAGTCAGTTTACTGATCTTGAAAAAATTCTAGTCTGGCTAAACGTGAAATATAAATCTGTTAATATGCATTCCACGACACACGTAATATATGTTGCAGCTAATAAGAACATTTTATCTTTATACTAAAGATTTATCAACAGGTAGACTATTAAAACTGCTTGAGTGAGTCATCCTTTAACCAAAAAATAAATCCTTGATAAATACCTTCGTATAGATACTGAAATCATTTTAAATCTTACCTACAAGTGCAATACACACCACATCACATCAACAGCCTATAAGTTCTCACTGCTGACCAAAGGCCTCTTCTCACACGGAGAAGGTTTGAGCACTAATCACCACGCTTGTCAATGCGGGTTGGCGATTTCAAACTTACAATTAGAAACTATAAGCCCAAGTTTTCTCATAATGTTTTCTTTCACTGTTTGTAAGTGGTGTCTAAGTAATCTTAGAAACTACATTAGTAGGTTTTGAACCCGCACTCATATGCGATAAAACCCGATTTTAAACCGATTCAAAGCCAGAGTGTGATGTGTTAATTACGAGTGAAAGAAGATTATATTTGTCGGAATATTTGTAATTAGTTTGTACCGTTATATTCAATTAAATAAATAAATAAATTCTTGAGAAGCCAGCGTCTTAAACCACCACGCCACCACGACATTGAAGTACAATACAAACCTTTTAAAATCCACAGAAAGGCTTCGTGATCACCTACCTGCAAGTGACAGCGACGGTGGACAACGGTGGGCAGGTGGACTTCAAAGTGATCCAGGGCCAAACTGGATCCAAAACCATGATCTTCCAGCTGGTCTCCAACCACACAGACTTCCTCTCCTACTCCTACCTGACTTATGGAATAAGAGAAGAAGAGTATAAAAAGGTGATGTTAGCCTCGTTTTAGCTTAAATTAGGTTAGTAATGAAAGGAATAAAGATTTTATAATGTGTTTTATTCGACCCAGAATGTGATGCTGGTGACTGAGGTAATGAATAGAAATCATCTTATGGAAGAATTAAAATGAGTACGTTATGGTGGATTAAGACTTAATACGACGAAGTTGGAGAATTTAAATTACTATTTCGATGAAAAAATAGAAGTTGAAAACAACGCCATCTATTGGCCTAAACATGCATCGAATGAATCGCAAGCGAATGAAGTTCCATGAAAGTTCCGGTATTCAAGTATAGATGGCGCTAAACTAAAATATTTTTTATTTCAGGTGGCCAATATCATCACGCTTCCACGACCGACGAATACAGGGACAATGCTGCAAAACACTGGATTTAGTATAGTTACATTATTATCTTTAATTATGTGTTTGTTATAATATTAAGATATTGATTATGATTTACTCTATTCGCTTAATTATTAGCATTATAATATTATGCATAACTTCATTAACTGCCGAAATTAATAACTTATCTCCAAAATCTTTGAATTTAAATTTTTGACAGAAACTCGAAGTAAGTTATTAATTTCGGCCGTAAAATAAATCAAACCTAACCTCTAACTACCTAATGTCTAATGAGTGGTCATAGCAAAAAGCAAAATGCGAATTGGATGAGAACTTATCTGACTGTACCTAAGGAGAAAAAAATTAAGCAAAGAAATACCAAATAGTATTAAAATATAGTTTTTATTAATTTATACTTAGATATTAAACAAGAATATGTTAAGTTAAATATTTTATCAAAATATAATCACAGCAAAGACATACAAAAATTTTTTCGAACACCGCATCGATCACCAAAACGTCTGTCAGCGATGGATTCGCCTTACATTCTGAAACGATCATTTGACTGTATTATTAAATCATAAAAAATATGTTAGGTATTCCATACTAGGTTTTGCCAGCAGCTTTGCCGCGGTCCCGTGGGATAAAAAGTGTCCTATGTGTTATTCCAGGCCATCTACCCTTGTTCCAAATTTCATACCGATCCCTTCAGCCATTTTGACGTGATTGAGTAACAAACATACACACAAACATTCACATTTATATATTTTTCAATTATATAATATTGTTACCTTAACAGCACTGGTTCGTAACAATTTGGTTGTAACGTTCTCCATATTATCACGACTGAGGTTAAACTTCACAAAAACGAACGGACACGACAATTTAATAATAGGTACCTGTAACAATATTTAGCATTTAAAAGAGTATCTTCACTACAATTTTCTCCTGTACCGTGCGTGCGTTTTGCGTCCACTTTTTCTTGCACATCAGTCAGACTTAACCCAAAACAGCCATTGATAGGCTAACGATACAATACATTTTTAATTTTTATTCAGCTTGTAGCTGTATTTTCAGTGACCACCACCTTGTGTTGCACCTCTGCTGCATGAGCATTTAATTACGGATGAGAAGGTGGTGAGATAAAGAGAGAGTATTATCAGCATGCGGTGTGCAGAAAATACATCTACAAGCGGAATGAAAACTAAACATTTATTGTATTGTTAATGTAACATGAATAACGCATGACACAAAGTAACGCCTGATTCTATTCTATAAGCCATTGATAGATCTCACGAAGCAGAATTTTGGTGCTGAAATCGAACCTGCGACAGGTTGCTTTTCTCCTGCGGCAATCTTCCATCTGCAGTCATCCGGATGAGTGCTACATCATCTGAATTGCCAACCAATGCGCCAGCCCCTCCAGCGATCTTTCCCATCAGTGCTTTCATTGGAAACGATGGGACACCGTAGTTACTGGAAGATTAACTTTCATTAATACCTCATTATTGTGCTTCATCATTGAAAATGCTTATAAACTATTTTGTTTGGCATAAAAGAAACAAAAATAGTAAGATCAATCAATTTCATCCCCCAACCCCTTAAATTCCTCTCCCCAAAAGGCCGGCCAGGCACTTGTAACGCTTCTGGCGTTTCGATTGTCCATGGACGGCAGCGGTTGCTTACCATCGGGTGATACGTCTGCTCGTTTACCGGCGTTCCATGAAAAAAAAACTCCATTCTTCACTAAAACAATATTACTCACGCCTAAAAGTGCCGAGTCGACCAGTGGCATTAGTAGCAAAGGCTGACATTTTCTTGCCAGCCGGCCCGAGGAGTTGCATATAAGTCTTCAGTAAATCAGCTGGCTGAACCACGCTTACGGTCAACATGCTGTAGAGTAGAAAATATCTGCATTTATACTGCTAAAACTCTCGAGTATCCCTACCGCTATACCCGCTAACACCACCTATTAAAAAATTCACCCATGTTGACATGGGTGCTTGTTTTTTCTTGCCCTATCGACCGTTTAAATTAATTTGTGAGTACATGTTAATTTTGTCAATCAACTTTTCAATTTTTTAAGCTCTTTACAGATTAATAAAATGTTTTATGTACGTAGCGACATCTGTGCTATGAAGTGCGCACTATACTTCAAATACATGAGATAAATGATGACTGTGAGCATTATTAATTTGAATTAAAACACAACAATGTATAAAAAATAATAAAGCAAAATTAATTAACTCCATAATATTAAATATATTATAACACGAAATTAGTTTCATGACGCCGTATGCCAATGCCATCTATGATTTATAAGCGTAAACTATTCAAATCTCAAAGACGTGTAAAGTTTTTCATCTGCACAAAAGATGGCGTTAACATTTGAATTTAAGTATAAAATCCCGAGTTATTTTCAAAGGGTAAGCAGAAGAATAGGGTCTATTTATTTATTTAAGTAAAACTTAATGCATAAAAATGTAGGAATAAATGATAATAAAAAAAATACCTTTGTCATAGTAAAATAAAAAAAATGAAAACAAATCTGATTTTATTCTTACCTTACAAATCTGTGTAGTTTCCACATTTGTCCACGCTCACAAACTGGTTACATAGGACATACACACATACACTTCACTTCATTTTGATACAGACATTGTTCTGTAAGATACAAAATATAGGTATTTGTACAAAATTAAAATGTTTCGACATCAACACCAAATACTCGGACATCGATAGGACATCACTCACATCACGCATAATAATATGTCGTTAACGGTATCCGGCACGTATCCCGATTTACAGAAGCCCAGAAGCATGTGAGAGGACCCACTGTCTCCTTATACATAGCAATGCAGGTGCCGGTCATATCTCAAATATCCAGACTTGCAGTAACACCCCTCGGCACAGGCGTCGGTGCAGGGTACAGGCCACTGGGGGTGCGAAGGTTCGAGCAGTTGAAGGGGCACGCTGAACCACACAGTAATTACTCTTTGTTTGGAGGACATTCTTCTGTGAAAAGTAAATCTTTATAAGTTAATCTATGTGAAATCTATACTTATATACTTATAATATTATAAAGCTGAAGAGTTTGTTTGTTTGTTTGTTTGAACTCGCTAATCACTCCGTAACTACTGGTCCGATATCAATAATTATTTTTCTGTTGGATAGTGCATTAATCGACAAAGGTTATAGACTATAAAATATCACGCTAAGGCCAATAGGAGCGAGCTGCGGACATCCAGAGCTGCGGACAACCTAGCGGGTTTACCGGGGCTCCGGCTCGACGGGCAGGAGTAGGAACGGGGTGGTTTTTAGTCAGTAAGAGTCTGACACTCCCTCTCGCCTCGCCCAAGGCGGGAGAAGTCATTGGATGATTTTCCACCCTAAAAAAAAAAAAAAAAAAAAAAAAGCATGGCCAATAGGAGCCGAGCAGAGCGGGTGAAACCGCGCGGAAATATTTAGTAATTAATATAAAATTAATTGGTGATAGGCCTATATTTTGTAGAGGCCGTCTTATGGCTGATAGAATTTGTGAGATAAATGAAATTAAATGTTTTAAATTGATATTCAAGTCCGGGATTTCTAGAGTAAAGTAAATGGGTGATCATTTACTTCAGGCGCTCACTTCGACACTTATGATGTACGTGAGTAAGTGTACATGAGCAGACAAAACCAAAACATCACTATTTCATTTCCCAAAGATGGAAGATAAGTACATAGCTATATATTATATCTCATAAACAACCGCTGTTAATCGTAGGTGCACAAGATACAAAACAAATTGAACTAAAGGATTCGCTTTTCATTTTGCTACATTTTTTATAGCGTTTGGTCACCAACCCGCTTACTGCCAGGACGGCGAAGCGAAGATGGAGCACACAGACTTAGAAACTACATGTGTATTTAAAGGTCAATTAAAAAAAAAATACCGAAGTTCACGAGTCCCCAGCCAATTTGAAGTATAAATTGTTAAATTGTTCCATGAATATGAAGATCAGAATGGTCATCGGTCCAATTCTCATGTAGGTGGGCAGCAAACCACTCCAGAGAGCGAATACTCCCTCATGCTTTAAAATGCTGAACAGCACCTTCACCTGACTCGTTTCAACCGCCGAGTTCTGTACTCTGAAATAGATAGACAAGAAATTATAAAATACCATCAAAAATATCCTGTAAAAAAGTCCAAATCTCGCACCTCAGTTTTCCTACCGTAAAAAGTAGTGAAATCTATGTAGTACCAAGTCGGTTATTTTATTTAGTCCCTAATTAAGGGACCTTCTGTCTTAAGTTATTATGTAAATGGTTATCATATCAATGTTACCTACATTTTATTTTACGTTTTAAATAAAATAGATCGACTCGGCCATCGCAAATCATGCAAGAGACCATCGTAATTCGTAATCATGAAATAGACTAAACAATATAATACGAGAAATGACAACAAAAGTAGGTATAATTGTGTTTTCATGCGATGGCCAAGTCAATCTATAGATCGATAGACAATAAAATGGTTTAGAAATTAATTTGCGTTGAATATTCGCTCATATCGAGGACAAGTTTTTAGCTTCGAAGCATGAGCTTTCGATGACAGAATTCCTATTTTCTAGTATTATTTACAATAGAGCTAATTATATAACTTGGGAGAGGTGAAAACAAAAAGTCCTCATTTATTAAAAAAAAAGCAACGTCACGCCTTTTATCCCCGAGGTGATAGGCAGAGGTGCACATTACGGCACGTAATGCCGCTATACAACGCACACCCACTTTTCACCATTTCTGTTATGCTATAAGTTCCATGTAATAGGGGGTGAGCCTATTGCCATAAAACGGGCACTGAGAATTTTTCGAAAAACCGATAAAAGCCCAGCAATACCCAAGTAGCACAAAACTGCATTATAAGATGTCACACGAGGTAACTTCGGTTACTTTAGCACTTATAAAGAGTTATTACAGTACACTCGACCTGCAATAGGTGAAAAGTGAGCTTCCATCTGAATAAGAACGTTATTACGCGTCACGGAGACTACGCTGCAGCGCTTGCAGCGTTAATATAGGTAACAAGTTCAGTTTTATTCAGCTTTAAGCAATTTGAAGTACTTTTGTGGACTTTAACTAAGCTATATTCTGAATTGAAGACCACAACTGAACTCTTAGACGACTTGCATTTTAAGAAAGATCACGTGAGCTATTATGATGTAACCAGTTATTCTGTGTCTTCAAATAACAAGGATATAATGCCTTTTGCTGCACACAGTGGAACTTGTGTAATATTAATCAGCCTGTTACACGCAATCGTATAATAGCTCTTATAAAGCCTACTTGATCACTATGGGTTACCCACTATCAAGCTTTACATGAATCTGTAGCTGACTTGTGTAACACAAGAACCACTCGTAACAGCTCGTCACTGATTCATGTACCACGAGTGAACACTTCAACAGCTCATGCTGTTTAATTTTAATTAATACGGTACACATTGCTTGTCTGCCATTTTTTAGATTCTAACCTATGTATAAATAATAAATAACAATTGGTTTTTGTTTAGTTAACGAAAATTTCAAAAGAATTTGAATAGAAAGTGTAATGATTTCATTTTACAGCTTATTCTCAAATTGCAAAGGAAAAACAAAAAGACTTAATTTTATATAATAATATCATCAACGTTTTTAATACTATAATTTTCAGGAAAGCAGTGATATTTTGAGAGCGCGTGAAAATATTCGTCTATAATTATATAGTATTTGACAATAAACTTTCTTTCCCATTCGAATTTCATGCACATGAGGAAAAACAAAGTTTTACTTCCCGATAAATATTTGCCTGTTCCCCATAAACACTTTACAAAATGGTTCATACAAAACATATCAAAATAATAAGAAGTAGGGTAAAAATTATTCACAATATTGCCACTTGTGAATTGTCAGCTCCATATAAGAGTTGCTAATATCCTGGAGTGTATTTTGTGGTGATAAACAAGGAACAAGTAGTCTATTATTCAGCCCTTGTGGTGTATAAAAAGTAACACATACCCTGATAATCGGTCATTATTCAGCTCTTGGGGCGACTGTTACCTTCAATAATGCCCAAATAACGCTGATATAGTGCAACCAGTTACTTTATTCAGCTAACAGCTGATTAATTTGTGCCCAAATCAGAGTTATATCAGCTGAGTAGGCGCCTCTAACGCTCTTATTCAGTAGGTTTATTCAGCTGAAGATTTCATTGTGAACAGTAATTCAGCTACTATTCAGCGCTTCTGTGCTACTTGGGTACTTTGCCCGACCCGGGAATCGAACCCGATACCCTTTGTCCTCTTGCGACCAAACGACCAACAAGGCAGTCTCATTTATTCAGAGTCTGTTATTACACTTTTTGACCGACTTGCCAAAAAGGAGGAGGTTCTCAATTCGGCCGGTATGTATTTTGTTACAATAGGCTAAGCGAAACACAACGAAAATTCAAATGGGGACGGAACAGTACCTGGTTTTAACAATATCGACTGGCAAGGAAGCGACAGTAGTGTTGAACCCTGAGATCATGGCAGACAACATGTGCAGAGGTAGACCGTCACCCATATATGGGAGGAGCATCTCTCGCGCCTATAATAAAGAAAAGTAAAAAAAAACTCATCACCGGATTTCTACATCATCCATTCTTGACACCAATTTACATTATCATTGCCACCCCTTCCATTATTCTCTTCCCCAAGACTTCTGCCGATAGTGAGACAGACTTTTTTTAAGTGGGGAAAATCATCCAATTACTTCTCCCGCCTTGGGTGAGGCCAGAGGGAGCGTCAGGCTCTTACTGACTAAAAACCACCCCGTTCCTACTCCTGCTTTTCGAGCCGGAGCCCCGGTAAACCCGAAGGCAGTTTGCAGCTCTGGATCAGGCATCAGTCCTACTGAGCCCCATTTTTGGTGGTCTGATGGCTAAACCCGCTAGGTAATTCGCAGTCTCGGTAGTGAGACAGACTTGGGATTGGAAGATCTGCATTCATAACAAAGCCACTGTACCGCCATAATGATATATCACCAGCTGCATGTAATGGTACTTACCAGGGGCCTTAGTCTGCTATTACAATTGTGTCAGAATGGACGATCACTGAACAGTGCAAGAGGGATGGAGCTATACAACCTACATAGCTCCGTCCCTCTCGCACTGCTCAGTGATCTACCATTCTGACACAATTGTAATAGCAGACTAAGGCCCCAGATCTTTTGTAATTTAATTTTAAAGTGATAGATATCTTACCTGTGAGTACGAGCCCAATTGAGCACCATTAAACACCATAGCTCTGCTTACAGTAGCACCAACGCCTCTGAACAGCGTCATTGGACCTTCTTCACTTATTATTCTGAACAAAAGTTTAAACTTGTTGTTAGCTTTAGAACATAAACCGGGATATTTACCATGCTTATTTGTTTTATGAGTTTCCGATATTTCGGCACTGTTGCAAACGCCATGATCACGGATGAACTGGACTATATGCGGGTGGATGTTTATGAGCAGACGAATATCGCATATACATGTATCCCGGTTCAAGTTCTAATGATATTACTAGTGACCATGTCAGTTTAAAGACTTATATTGTTGCACCAGTACCATGCAGTATCCGTCTCTACTGACCTGCCCAAAGCATTGAACACATGTTTATAGTTTCTCCTTTTCTCTGGCGGTAGTCTGCCGTCTGATGTCATCCGGATGAGTGCTACATCGCATGGGTTGCCAAACAACGAGCCAGCCCCTCCAGCCAGCATTCCCATCAATACCTTTATTGGAAATGATGGGTCACCACGTCTCCTGAAATATTAGCTTTAATTAACACCTAATTATTCTGCTTCATCTAAAAAAATACTTATTACAATAAGACTTCCCAATCCCCGATTCCCCAACAACCCTTAACTTCCTAAGCCCCAAAAGGCCGGCAACGCACTTGTAACGCCTCTGGTGTTTTGGATATCCATGGGCGGCGGCGATTGCTTACCATCCGTCTGTTCGTAAACCAGCTTATACCATAAAACAAAAAAAAGATTATTTTGTTCGAGCTAAAGGAACAAGAATAATAATCATCATCGTAATATCAATAATAGGTAAGCTGTCCACGGCTGAACATAGGTGATATGTCTGTCCCAATGACTTCTAGATCTGACGACATCCAAGACTATGTTATTATTATGTCTAAAGTCTATCTTCC
This sequence comes from Spodoptera frugiperda, assembly GCF_023101765.2. NCBI lineage: Eukaryota > Metazoa > Arthropoda > Insecta > Lepidoptera > Noctuidae > Spodoptera > Spodoptera frugiperda. The sequence continues at coordinate 11,399,172 of NC_064216.1, forward strand.
TCACAAATGAAAACAATGTAACTTACGTTTTGTGTATGTCGAACAAAACCTTAAAGAATCCGAGTCGTGCGGTGGTGTAAGTTGCCTGTCGGAGTAGCGCGGCCGACATGCCCATGTAGAATCCCCTCACGCCTTCCGCCTTAAACACATCTTTGGCCACACGAAACACTGACAAGTCTTTGCCAGCCGGCCCGAGGAGTTGCATTCGAGTCTTCAGCAAATCAGCTGGTTGTACCACGCATACGGCCAACATACTGTATATGTATATAAATATATTACTAAAAATTGCGGGACTAAATAAAAATGTTTCAATCGTGGTAAAGTCATACTTTGGCATGAATAGGCTAGACCAGAGTGATAGTCAGGGAGGAAATATTTAAGGGTTTTTTGGGCTTAAGCTCAGAGCCCCGAGGATACAGAGGGCCCTTAGAAAATATATGCAAGATAAAGTAAGAAGTAACTTCTGTCGAAAATAAAAAGGCCGGGGTTGTGTTGCGGCACAGTTCGGAGAGATCGCTGCGGTGGACGTATACTTCTCTCTGAACCGAACTCTCGCCAAGTTCCACAACTCCTTGCGGGAGTTGGTTGACGTCATCGTCGGGTTCCGTTCCTTCAGCGTGCTTGTCCTCGGGGACTTCAATACCGAGAACCACAGCACCGGAACCGAGGCAAAGCCGAGAGTGGCGGTGCCCCGGATGGGCGCCAAGAACACCGCCTCGGGACCCGACGGATTGCCTGGCAAGGCGTGGGTCCTGGGCTCGGAGACTCTCAGGCCTCGACTAATTGGTCTTTTCAGCGCATGGAGAGGGGCCAGTTCCCGGTATCATAGAAGACGGGTACACTGATCCTCGGGAAGAAGCCGGGGCGCCCTGCGGACTCTCCGTCCGCGTACCGGCCCATCGTCCGATGTTTGGCTTCCATGTTAGAATGGACGGGGGCTTCGCTTAAGCGACTCTACACGGCTGAGCGGAGAGTGTGTGAAGGCAGATTTGTAATTAAATATTATTGTATAGATTGATATGTTTATCAGGCGGTGATGCCTATACACTACCATAGAAAAAGGGGCCCCGAGCAGAAGGGTACTTCTGTCGAGCAGAGAACAGAGCCCCACAAAGTCACGATCCACCCCTAGTGATAGTGAAAGATAGATAAAACCAGCATGTAACAACGCTTGCTTTGTGTTTCGCCGTGTGAGTGAGGTTAGATACCGCAGGCTTGATCTTAGGTTTTTTATACTTAATAGCCTTAATAGCACCATCTCGCCTGGTGGTAACTGGGAAGCGATGATGTGGCCGACGATGGAGCACGTCTACCTAAGAGCAACCTGTTCGCTCGGGACTTGAAGACACCCAAGTTATATCTTGTAGGAAACACAGACTCCGGCAAGGAATGCCATTCCTTAGCCATTCGGTGAAACATCTTAGGCAGAAGAATTGTTTACTAAACGATCAACAAAGTTAAACCGTGGAATATTCACCCGCTAACACCACCTATTATGAAATTCACCCATGTTGGCATTTGCTTTTGTGGTTTCTTTTCTCCCTTGTCAGACATTGAAACGTTTAATTTAATGATTTGTACGTAAAAATTTTGCTAACCGAAAATTGTTTATAACACTGAAAAATTTTTCGTAATTTCTACAACATATTTTTACTATAGAATTTTAGCCAAATGATTTGCCAGCCAATGTCATTGTGATGACAATTAATGTTTTTTTCTTCGCAATAATTAACGACCAGTTTTACTTTAGTTTAGTTATTTCATGAGTAACCTCTTTATAGATTCTCTTTTTAATGCAAGGATGTTGTAAAAAAGGTGTAATGTCCACCTCTGTATGATTGTACATAAAATGTAAAAAAAAATATGTATGTAGCTAAGTAGCGATATCTGTGCTATGAAGTGCTCACTATAATTATTAGAAAATACATATAGCACGTGAACATAATTCAATTGTAATAAGAACTCAACTAATTAACTCCACAATATTTTAAAATAGGTACAACATGCAAAATGAATTAATTTCATCTAACTCAGTATAACACTAAATTAGTTTCATGAAGCCATAATTACGCCACATGCCATTTGTGATACATGGCTTTATATTCGCACAAAATATGGCGTTAGCCGTTGAATTATAACTATAAAACTTTCGTGAGACATACTAAATTAATTATTATGTTATCGGCTTACTCACGTAACAGTTTGACGAGTAGTCGAGTTCCTCGTCAAACAGTTACTTACGTGGGTAAGCCGATAACATTATAATTAATTTAGTATGTCTCACGAAAGTTATAATAACAAATTTAAAGTTATTATAGCCAAACAAAACAAATATGTAATAAATAGCATCGTTTAATTAATCTCTAAAGCTTACAAATGTAGAATCTTATTAATAACATTCATATATTGGGATAAAGCGCCGTCCGTGTAGTTCCCGCATTTGTCCACACTCACACACTCGCCGGCGGAGTTGCGCAGGAGTCCTGGTGCGCACACGCAGCCACCCTTGCAGATTTTCGTGCAAATCGGCTCTGGATCGTCGCAAGATGGCTCGCAGTTGCCGTTACATAGATCATACACTTCATTTTGATTCAGACATTGTTCTGTAAGATATAGAAATATGTCTAACGGTTCCATTCTTCATTAAAATTGGTTAATTAGTTCCAAATCAAAACTACACCTTTAAATATTAGGATAGGGTCAATTAGTCCAATAGTTGGAACGTATTACTGTATAATATTTAAGACCAAATTGTACACTATGGATGCATTAAAGTGATTTGATTTGATTTGATTTGGTATGTAAAAAAAAAATGAATACAAAGACTACAAAATATCTATGTACTAAAAAAATGGGACCTTCTTATTACGTACTTGATTTAAGATATTCATTGAGTTTTTAAGAACGGCTTAACACTAGCATTTGGCCAGCGTAGGATTAACGTATGTGCAGCGCAGACGCCGCAACTACGCAGCGCAGGCGTCGGGTTATTGTGGCGTTTTCTATGAAGTCAATTAAAGGCGGGACACAATATTCGTTGGCAAGGGTTAATGAAAGAGACGCCGCGTAGTCGCGGCATCTACGCTACACATACGTGTATTGAACGCCTACGCTAAACAAACGCTAGAATGAAATACTATGACTTTTAGGTTATAAGACCTTTCCCTGTCTTTCTTGCAAATAAATACTTTTGATTTGATTTGAATAAAGCCGCTCTTTAACAACTCAATGATTAGCAGTAGTCTTAGTATGAGTTTGGTTTACGTTTAAAGTGCATGTGAAATTGTATGTTTGTAAACGAACCCACGACACAGGAGAAAATCCTAATGTGGGACAACGTTTTTTTGAAACAAAAAAAAGCTCTCTGATTGGCCGGCTGGATTAAACTAACCAATCAGAGCGCTGAACAGACTTTCGTTTCGATTACTTTCAATACTCACCGGTAGGGCATTGATCGGGAGTCACGCATTTGTCGTTAGCGGTATCCCGCACGTATCCCGCTTTACAGAAGCATCCCATCCCGCACGCGAGCCCGCAGACCAGAGGCTCGGGCTGCTTGCAAGTGAGTGGGCACACTGATCCACAGGATAGGAACTCTTCGTTAGGACCGCAGACTTCGTCCTTGCCTGGATGTTTTAAGATAGATATTTTAGTAAGACCGACATGACAAACAAAATCTTCTAATATATTTCGTTGCGGGATCCCAGACAGTCATTTATGTCCCTGAGACGCGCCGGACTTCAGTGTTCTGGTGTTTTCATAATGGTATCTACTGTAGATCCTAGTTTACAGGAGTTACAGCGGTATGGAAGGGAGCGGTGGGGTTGTCCCATTAAAAAAATGACTAACAAAAACGTTTCACAAAATAACTGGGGACTCTGAAATTATTTAACGATCCCCTGCCTTCACACATAACTTCACACCTGTCTCCCATGGGGGTAGGCAGAAACAATAGACCGCCAATTGCTACGAATCTTACAAACCTCTTTCGCTTCATCAACAGTCATCAATCTTTTCACGCATACTCGTCGGTTAAAGGTACTTTTAATTTGGCCCTTCTTTAATATATCGCCAATCTGGGGCCTTAGTCCCTCTTGCACTGATCAATGATCGACCATTGTGAGACAATTGTAATAGCAGACTAAGGCCCCAGGAAGGAGCTATACAACCTACATAGCTCCGTCCCTCTTGCACTGCTCAATGATCGACCATTCTGACACGATTGTAATAGCAGACTAAGGCCGCTGGTCTCTATATGTACGTAAAATGAACTTACCAACACATTGATCCATGGTAACACAGGTGCCGTTGTCATTCCTCAGGTACCCTGACTTGCAGTAGCATCCCTCGCCGCAGATGTCGTCTGTGCAGAGAACTGGCCCCCGAGGGTTCGAACAGTTGAAGGGGCACGCTGAACCACACAGCAAGTACTCCTCGTTTGGAGGACATTCTTCTGTGAATGGATACATTAATCTTTAGTATAAATTACAACACACATACACAACAGTTCTTTGAACATAACCATGTTCAAAGAACATGTTCTTCCGGAGCCGATCAGCCTTAATGGGTCTCCTCTCGAGGTTATTCGCGAATATGTCTACCTAGGACAAACCCTACAGTTTGGTAGAAACAACTTCGAGAGGAAGGCTCGTAGAAGGATACAGCTTGGCTGGGCAGCATATAGGAAACTCAGTCGAGTCTTTTCGTCACATATACCACAGAGCCTACATTTCAACGAAAACAATCAGAACAAAACAAATACAACCCAAAATTCTTACTTTCCAGACCCAATTATGAACCCAATTAAACTAAAAATGGAAAGGAATCATTAGCCAAATGATCCAATGATCATTGATCTTTTAAAACAAACTCACTCGAGCGAAAGATCCTCAAAAAATAACTCGGAAATCGATCACAAAACGATTCTCGATTGCTTCCACATAAAAAGTACGCCGCTAAATTAATTGGTTTCATTACACACTTGACTTGCTAATTACTTTTCAATACGGTTTTTTAATCTTTATATTGATTGAAAACATTAAGTAGAAATTTTATCACGCATTTTATACAAACCTTGATACAAACGCACTTCTTTTCGCTAATTTATCTGATTAATTATTATGTTTTTCGGCTTACTCACGTAAATATTTGACGAGGAACTCGACTAGTTTCAAGTCGCAGAATGCTGCTCATGAATATGAGCCTCTAGCATGGTTTGAAACTAGTCGAGTTCCTTGTCAAATAAAAACGTGCGTAAACCTAAAAACTTAATAATTAATTTAGTATAATCTTATAGAAAGTTATAATATAAATTTATCTTATGAATCCATCACTTAACATTATTGTAATCTATTAACAATCGGTCATAATTATTAATCAGTTTTGATCGAGCAAATATGTCAGATATCTTTTTTAAATTCAATATGGTCATGAAAAGACAATCAGTGCCATCGTACTGTAACAAAATAAAATATTTTTCCATTTTGTAAAAGAGGAAATCTATCACATATAATCTCTAATCAATTAATTAACACATTGAACGCCGTAGTGGTCACCGGTGACCGACGTTAGCGGAGGATTTGCCTTCAACAGTTTTCTATTGGCAGTCAAAGACTTAAATGAGTTTATGAACAATATTTAAGCTTGAACTGTGGATGTGAGATTGAGGTTTTAGTGAAAACTGACTTTTTATTGAAGGGACATTTTGAGAACCACAATGAAATTAGCTGCTGTAGTATTCCTATTTATTTTAGACGTCGTAGTAAGTATTACATTGCGTAAGTATATTTTTTGATAATTTCTTATTCATCACACTGACTCAAAGTCAAAGTCAAATCATTTATTCCAATTAAACCGTATACGCAGGTACTTTTGAAACGTCAACAAAGAATTAAATAAGTTTGTCCGTCAGTAAAGCTAGGTGCTCGTTCCAAATTGTAATTATTCTCTATTCAAACTACTCTCCACCCGAACAGAACCAGACCCGTGCGTACGGCGCGTCGCGTTCCACGCGCACCTCAAAAAGCCATCAGACCACCACAGATGGGGCCCAGCAGGGCTGATGCCGATCCGGAGCTGCGGACTACCTAGCGGGTTTACCGGAGCTCCGGCTCGAAAAGCAGGAGAAGAAACGGGGTGGTTTTTAGTCAGTAAGAGTCTGACACTCCCTCTCGCCTTGCCCAAGGCGGGAGAAGTCATTGGATGATTTTCCCCCTCAAAAAAAAAAAAAAAACTACTCTGTATGTAGTGTACGAGTATATTAATGTATACTGTATATGTATGTATGTATTATTACATATGTATCTATCTATTATAATATAGGTATATGTCTGAATTATATACACGTCTCTTGTTATTTCAAAATTTAAATGGATCGCTATTTGGCATCTTCCTTGCACCCCTAGTTATTTTATCACCACCAGATCTCCATCAGAAATGTCAAGGGTATTATGTCCACCCATATAATTATATACATAAAGCTTTTAAATAAATAAATAATTCCTTCAAAAAAATTCATTTTAAAGATGCACTCAAAAACAAACAATGGTTTTATGTCATCACTGTCACTTACTTAAGATATACCGTAATATTCAATCACAAAATCCGTTATGACCATAGAATATTCCATTAATATCTTAAGGCACAAAAAATAACCACAGCGGGCAATGGATTATGAAATAAAAACCTATAGAATAGAGCATAGCGGTCGGCAATGGATTTTTTATTAATACATAATACTGTTAATGTTAAGATGTATAGAAATAAATGGGAAATGCATTACTTCGTATCCAATCCAAGGTTTGATGTTTACACTTCCTATGTTTTTGCTAAGCAAGTACAACAAAAGATCTTAAAATTTTTCCTGCTTAAGCCCACTGGTCGCAACAGATTAAGTGTGAGAGAGCTATGCTTCGGCATGAATAGATCAGCTCAACCGGAGTGATACCACGGCCTCACCGAAAGCCGACGTGAAACAACGCTCGCGTCGTGTTTCGTTATGTTAGTGAGATTACCGGAGGCCCAATTCCCCCCTTCCCAATCTTCCCAATCCCCAATTCCCCAACAACCCTTAAATTCCTATTCCCCAAAATTCCGGCAACGCACTTCGAACGCCTCTGGTGTTTCAAGTGTGCGGCGGCGATTACTTACCATCAGGTAATCCGTCAGCTCGTTTACCGGCTTGTTCCATAAAATAAACACATTATGCTTTTAGGCAAGGAATGTCCCAACGGCGAGGTGCACAGGTCCTGTGAGTTCACGATGGAGTACACGTGCTGGGTGCGCAGGGATCGCATGGAGAGAGTCAAGACTCCAGCGAAACGGCTAGCACACTGCAGAGCTGGGTGTTATTGCAAGTATGTCATCTAGACCACACAGAAGACACATCTTCTGTCTTGTCTACAATAAGAATGAGATAAAACTTCAGGTCAATTTGCTTTTTATTCTCTCCTTTTATTGATTTGATTGGAAAGGAAACACTTTAAAATAGACGTAATTTTGTCACGGTTTGAAAACCAGGATATCAGTTTCTCATCGCATTGTGTAATGACACTGGAAGAGTAAATTAATCTGTGTATTTTTTATGAACTGAAAAATGTGTCACGCAACTCAGTTAAAAAATGTTTTGTAATAAATCTGTCTTGATTCTTACTGAATATTATGCCTGTTTTTACAACACTCCCCAGGATTTTAAGGAAGCCTTCTACAATTATAGACAATTGGTTTCCAGCAACCTATAAGTGACACCTAAAAGTCAAGATAAGGGGTTGGTTCAGGTGCTCCCACATGCTATGTAACTGTTAAGGGTGGTTAGTGAAAACGACCATTGTCTTCTTTCTTCTTTTCAACGACATTTTAACCCTTCTATCATTGATTCCAGGAAAGGTTTAGTGCGAGAATATCCCGGCGGTCCCTGCATTGCTGCTGCTGGTTGCCGCAACCGTAAACTGCAGTCTGTGCTGAAGAACCTACCCACGGGATCACAGTTCGGATTCAGAACTGCTTGTTAAGAAATTAAAGAAGATATTATTATGTTCATCGGGTGTTTGGTTACTGTACTGTAGTTATTTGTTGAGCCCTAAATGTGTGTTTGTCATAAACTTATTATTACTATACTGATAAAGTCTTTGATTGTCCCGTAAGGGTAGGCAGAAGGATACATTTTTTTTTATTATATCTTTGTTTGTCAATTACTTCGGTTAATTTTATTAATTATGCATTTGATTGAACTTGTATTTAATTGATCTAGAAAGACTAATATAATATGTATATTGATTTGAATAATGGAAGGTGAAATTCAAACTTAGTATTTTTACTAAACTGATTAGATTCAATACACATTCACAGCTCGCCCTAAGATAGCTTAACAAACAACCATATTGCGCCGTGGTGATGACTTTTTTATAGTTTTTCTTTCTTTCCTCCATAACATTTTACACATATTCCAACAGTTACATTACAAAGCTTGAAATCCCAATTCCAAATGATCCCCAACACACTCCCCACACCGCATGAGTTGCTGTTTCCATTAGAATTATCTCCTAATGACATGACACGAAGTAAAGGAAGCAACCTTTATGTCTCACTCGCGCCCTCTATATTATTGTTACAGTTTACATTTGTGCTTATACGAGTATACGCAATTTCTTTAATTATATTTTTTCTTTAATTTCCTAAATCATTTTTATTATATTATCCGTTCGAAAAGAAACTACAAACAATATCTTAAGAACGCAACGCAACGTAACACCAAGGAGTTTATCCCCGAAGGGGTAAGCAGATGTGCACTTTTCACCGCTTGTGTTATAAGTCCCATGCAATAGGGGGTAAGCCCATTGCCATATACAGGGCACAATTCCAGATTGTGCTACTACTGAGGGTTGTTGGAAATTTTCGAAAAACCGAAAAAGCCCGACCCGGGTATTGAACCCGAGACGTCCCTTGTCCGGCAGTCGCACTTGCGACCACTCGACCAACGAGGCAGCAGGTCCTTTAATTTCAGTTTTTTGCGGTGAAAATCATCCAATGACTTCTCCCGCCTCGAACCGGGCGAGATAGTCCGCAGACCTTACTGACTAAAAACCATTCCCCGTTCTTACTCCAGCTTTGAGTCTTAAGCCGGAGCTTCGGTAACTCGCTAGGAACGGGGTGGTTTTTAGTCAGTAAGAGTCTGACACTGTCTGAGAAAAGTCATTTGGATGATTTTCCCCCTTGGTGAGTAGTTAAGGTAAAGAGCCTTAACCTTAGAATAATCTTGCTGATATACCATAAATAAAAATGTTACGTATAGAAGTGTATCTTACCTTTAGCGATGTAGATAGCAGCACTGAACCCCACGAACAGAATAACAAAAAATAAATTCTTCTCAAAAATCTTCAACATTTTTCAAAAAAAAAAATATTCAACAAATTTTCCAAAAAAAAAAAAAATCTAACACGAGCGTCTTTGCTGGTGAACCAAAACAGTCTGGTTGTTACTGTTTAAATGGCAACAGACCAGGGCTGCCACTCGACCTTAAAATTGGTCAGTTTTTTGTTCAAACATAAAAATGTGTCATCCTTGAGTTTAGTGCAATGAAGCGTGCTTGCATTGAAATTATATACCTAGGCACATCAACCTATACTGATCATTCAAATCATCAATGCATTTTAAACCTTATTCGTAAAGTCTAAAGTTGAAATTCAATTAAACGATTTAGTTAGGTAAGGGTAGCTTGAATTGCGGCTGTCTGTATATTTGAGATCATTCTGGATTTCGTTGCACAATAGATGATCGATTTGTCACATCTACGCGCATGTTTGTGCAATAATGCATTGTTGTATGATAGTCAAAGAGTTAATGTGTGACCTAGTACTCTTAATGTATTTATTTCGCAAGTCTAGACTATAACCATGACCTATTTAACGGCCTATGGGAATTATGAGTCTTGATGGACGAGTGGACGCAAGTGCACCTGCCGAGCAAGAGGCGCCTAGATTTGATTCCCGGGTTGATAAAAGTACTGGGCTTTTTTCGGTTTATTGGCTCACCCCCTATTACATGGGACTTAAAACATAAATGGTGAAAAGTGGAAGTCCATTGTACAGTGAAATTACATGCCGTAATGTGTACCTCTGTATACCCCTTCTGGCATAAAAGACGTGTGATACGACGACGAACTTCTTATACGTAATGATTTGCCAATAATATCTTCACATCTAAGTAATGGATTGGAGGTCACTGTAAAAAGGTTTCCGCTTATCAGAAAGCGTTGCTACCTAGTCCCTGTCAAATATTATGTAGTCCCTTAGTTGCATCTTACACCCAGGGAAAGACCAAGAGTGGCGACTATTTACTGCTTTTCTTTGTCAATAAACCTGAACATTTAAAGTTGCCGCGGTGGCTAGTAAACTGGCTGCCATGCAATGTGTTGCGGTTTCGATTCCCGCACATAACAACTCTTAGTGTAATCCACCAATTCTTGTTCCGGTTCTCAATGTCATGTGGATGTAAAATTGTACATGTGTCACGTGTTGGGTGCGTTTACGTTTGTAAACGCACCCACGACACAACAGAAAATCGTAAGAAAATCTTAGTTGGAAGGCACGGCATTAAAAAAATCCAATAATTCAAAAACTATAAAATTGACCCACCTTTTTTTGAAGGGGTAAAATGGTCGAATGACTTCTCTACTTTTATCTGTTCTGTAACTTCTCCCGCCTTAGGCGAGGCGAGAGGGGTATCAGACTCTTACTAAAATTACACCACCTATTACTATGACAATTCGTCTTACATAGAGGAGACCTATAGACAGCTTACAAAAAACTTACAATTTACATACATACATACACCTTCACGCCTATCTCCCATGAAGGTAGGCAGAGGTAATGGACCGCCAATTGCTACGATTCTTAGATACCTCTTTCGCTTCATCAACAGTTTACAATTTAATAGGTTAATTTTAAAAACCTTTGTACCTCCAGTACCTATCAACATATACATATACTATGATAGGTATATGGATACCACTTGAATGATGAGCGCCTACATATTATAAAGCTGTTGATCGAGGCCCGGCGCTGTTTGCTCTGCGATCACGTTACGTTGATTGGATCGACAGACAAACATTCCCTGTGTGTTATATTATAATATCTTTCAAGTGTGTCGCCATATAGATACTCTATCTACCTATTTGGGAAATGTGGTGTCATTTTTGTATTACACTTGGGAGCAAAGAAATGGAGTCACTAGCGATTTTTTCTTAAAAATTTCTTGATATTTTTTTCTGATACAATTATTATATTAATTGCCAAAGTGTGATATGAATGGCTGGTCGTTATATGTAGAGGAATAAGGGGAGGCTTTGTTCAACAGGCTGATGATGATGATGATGATGTAAATGAAAAATTGGTAATTGGGCCTCCGGTAACCTCACTCACACAACGCAAGCGTAGTTTCACGTCGGTTTTCTGTATGGCCGTGGTATCACTCCGGTCGAGCCGGCCCATTCGTGCCGAAGCATGGCTCTCCCACACATAGATGGAAGTAAAAATATAAAACTACGATAACATAATAAAAGTAACATATACGTAGGTAGATAAGTAGCTTTCACAAGTTTTAGAATTACTCACGAAATGCATGAACCTAATTGTTTCAGGGGTTCTGTCGCTACATAAATCAATTTCAGCTCCGAATTGTAGTTTCTCAACGGCTCCTGAAAACACAATCAAAAACCAACCTTCTTTTAACTGCATAAGTTGCATTTTCGAGTAGCGTTTTGAACAAAGGAAGGTCTGAAAATGAAATGCTCATTTTTCATTTAATTCAAAAGAGATGTCAGGCAAATACTGGGGTTATTATATGTATTAATTAATTACGGTGATATTTTTGCTGAAGGGTTGACAGAGAAGGTAGTCCGGAAAGCATTTAACTTTTGCTATTCTATTTGTTTGTAGATAAAATAATTGAAACTGAATTATGAAGTTTTATAGTTCTTCCTTATATTTTGAGTGGAAAAATATATTAATATAGTTTGTCTTTCTTTCTGGTCGCTAACATAACAGATTTTTTAAACCAGCTTGAAAAAAATATCATTTATTAACCGATTTCAAAAAAAGTAGGATCTCAGTTTGATTAGCAAGTATGTATGTTTGTCCGCGATTATCTCGCGTCTGGCTGAACCGATTTTGATGCGCAGTTTTCAACATAGTATTTTTCAGAATTAAAAGAAGGTTTCAGGGAAAGTACCTGACTTAGTAAAATGGAGGTGGGAAAGAAAATTGATGGCAGTTCCTTTAAAAAAAAATTGATTATGGTAAGATTTTTTGTTTAAAGAAGGTAACGAGCGCGAAGTGTGACACGCGAATTAAACGCGTTGTGGTTGTTCACGTAGAACAAGTCAATAGATTTTGACAGTTTGTATTATAATATTTTTTTCAAAAAAGTACACAATTTAAATCACCAACCCTCTTCCTTAACAAACCATTCACCCATCTAAAATCTCCTCGTATCCTCAATAAAAGCGTCCCAACAATCAAACGTATGTAGAAGTCAGCATCTGACCTATTTGCAGACACGACACCGACGATGCATGTCTGTCTTCCACCCTACTTATCCTCAATAAAGAACCTTAGACTACCACCTTACCCATACACATCACAACCACCCTATCACCTTCATAATAAAGACTAAATTCCCTTGTTTAAGTTCCATAGTAACTTGGTAAACTGGAATTTAATTTTCGAACCCTATTCGCTTTGAAAGGATCTCAATTTGATGCAGTTTCACGGATTTTCAATTTGGTTTCTTGTTTTTTAAGGGTTTTAAGGTTGTTTTTTGATTGTATGGTGAGTTTGTTGAATTGATTCTTGATTCTATGATTGCATGCATAACTGAGCATGTGGGTTTCAGTTAATTTTGTGAGCAGTGTGCTGGAAATTATTTAAAGATTTGAATTGCGCGAATTAGAATGAAAATGCTATCACACTCACAATTTGTGTTTTGCTGTTAAACAACTTTACAAGCAAACTCATTATTTTTCAGTCTTTACTTTGGAAGTTTGGACCGACATTTTAATAACACATTTGTCAATATGAAAAATAAACGTGGTTCACTTAATAATTCAGAACCTAGAAATAACAGTTGTCCAAAGATTGAAAAATTGTAAGAAATCGCCTTGTGCGATAAAACCGGTCATTGTATGTGGTTATTTATGTTGCACTATGTGATTTTGTAAGTAATTAAAAAAGTATAAATAAATAGATTAATAAATAAACAGTCTTTTGTCACTGACTAAGCACAAATTCCATGGTTTCAAACCTCTATGATGCTCTTTTGTCATACCGAACAGGCTACTGGAACTACATCCAACTCTCACAACTTACCTCACATTTTTTTTACACCATCAAAATATTATGGTACGTTTTAACTTTAGAGCACCATTAGCCCATGGCTACTGTCTGTATCAAACTAATGCATTATCCATGTAACCAATAATATAAATTAGTAGTTCAGTTAGATGTCCAAATTATGGTGTTTGGGTGCCATAAACCCAGCACCGTTATGGTGCTAACTGTTGTTGAAGGTGTCACTTCTATGGTGTGAATTTAGTGACGTTATAAATGATGGCTATGGATGTCAATATTGAGGATTTTGTTTGTTATGTTCTAAAAGATAATATACTATGCTATGTGTATGTAAGATTAGGTTTTAATGGTTTATAATTATGATGTTTTGTGACTAGGTAATCTAGCTTAGCTACAGTAAATATCACTAGATTTTCCATGGGTGTTTAAAGACGCGATATAGGGTCCTGCATATTAGATATTGCCTGGAAGCGTGCGATAGTTGTGTTCTGTGGCTTCCCTACTATCGATATTTCACATACTCGAGCAGCGCATCTTCTCCGACAGCTACTTTGCAGTAGCATCTTCATAACACATCTTACTCGCACAGCTACATAGCTTAGTATCAGTGGTAATGATCACATAGTTTCACAGCTTAGCTATTACATCCTCGCGGCATAGCTACATAGCACATCTCTGGTGGAAAATATCCTAGTACTGTAACAATAATATAACATAACAAAGTAGACAGCGGGTATACAGACAGACAGACAGATTCACTTATATATAATACTCCTTCATCAACTGAATACAAATTCCAGCAATATAAACAAACTTTACATAAAACAAAATTTTACATAAAAGTTTACTCCCATATGCTTCAAATTTAAACCCTAACAAGATATATTTTCTCAACTGAAATATAAAATATGTACTCGATTTTGTTCCTTAGCGACGAGGCGACGAGGCGACATGGCGACGTAGATGCATGTCGCCGCGGAACACGCGACAAAATATAATTCTTTCTTATACAAAACTAAGTTATCGCGCTCCTAAATCGCATTACTGTCTCAAAAATTGGTCTGTGTTATAAGAGGAAAGCGATTTTAGTTATTTTAATGTTGATGTTGTTTTTATGTGTGTTGAGAAAGGTTTTGTTTTTAGATAAGAGAGAGAGAGAAAAGGGTTTGTGATTTTGGGAAAGTTGACTGTCTCTTTGGTGAATGATTGCAATTACATTGACTTACAGAACGATGAATATCAATGTAGGGAAAATCAATCGAGTGGACCTAGATTCGATTCCTATGTCGGGCAAAGTATAATTAAAGTAAGTCTGTTTCTAAAAAAGACTCCTCAACAGTTGCACGAAATCTGGAAATGTGTCTGATGGTATATGGCAAGGTAAATTTCTTTTTTTTTGACATTGCTTCACACGAAGATTTTCTCCTGTGTCATAGGTGCGTATAATTATGCTCCTCCGGCCTCCCTACTATCGATACAACGCATACTCGAGCTGCATATCTTCCTTCCACAGCGACATAGCTTAGTATCAGTAGAAACGGTCACATAGTTTCCCAGCTTAGCTATTACAACTTCGTGGTATAACTACATAGCACATCTCTATTGGAAAAGCACTCTACAACTTTATACTTTGTTGTAGTCACGTAACAACTTCGCCATGCTATCATTATCTACCGATCAAACAATTATTTTACTAACCAACGCTATCAGTTTGTAACTTAAACCGCAGAATATTTATATACCGGCTCCTTGAGCCACTGCATACGAACAGCTGTAGTCTGCAATACCACGTTATTAGATCCCAATGTCGAGCAAACCTGGGCGCAGGTACTAGTCGGATTGGATGTTCGATTCAATTTGTGTTTTACTCAACGTTGCATTTTAGTTAAGACTGTGTGGTGGGCATGGGGGGGGGATATTAGGGAGTATGGTGAAAGACTGATTGTATGGGATTTGCTTAGGAGGCTATGTTTGGAGTTGTTAAAGACGTATGTTGCGTCTGACTGCCAGTTTTCAACAGTAACCATTTATGGATGGACAAATAGTTGCTGCGTGCGGGAATCGAATCAGCTAGCTATACGTTGCGCGGCAACCACAGCAACAACCGTCCAGTCAAATAAAGTTTATTAAGATTCGTCGTAGGGAAGAATGTACAATTAAGTTAATTTAAGAAAAAACGTAAAAGTACGCACATAACTTGTCTGCATGACCGCATCAATGTGACTGATCAGGTTATTAATAAGACGAGGTTTATACAAAAGGAATATTAAATTTTACCCAGATTTTCGACAAACCTGTTCTGCTTTGTTAAGTTTAAAAAAATCTATGTCCCTATAACTGTAATAGATACTGAAATAAGTTTATGTAGTCAAGGTATGAGTATTATTTATGTGGCATGTGTTGCTCTGATCCATGTTGATGATGATGAGGAAAATGTCAATTCAGACTATGTTGAGTACAAGATGAATGAGCATAAGAGCAATGTCAGCATAGTACAATCCATAAAAAAACAAGATCGACAATATTGTTTTCGTATAAATCAGTAAACAAATAAATATACGTATAGAATGACATGTCGACATAAAAAACCAATACAAATTCACCTCAATAAGCTTGCTAATAAATCTTACAAGTCTACCGACCCCCGTTAGGAAAGGTTTTATGAAGGCAGTAACTCTTTTTACTGTGTAGGAAAGGTATAGAAAATCAACTACAAACGACGATACATCAAGCCAGTAGAATTCAAGTATGGCCTCTATTGTAAATCTCAATAAAAGTTAGCAACGTGCAGCCTTTATTTTTTGAAGGGGGAAAATCATCCAATGACTTCTCCCGTCTTGGGTGAGGCGGAGGGAGTGTCAGACTCTTACTGACTAAAAACCACCTCGTTCCTACTCCTGCTTTGAGCCGGAGCCCCGGTAACCTTTTACGTTGTCCGCAGCTCCGGATCGGGCATCAGCCTTAATTATTGCAGTCTAGAATAGTTTTCTCGGTGATTTATAAACTACCCATTAACAACTACATCAAAAGTGTACATTGAATAACTAATTGGGTCTCGTCTACGGAAATTACATCGAATTGCACAAAAAAAACAAAATGTCAAGTAAAAATTGCTGTAAACTCCTAATGATACAGTGCGAGCTACCGAATCAGCTCTTACTCTTGAATCCAATTTCGATCGATCGACGTTGATATTGTAAAAAATCGTACTATGCAGTTATGATTGGAGTTGTATTTATAGTTTTGACATTGAATAATTATTGAGATTGTATTGGGTTGAAATTGCATTCACATTGAGGTTGGTTTCAAGAGTAAACACTAAGGTCATAAATACCCGCTGAATGAAAATAAGGCTGCTTTTCCACCAGAAATGTGCCATGTAGCTATGCTACGAAGATGTGATAGCTAAGCTGTAAAACTATGTGACCGTTTCCACTGATACTAAGCTATGTAACTCTGCGAGGAAGATGCGCAGCTCTAGTATGCGATGTATCGATAGTAAGAAAGCCATCCATAGCACGCATCTTTCTATAGAAAAACCATAGCTTAGCTGAGTCCATTATACCAATGAATATGATTGGTGGAAGCCAAACGCATTCACAGCAATGTAGCATATCTCTGATGAAAAAGCACTCTTAACCATAATTTTACATCCTTAGCTGCGGACTACCTAGCAGGTTTACCGGAGCTCCGGCTTGAAAAGCAGGAGTAGGAACGGGGTGGTTTTTAGTCAGTAAGAGTGTGACACTTCCTCTCGCCTCGCCCAAGGCGGGAGAAGTCATAGGATTATTTTCCCCCCACAAAAAAAAAAAAACATTAAATTACATAGTGAACCTTCTGCCATTTTAATGTATGTAAGACAGTGACCCACATACGAACTTACATAATTCTGTACAGAGATATTCTGATTGATTTAGCTGCGACATTGATTGCTATATTTGGATTATTTGTGTAGTTATTAGTAAAGGTTCAACTATTGTTCAGCTTTCTCTCGGATGGTTGAGAGGACTAGGGGTGGGTTTGTTTACAGTAGGTGGGTAATGGTAGGTGTTATTTAGATGTAAAATTAAGAACATTTTGTAATGTGCCGACAGTCAGTTTTGCTAATCATATTTCTTACTTATAGACTACCTATGGAGTTGTTTGCTCGTTCTTTTCCATAGGAATCTACACTGTGCAACAATTAAATAGAGCAAATAGAGGACTGATCGACAGACAGACGTTTTTATTAATATTGTAATATTTGCTTTGACGTCCAAAAGTGCCTTCCTGGTCTATTTGAAATAAATAATTTTGGCTTTGACTTTGGTTGTCCACAAGTGCAAATACTGAGCAAGGCGTCTCGAATTCTATTGCCGAATTGATTGATAAAGATTATTATATTAGCAACTGCTACAAGCCTTACATATTTCTTTAGCTTTCTTCACAGATAATTTAAAACAGAAACCTTCAAAAACATAATGCTTTGTCCATTCCAGTAATCGAAAACACATTTATCCGACAGTCACACAACCCAATATTTCAAAATTCATCTAACTCCAACAGCATTAAAACCACGCTTTAAAAAATTTATCCACCAATGGATGGATTTCATGAATTTTCAATAAAGGAGTGAGTACATACCACGAGACAATGGGGCAAAGACCTCCCTTTATAGACAATAGATCCGGATAATCTTATGAGAGATTCTTAACAGGGCGCGGATGTTTGCCGCCGAAGCTAGGCTAGGCAGCTATTTCTTATTTAAAGGAATGATTAGAAATATTTCGTGTCTCGATTTATTGAGAAGTCTATTATTTGTAGGGAGTTTTTTATTTTATTGTGTGGTGTTTAAAGGCGGTTTTAGTTTGGATGTTTTGTTTACTGAATGGTTGTGTTTGGAGTTGGAGACTTAGAATAGACTTAGAAGATTGAGAATAGAGTACGTAAATGGAAGATTTGAGCAAAAGTAGTTTGGAGAAATTATTTGAAGGTTAGGTTTTATTATTTCAGAATAATTAGTTACTGAGTGGATTTAAAGCCTAACAAAACGCGTTTATAGAAAAACTTAATATTTTTTCATAACTATTTATGTTTTTCTGACTCCAACGTTACGTGTATTTTTAAACAGACGTCCAAAATAAAACACCAATTCTAATAACATTATGCTAACGCCTCCTATTAAAAATGAATACCGTTCATTAGTTTAATTATAATGAAGAGCAATAAAAGTCGTATAAATCATGGCCGGGAGACGTAATGTGACGAATTAATGCGGTTGTAATGCACGCGTCTATTGTTGCACTGTGGCGCACGCTTGCATACCAATCAGTAGGGTGGGTGTCGCTGTAGTTGGATGGCCATTTCTTATTTAGTTCAGAACATTATATTTGTTTTCTTTATATATTTTGTAACATGCCTTATATTTATACCTAGCTTCACTGATAGACAGACTAACAGAAAATTTAATTTGACGTTTCAAAAGTGCCTAATTAGGTGGTAATTGCAATAAATGCTTTAACTTTCGCTATAACTTATTTGAGAAATACTAAATTGATTATTTAATTTTTCGTCTTATTTGAGTTAGACAGCGTGGTAGCGCCGCGTCGTGTTTTGGAATGCTGCTCATGAATATGAGCCTCTAGCATGGCTTGAAACTAGTCGAGTTCCTCGTCAAATAGTTACGTGAATAAGCCGAAAAACATAATAATTAATGTCTTATATTATAAAAGTAAGAGAAGGTTAAGATTATTTATTTTCATTTCCCGTGTTAGTTTTTAAAACAGACTGTATTATCTATAGAACAATTTACTATAGCAATAGCTATGTTTCACTTCATACCAGACCAAAGACACATATTGCACTACATAACCTATAAACATAACCTCAACAACTTAATACTAACCTATAACCCATGGCCAATAACAGGGTCCCCCACCTTACCACAGTGTCCCGCTATTACGAAACCGGATGCATTTGTTACAATCAAAGCGGGAAGGGACAATGGCGTTATAATATGATAATTTTGTGCATTTTCACCTTCCGACAACTTATTGTATGGCATAAGTCACAAGAACTAGCATCTCATTAGGTAATTACTCACTTCTAACATCCCTTTTATTGACGTGTGAAAAAATATAAAATGAAAATTGAATTCAATCTTATTTCTTGCTCCATGAATCCTTTGCTACCGTGAAAATAAAGGGAAGAAGACAGTTAATTTTAAATTAACCACATGTCAGTATAATGAAAATAGATACAACAAAATCGTCCTTACTTATTTTTCAAATATCATGAAAACGTGTGTTGTTCAGAGGGACTTAACCAAAGTAAGCAAAAGAAAGAAATGAAAATACTACTGGTGTTCTAACAAAAATGCAGATATAATATGGTATCACGTAACCACTACTAATAAAAACCTTATCAATATATCGGCGACCCGGAGCTGCGGACTGCCTATCGAGTTGCAAGGGCTAGTCAGTAAGTGACTGACACGTATTCTCGCCTCGTCCAAGGCGGGGCGAAGTCATTAGATGATTTTCCTCCCTAAAAAAAACCTTATTAATATATCAAAATCGCCATCGCTCATAGCTCGCTCCATACCAACCACACGTGGTAACATTTATGTTTAAAACATAATAGATGTATCAAAGCGATATTAAGCTGTTTCAGCTAACCGCTGCCCTTCAATACAGACATGCATTATTAATGGACAGACCGACAGTAATACGCTTGTCTGTATTAGATACTAGTTCTGTGTTATGACTTCCCTTCGCTTGATATATTACTAAGTTAAACCTCATGTATTGCAGACTTGCACGTGTCGGATACCAGATAGAAAATTGAATAAGTTGTCAAAAACTAATGAGGATTAGTTTTTTTTATGTTCGGTTGTAAAGTCAAAATCAAACCATTTATTTTAATTAGACTAATATTAACACACTTCGAAGCCAGTCTGCCTCAATGGAGTTAAGTAGGGCTGATGCTGACTCGGAGCTGCGGACTACCTAGCAGGTTACCGGAGCTCCGGCTCGAAAAGCAGGAGTAGGGACGAGGTGGTTTTTAGTCAGTAAGAGTCTGACTATGCCTCTCGCCTCACCCTAGGTGAGAGAAGTCATTGGATGATTTTCCCCCTTAAACAAAAAAGAAAGGTGGGTAAAGTAATTGGATGAATTTTCCTCCTCAAAAAAATCTGTTTATCTCTCAGTCAGCACCTTTGTTTTTAATCAATGCAAGTACTCATCCTGAACAGACAAAATAAACGCATCAAAAACTGCAACAGTAAAAATGGTAAACAAATCGAACCCGCTTATCTTGATGCTACAAAAAAGGCCCACATCCCCGTCTATAGGCCATTATTTGCCATGTACCGTGTATCGTTCATTCGTTCATTCGTTCGCCGTTCATTCATCCGTTCAGCTCATTCACGGAATACTTGTTCGATTATTTGTTGATATATTTTATTGCATCGCATTGCAACTGAAATCAAATTTAAACTGTTCAATATGGCGTCTGTTGTGCCTTTTGTAAGGAATTTTCATATATGTCTACTGTGAAGCGATATTTTTAACCGACTTCCAAAAAGGAAAGAAGTTCTCAATTTAAGTACACACATTTGTTTTTCCGCGAATATCTAGCGATTAGCTGACCTGATTTTGATGCGGTTTTCAAAAAATAGTTTGTTTAGTTTGTTACACCATGGGGCAGGTTTTAGTAGTAGAGAGTAAAAAATAAGAAGGAAATTGAAGTCGGTTTTTAGACGTAATTCATAGATACTGTAATTATCATTTATTAATTTCCTAGTGAGCACACGTGAAAAGTACGACTTCTTAATACTACCAAGCAAGCGGTTTATCTTTCCTAAGCACACGTATTTTATTCTCCAAAAAAGCAGCTAAAATGTGCCTCATTTTGCCACATAATATACTCGTTTGATACAAATCCCACAACATGAGCACACTTTTATACCGAGCATTGCGGAATCTCTACCTAACTCACGATTTTAGCTCTCTGAAAGAAAGATGAAACAATATGAAGTGAAACATAAAACAATATAAAGAGTTTTTAATATTGGGTTAAATTAATTTGTCTTACAAGAGTTGACACTTTTGAATCATAATCCGTATTGATCAAACACGTAATTGTATGTTCATTTAAAGTCTAGGTGTAAGAATACAAGTTAACTGATTACACAAGATTTTACGTTTTTAGTAAGCTGGCCCGGCCAACTTCGTACTACCCCAAACATTTTAAACCTTCTATGGACTTCCACAAATAATTCAACATACAGCAATTGATTTTTATATTTTAGAGATACAGATATAGATAATTTTTAATCGACAAAACATACCATAAGTAAATTAAACACCTCTACCCATCTCAATGACGACACACACATACTTCGATACACCCAAACTCTTTGATGATCTTTCAAATGAAACAAACCTATTTTGATCACCCTCACTTTCATGCACTCAAACCTTACACATAATTACTGCTTCAGATGGTAGCAACGTAAAAAAAAATGTACAGGAAACCGTCTATCAAATCAGCATTAAGTATTTTGATGGACGGGTAACGAGGGACCGAGACGGAAATAAAAAAGAAAGAGAGAACAGATGCAGTTGATTAATGATGGCTATGAATCAAGGAAAGATGTGAATTGAGATTTATGTCCGTTTATGGATTGGAAAGTGTAAATTAGATAGGTATACGTATAGGACACTGTACCACGCCTAAAGGGTAGGGAACATTTTAGGTGGGTTAAATATTATGTATTTGACCCGTTTGATTAAGATCGACTACTAAAAAAATATATAATCAAATCAGTATTATGAAGTTGATAGACTCACTCCCTATTACATGGGAGTTATAACAGAAATGGTGAAAAGTGGTTGGATAAATGATCACCCAAGTCAGCTCATACGTTCGAACCAAAGGCCTCGTACTAGGCAGTCACACATGCACTCGAATAACCAAACTATAAATCTAGTCATCAGAAGCAATATACAACTCAAAGCATTTTAATTACAGCCACGCTTTCATTTATCTAAAAAGTATCATAATTAATAAAGTCAAATCATACATATTATTACTACTTTTTTTACTATACTTACGTATAAAGCTGATGAAATTGTTTGTTTGTTTGAACGCACTACTGGTCCATCTCCAGAACTACTAGTCCAAATTGTCGGATAGTTGCATTTTTTTTTTTTGATTGATTGCGATATACAGATCCTTTATAAGGACAAATATGGGCATCTTCGACAAATATGGGCATTCAGACTGACGGACAATTGACACTGACAGACAGACTGACGGACAATTCAATTTGACGTTTTAAAAGTGCTTAATTTAGGATTAATTTAAATAAATGCTTTGACTTTGATCAATAAGAGCCAAGCAGAGCGAATGAAACCGCGCGGGAGTAGCTAGTCAAGTAGTCACATCACATAACGACCCAGATTAATGAGATCGGCGTCTTAAGATCAAGATATATCATAACCATTAATAATTCCATAATTAGCTTTTATATTTCTATATTTATTATCTTCAGACGTTAATATGCTCTAATTATAGTACTTTGTATCAGTTTGGTCTTGATTGACGCTATATTTTTATTAAGACTGCCTTTTTTATTGGTTGACTAATTGCTTCGTTAGTCTGGTGATACGTAGGTCGTTTAGAAGTCGATGGCTGTTGCTAGAGGTAATGTGATCATGAAAGCATTTAATGGTCTTGATTTATCATAATTATAAGTATACAGGGTGTCCCTGAAGTCGACGTCCAACAGGCACCAGATGATCGGCAAGGTTCCAAATGTTATCAGAAAAATATAAAAAAAAATCTAAGTCCTACAGTTTTAAAATTACAGTGACTTATATGTTATCCACGAAAAAGCACACCCTGTATCAGTTTTTTTACTCATGTTGCTACAAATCTTTATTTTTGCCCACCTTATCCTGAATAGTGCTTCAGTAATATGGAATGATAAATTCTGAGCCAACTGCTTTAGTTTGGAAAACATTGTTAGTTTTAGAGGAACCAAACACTCTGAATAAAATGTTCACCTTACTTTAAGTGACTGTATTGAATAAATTATGTATGGCGCTAGTAGTGGCAAATTTCACCAAAGTTGGCGCATTTAATAAGGATTATAAAATGGTATAGCACTTTGCAAATTATTTCTTAAATTCGACACAAAAAAAGTTTCAACGAAACTCCGTTTTGATGTATTTATTTGAACTTACTAAAAATTCTTCTAGTGTACTCAAATCATACGTTATAACCTCGTATGCACTAGACAGCACTTTGCACGCGATTTGTTATCATCTTGTTGAAAATCAGCGAGGATCTCTTGTCAAACAACATTGTCTATTTACCCATGATTTCGCCTGCAGCATTCGTCGGCAATATTATCGCTAGACGAACTGGTGTTGTGCATCTCGAGTCATCGTACCCGGGCTTCGGCATTTTAGCTGAGCACTGGCTTTTTTGTGCCGTGTTGATTATTTATTTTTTAAATTATTTTTTGTTTTACCTGCAATTCCTTGTAACGGTGCAAATAACTCTTTCTCGACAAACTAAAGAATATTTGATGCTTCATCCCGCATTTGATCACAAGGCATGAACACGTAACTTAATCGGAGGATTCACCCATTTCTTGTTTTTTTTTTTTATGGTGATATGACGAGTAGTTTTGCTTAAGGGCTCATGTACACCACACCACTACCGTATCGATATGCTGTGTACATGAATCTGCCGCGTCCGTTCCTTTTGATTTTACTACACATTTGATAATGTGTTTGATGCCCTATGAACATCATATTGCAATCATTCAATATTATTTAGTGAAACATTATACACAAGATCAGTTCCTCTAATAAGTCTAGTAATATTGCCGACGAAAGCTGCAAGCGAAATCATGAGTAGATAGACAATGTTGTTTGACAAGAGATCCTCGCTGATTTTCAACATGATGATAACAAATAGCGTGCAAAGTGCTGTCTAGTGCATACGAGGTTATAACGTATGATTTGAGTACACTAGAAGAAATATTAGTAAGTTCAAATAAATTCATCAAAACGGAGTTTCGTTGAAAATTCTTTTTTTGTGTCGAATTTAAGAAATAATTTGCAAAGTGCTATACCATTTTATAATCCTTATTAAATGCGCCAACTTTGGTGAAATTTGCCACTACTAGCGCCATACATAATTTATTCAATACAGTCACTTAAAGTAAGGTGAAAATTTTATTCAGAGTATTTGGTTCCTCTAAAACTAACAATGTTTTCCAATCTAAAGCAGTTGGCTAAGAATTTATGATTCCATATTACTGAAGCACTATTCAGGATAATGTAAGGTGAACTACAGACGAAAAAATAAAGATTTGTAGCAACTAGAGTCAAAAGACTGGCACAGGGTGTGCTTTTTCGTGGATAACACATAAGTCACTGTAATTTTAAAACTGTAGGACTTAGATTTTTTTTTATATTTTTCTTATAACATTTGGAACCTTGCCGATCATCTGGTGCCTGTTGGACGTCGACTTCAGGGACACCCTGTATATGGTGGTTGGCAACTAGTCTAATGTAATACTTTTATTTAAATGTTAAACATGATACTTTTCTATGAATTTTGTAGATAGGAGATACCAACTTATGACGTCACCCGGAGCTGCAGACTACCTAGCGGGTTACAGCAGGAGAAAAAACAGCGTGATTTTTAGTCAGTAAGAATCTGAGACTGCCTCTCACTTCACCCAAGACGGGAGAAGTCATTGAATGTTTTTTCCCCTTAAAAAAAATTATAACCTCATCAAATTTTTGCGTGAAAAACCATACTTAATTGTCAATTTTGCTAATTAATTTAGTTTTATTAATGAAGGAAAGAATGTCGAACGACCACACAACCTAGGGTCGTTGAAACTACACAATTTTAAAAATGAATAAAAAGAAAATAACCGCGCCTTAAAATTTAAAATCAGACCAAAGTAGCCAGTTACATTTTAATTTAAGAACCGACATTTACTACAGAACGAAACCTCTTTTCTAAAATGACTTCGCATTTCTTTTTCCTCCATATTGTACGGGTTGAATGACACTCCCAAAAAACTTGAATCACCCCATAAAATACAGAGACTATAAAAAGGGGGTGTGTTAAAAAGTTAGCCAAGGGTTGAATTCGCCCCTTATTGTGTTTTATTTTATGTAAGAAGTTTTAGCTTATTGCGGACAATGGAAGTTTCTGGGAATGTGCGATTTACTTGTGTTATTTTCTTGGCTTAAATTTTATATTGATTTCGGAGCGTGTGGTTTAAGGATGAACGAGATCTTTACTGAGTACTGGCCTTTTTGCGCCGTGTAGACTTTTTTTATCAATTATTTATGTTTATTATTTTTGTAATCGGTGCAAATAAACTGATTTTCTTTCTTTTCTTTCTTGCAGTTTTTTCATTTGCAAAACTTTTACAAAACCTGACTTATTTTTTAAGTTTTTTCTTAGTCTTCTGAGGTATATTACGATGGTTTGGATATGTAAAAAGGATGGATGAATGAGGCCGTCGGTAGAAGGCGCCCTAGACGGACAGATAGCGATCAGATTGGCGATATATTAAAAAAAGCCAAATTAAAAGTAACTTTAACCGACGAGCATGCATGAAAGGACTAATGACTTTTGATGAAGCGAAAGAAATATGCAAGATTCGTAGCGATTGGCCATTGTCTCTGTCTACCCCCATTGGAGACAGTCGTGAGGTTATGTATGGATTTATGTACTTAATCCTCTCTTTGCTAAGTTAGAAATTAGAATCCCTTATCGTGTCTTACTTAATCTCTTTTATCTAACTAGATATAGCCTGAGGACTACAGAGTGCGTGATGAGCTCAATTCTAAGCCCCATTGGAAGGACACAACTACAAAACTAATGTAGAAACTCTAAATACGTGAACAAAACATTAATTAGATCGGGTTTTAGGAGAAATGTCCCTTTTCTTGGGAAGATTAGGAACCGAAATTGGCTTTAGTTAACCTAAATCTTCGACCTAATTGTAAGAATTCAGTTTGTATCTAAGGTTGTAAATTGCGTACGCGTTTTGGGTCACTAATCTTTGCCTGTGACTTTGCACGCGTTAAATTCCTAGTTATACATATAAGCTTCCTCTTGAATCACACTATCGTTAAAGATCTAGTTAATTAAGCCAAATAAGCTTTATTACTCGTACGTCACGCCTTTTATCCCCGAAGAGGTAGGCAGATGTGCACATTACGGCACGTAATGCCACTGTACAATGTACACTCACTTTTCACCATTTGTGTTATAAGTTCCATGTAATAGGAGCTGAGCCTAATGCCATGGAATGGGCAATCTTATTAATGACTCGGATCGGATCGGACAAGCTTAATTAATGACTGAAAATGGGAAAACCCAATAATACCTTACCCGAACTATTCAGAAAATCTACCAAAACAATCGATTTTAACAACAAGCGATTGTTTCATCAAGCGTTTCGCTGTCTAACTACTAAACTACTAACTAGTAAAACTCCTTGAATCTCCGATTGATAGTTTCGAGTAGTCGATAGCAGTCGATAGTCGATACAGTCGCAAACTTTACAGACTGACTACTGACTGCCAGTTACTGCTCACTGTAACAGTTTACAGTTACAAGTTTGTTTTCTCTCAATGTTAATCTGTTTAAGTTTTAGTTGTACAGTACCTGGTCACATTATTAGACGCGCTTTTATTTTTTGTTCAATTTCTAATTACATATATATTTAAAGATACGCGTCTACAGGCCCGCATCGTACGCATCGCACACAACGGATTTTAGTATGTCTTGTATAGAAAATCATACAACTGTGTACAGAGTACACTGATCCTCATCGTACGCACCGCATCATCAGCAATACCTACATACGATGCGTACCGATGACGTCATAAGGAATGCGTACGATGCGTGTGATGCGTACGATGCGGGCATGTGGACGCTTACCTTAAGATGAATTTACTCAAATTTATTGCACTTACTAGAATTGTATTTTTTTTAATACAGAATTACAGTGCTGGTGAATTCCTATGTCTACTACACATTATAAAATTGAAAACTTTGTTTTGTTTCAAAGCGCTTAACTCCGGCAGTACTGGTTCCAATTGAAAAATCTTTTTGTCGAATATAGTCCGTTTGTCAAGGAAAGTTATGAGATATAAAACACGCTACGCCCAAAAGGACCGTCTAAACATCTTAATAATTACCGACTAAAAAATGTGGGTGCGTCTAATAATATGGCCAGAAACTGTAGTTGTAGATAGTTGGGTAGTTATTTGGTAGTGATTACTTACCCTTAGATTTACCGATGCTACTCTTGGTTTTTCTTCATATTAGCGGACCCCGCAGACT
Organism: Spodoptera frugiperda; assembly: GCF_023101765.2. Classification (NCBI taxonomy): domain Eukaryota; kingdom Metazoa; phylum Arthropoda; class Insecta; order Lepidoptera; family Noctuidae; genus Spodoptera; species Spodoptera frugiperda. The sequence goes on from NC_064216.1 coordinate 11,426,891, forward strand.
TCGTTTCGCCTTAGAAAAATTTCTACGCAACTTTCTATGTAATTTTCTCTTTCATAATGATAAGAATTTCCTTCCTATAATAAAAGAATTATCGAAATCAGTTCAACTGTTCTTGAGATTTGCGCTTAGTTTTTAACAACAACACTAACATTTTTAAAGATTGATATGTTTATGAAATGTTTGAATATTTTATAAAAAAAAATGAAATGATGGATGGAATAAGCCGGTAAACGAGCAGGCGGATCACCTGATGGTAAGCAATCGCCGCCGCCCATGGACACTTGAAACACCAGAGGCATTTTGGGGGTTAGGAATTTAAGGGTTGTTGGTTCGATTCCCCAATCGGGGATTGGGAAGGGGGATAATTGGGCCTCCGGTAACCTCACTCATAAAACGCAAATGTGTGTTTTTGTTTCTATGAGGCCGTGGTATTGCTCCGGTTGAGGCGGCCCACTCGTGCCGAAGTATGGCTCTCCCACACTTATTTGAACACTTTGGATACCTATGGGATGTTTTACGTAAAAACAACTTATCATATAGAAAACATAAGGGAAATTAATACAACTTTCTGAAAACAACTTTCTTTATTAATAAGTTTTACCTTCCCTTTACTTAAAACACAATCAACACTCTTAGATCCTATAACAGCCCCATATAAGGGAGGGATTCCTTTCACATTATGCCCTAGTATGGTGTTTACAATTTATATAATGTTTTAGACCTAGGCTACATGGTCTGCCTAGGTCCCATAAGGAAGCTATAGGAAGTATGCTTTCAAATGGCAACAGCATACGATTTGTACTGGCTGACATTTAGTACGTCACGATCTAAGTAGGAAAGTACTATCGGTGTATGATTTTGAGTACAGTCAGTTAAGTTATTTGGTATACAGGCAAAAATGTTGAGAATTATTCAGCACAGAGACAGTATTTGGTTGGCTACTGTGCTCACATACTTAGTTTTAACAAAGACTGGTGTCACTCGACTTGGAAAAATAAAAACTTTAGAAAACACATTATGTCTGGCGTAGATCTGCGTCTCCGGCATAGTAAGGGTTAATTTCCCAAAGAAAATACTCGAGTCTTTATTAAAACTGCAATTTTTCCGTGGTATACTTTGTTTCAATCTCGTATAGTGCATAACGATGAAAATTGAAAGCTCCTCAGTTTTTACTACATAATTGACGACGAGAGTGTGATTTACTATGCTTATACATAAATCTACGTATGTACAAATAAAACGTCACTTTCACTAAATATGTTACACATAAAAATGTCAAAGTAAAATAAATCAACAAATTGATAAAAGTGTCACTAAACTGACAGTATTATAATCAACATACAATTTTATTATACATATTATCAACTAGCGACCCGCCCCAGCTTTGCATAGGTGCAATGCTGATGTTATGCATGTAAACTTATACTTTTATACTTATACACATATAAACTTTACTCTTGAATCACTCTATCTATTCAAAAACCGCATCAAAATCCGTTGCGTAGTTTTTAAGATTTAGGCATACATAGAGGCATAGGGACAAAGAAAGCGACTTTGTTTGTTTTATACTATGTAGTATTGTAGTGATTAAAAACGTTACCACCTAGTCACCAGCAAGTGTTACCGACTGTACTTCGCTCGCAATATATCGTGGCGCAGTGTTATGCAACATGCCTTAGAATGGAGCAATTGAATTACAGGACGGTTAGTTCCGTGTGTGCAAGCCCTTTGGCTTAAAGGGGGTATGGGTGTAAGTTAGTGTCTAGGCTAAGAGCTAGGATACACGAGGTGTTGTGGTACTGAATCTAACGTACGTGTGAGGACGATTACCGGATTGTCTTTTGTGGTCTAATGTGTTATTAGAAATAGAACTGAAACTACGTATTGTAGCCTTATTAGTAGGTTATAGTATTAAATGTAGAGGTTTGTATGTTTCTAGATGTTTCGATATGGTTGTAATATTAATATATTAAAATTCTACCTTCTACACTTGTAAATGATGGATGAAAGCAGATTGACGAAAGAAATATACAAGGCGAATATGAATGGGGACGTCGATAGAGGACGCCCTAGACGGACATATAGAGACCAGATTGGCGATATATTAAAGAAGGGCCAAATTAATAATACCTTTAACCGACGAGCATGCATGCAAAGACTGATGACTGTTGATGAAGCGAAAGAGGTGTGTAAGATTCGTAGCGATTGGCGGTCCATTGTCTCTGCCTTCCCCCATGGGAGACAGGCGTGAAGTTATGTATATTAAACTTCAATCGCTTCAACTGGTCATCTTACGACCAATATTTTTCCACACAGCACATCAATGAATGAAGAGAAAGAATTTTCAGGGAGTTCCACTAGACAATATTACTAGAACATCTTGTAGTAATAAATTATTTTGTAAAGTTTGACTGCCTGAGGGTGGCACCTTGCACCCTGGGGGGTAACGGCCTAAGGGTGTGGAGGTGGAACGTCGATGTCTCCTCCACAGGAACTTGCGGCGACAGCCTCGGTTTCGGCTGTCTGGCCAAGTTTACTGCTTGCTGCTTATAACTCCTTGCTTTGCTTTGAAGATAATTAAGATATTGGTGGGCTTAGATAGGTGTTTCAAAGATATGTATTGTATAATATGCCACAGATAGGTAACTGAGGCTTAGGTAAGTTTGCTTTACGATTAACGAGATCGAAACGAGACTGCGTTCGGCGTTTTTATTGGTTGTGTCTTAGTACTAGGTTTAAAAAAATAAATAAATGGGTGTGGTGAAGTTCACAAAACAAATATATAAATAGGCATACACAAAACAAAAGACGGTTTAAAATGCTTTTGCAAGTAAGTGCATACCCAGTGATAACACAAGAAAAACTAAATAGGACTTTCCCATTCTCTTTTTCCATTCTCACGTAGTCCTCACAGAGATTTTCAAGTGAACTAACGAACAATTGTCACTAAAACTCCATTCAAAAAAGAAAATCCATTAAAAAATGACAAATACAATGCAGTACATTAGCCATTCCGGTACTCTATAAAGACACAATTCCATCGGATTACACAGTGACAAAAACACACGAGAAACTAAAACTCGGACATGTAAACAAACATCCACATCAACTCAACAAAGTCCTTATAAAAACAAAAATGGCGGCAGTCAGCCAAACGAGACAAGAGTGCATTTAAAATGTTTTAAAAATGCTTCAAAATCTGTTATTCCTAAGTGCACATTCAGTACGGTTAACCATCTGTAAACGGGATATTATGCTTTGTACCGATAGGCGAAGCGTGAAGATTACGTATTGTTGCCACTAATTGTCACACATTATACTAAATTGTTTAGAGTTTTATGTTGTTATATAGGATCTCGTGTCGCAATTGATGGATATCAATCTGTATTTTTATAATAACTATGTCTAACTATCGTGAGACACGTGAGACAATTCGCGGTTTATTCACGTACCTACATTAATGGAGAAAAGTCCTACTAGTTCCAAGTCACAGAAGGACTCTACTCTGATCTGGAACTGTGGACTACCTAGCGAGTTTAGGAGGAGTAGGAACGGGGTGGTTTGTAGTCAGTAAGAGTCTGACAGTCCCTTTCGCCTCACCTAAGGCGGGAGAAGTCATTGGATGCTATTTCCCCTTCCATTTGTTTTTTAGAAGAGGGACTCTTCTGGTTCGAATAGGCGGCGCGATGTCGCCACACATGCTCCTCATGATTGAAAATATCAAAGATATAAAAGATCTGACGTGTCACCTGATGGTAAGCGATCAGCGCCGCCGCAACACCAGAGGAGTCACAGCCACGTTGCCGGCTTTTCGTTCAAAATAAAGCAGACTCGTACTAAGATCACAGGTAATGCAACTGAAAATGCACAACATTGTAACAAACACACAATTTCAAATCATATTTCAGCTTAACTGAATGAACTAAAATACATCAGTAGGTAGGTACAGCCAGTAAAACAATAATACCTAAACTAGTACGGTGTGCAAATAAAGTTAGTTTACATTAAACGCTGTTTAAATCTGTTTGTTTTGCCCCCATTACATACGGAACCATTGTTTATGTTGTTTTCTCGTATACGGGTCTGATGTTGTGTAAATGTTGTGCATAGTCTTGACGGCTTTGTGGGGTAGGCAGGACTGTGTGGAGAGATGAAAATTTAATGTAATTATATTTGTATGAGTTATTTGTAGTTAAGTTGTTGTTTTGAGCTTGAGGTAATTTTTAAACGACTTCAAAAAAACAAAGGTTTTCAGTTTGACCTGTATGTATGTTTGTGCGCGATTATCTAGCGTTAGGCTGAACCTCGATTTTGGGCGTATTGTTTTACAGAGAAGGTATTTTACTCGATTAAAAATGGAGGACCGCACTATAACTTTTCGCTTTCCGTAGGATAACATGTATCCTATCACTCTTTATGTATACCAAATTTGATCACAATCCGTTTTGTAGTTTTACCGTATTTGACGGACAAACATCGAAACATCCAAAGAAACAAACTTTCACATTTATAATATTAGTATGATATCAAAAACATTTTATGAATTTTCAATGTTTCTGTATCGGAAGTTAAAATCAACTTTAACATTGAATTTGCATCCCCCTCTCATCGTTTCCTCCCTTACTAGCGACATATTTATCTACCATATCTTTACGACCGTACCATTAAATATAGGGAAGTCAAAACTCCCGCCGAACAAAAGAAATATCACTATAATTCCATCATTCTACATTCAAACATCGAACTAGAATTCGTTATTTATGTACTAGCTTCTGCCCGCGACTTCACTCACGCGCCTTTTTTATATAGTCCGGATATAATTTGTTCGCTTTCTCTCTTAAATGAACTAAAAATCACGGTTTACTCACGTACATTAATGGAGACAAACTCTACTAGTTTCTAGTCACATAGGAACTCTTCATCATGAGCAGCGTGCGCAGATGCGGCGTCGCGCAGCCTACTGTTTCTGTCCGTGACTTTTAGTTAATTTAGTATGTCTCACGATACGTATTATAAAAATTCTGCCTTGAAAATTTCGAAATGCTCTATACAAACTTCCACACGGCATTTTAGGGTAATTTAACTATCTCCACTTAAAAAATCACGTCAATTCCTCGCCCCATTTTGCCATGAAACACAGACAAACAAACAGACACACACACTTTCACATTAAGTATAGATATACTAGCATTCTGAAAGTTCGAAATTCAAATGGTAATAAAAACGCTCGGCAATATGGCGGCCATAAGGCCTCGGCCTCGAATTTTGCGGGCAGCGGGGCGGCAGCGGCGGCGGCGCGGCAGCGGCAGGATCTTTTGCGTATAATCAAATGGACCGGTTTTCGAAAACAGCGGCGCGGGAGCGGCGCGGGAGCGGGCAACGAGCGGTGCACTCCAGTCAAGCGGTGACCGCCCGCGTTGCGCGTCTGCATTGTAGTATAGTGTTGTGTACCTACATTTTTTTTTGTGACGTATCAAAATGTCCTCGGACGTGCAAGAGCAAATGATTTCGGCAATCTTTGAGAGGACACCCATACGGAACAGCAAAGATGTGAACCATAAAAATAGAAGAAAAATTAACCAATTATGGGAAGAAATAAAAAACGAACTGAATATTGAAGACTAAAGCAAAAACTGAAATCACTCTTGATAGTTTCAAGAATATAGTCAAAAGTTTCTACACTCATTCTAGTGTAGTCGTAGAATTTGTCGGAATTTTGTCTTTGTTCTTCATAATTTCGATAAAACTCGCCATTTATTTTCCTTGCCCTATAGTAGGTCTTCTTCTTTTGCCCACAGTAAATCGAGCGTTAGGAATAAATTTGAATCAAAAAGATTTCGTTCGCTAATAAAAACAAATATCTCGACAACACAACGACGAACACAACACTACACCGCTGTAGTGCCGCGCGATCTGCCCGCTAGTTTCGAGAACGGGTCCGCCGCCGCCGCCCCGCTCCCGCTCCCGCGCCGCCGCCGCCCCGCTGCCCGCAAAATTCGAGGCTGAGGCCTAAAATGCGTACGTCATAAAGTTTTGTTGAAAAACGCAATGAAAAGTAAGTTAAGCTTCGGAGATCGTAAAACAATAGTTTCTTGGTAAGATACTTATTTGATAAGTATTGGCAAGATGTGGAAATCTCTACATATGGATATATAGATGGATAAAAGTAGTGAGTAGCCTTCCTCGAGGAAAAGGTTTGGTTTTTATTCAAATGTTAAAGGATGGTTTCTGAAATGATGTCATCTAGATACTAGAAGTTGGAGTGACTATTTGTAATATTGAAATAACCGCTTCTATCTGTCTATCTGTTTGTTTGTTTTTATGGTATAAGCCGGTAAACGAGCTGAAGGATCACCTGATGGTAAGCAATCGCCACCACCCATAAACACCCGAAAAAACAGAGGCGTTACAAGTGCGTTGTCAGCCTTTTGGGGTTAAGCATTTAAGGGTTGTTTAGACAGATTTTGTCTGTACCTATTGAATTTCTGTCAAAACTTAGATCTATCCAGAGATCCTGGATTAAAATCAGTTATTAGTTTCGGACGTAAATCGTTGATAAAGTATCTAGGTCATTTGGAACCTTATTATTTACTTCCAAAATCGGTCAATGACCCGGGCATCGAACAGTGATAACACGTGCATCGGTGCAACGGCTTCCTTATCCTTATCAACGGCTTAATCATATATTAATCGTTATCTAATTGGATTATGGAGAAAATATTTTTAATGTTTATACATTTTTTGTATAGTTCAACACTATCACGATTTTGTTTGTGTAGAATTTTTTGTAAGTTTCTAATGCCCACGTTTGCTCAATGCGGGTTGGCGATTTCAAACTTACAATTAGAATTATAAGCCCAGGTTTCCTTACGATGTTTTGTATTACCGTTTGTCAGTGGTGTCTAAGTAATCTTAGAAAGTAACAAAATCTAACTTGGATAAAGTCACATTGGTCGATGGTAGATTTCAGTTCAGCGCCCTCATGCATGAGACAGCGTCTTAAGCCCCGGGCCACCACGAATTTTCCACGAAAAATAAACAACATCTGAAAATGCTGAAACTGTAAAACAAATTTTAAACCCAGTTTATTATTTTAAAACTTAATCTTACCCGGACCAACCAAACTCCTCATTAATGTACTTAAATTCTACTTAAAGTTAACGATTTTCGAAAAATTATGTAATTTTCTAATAGGCAGTAATAAATTCCGCCATTTTAATTATCTTTAAGCGGTTTAATGATCTCGTAAAATGGCCGCCGGAGCTGTCGTTAAATATTTTATAAAAGTTAAGCCTGTAATGTTTGGTAGGTGCGCCAGTTTTCCTCATCAATATAATTAAGTACCTATAATAATTATATTAAACAATTTTATTACTGTTGGCTGACTGACTGACAAACAACACTGGAACTACTAGACGTATGAAGCTGAAACTGCACAAACATGTATGTTCTTAAAGAAGTGCTTAAGGAAGATTTCCCAAAATTTCCTCAGAAATTGTAAAAAGCTACTGAACTTCTGACTGAGTGACAGACAATGCACAGCCGAAACTGCTGCTCGTTGAAAAGTGTTAGGCGTGTTAATGGAAAAAATATCTATCTCTACACTCTAGAAAGCAGCTGTTTAGCTACTAGCTATATTTTTGTGGTATAGGGTGGGGAATCATTCAATGACTTCTCCCACTTTGGACGAGGCGAGAAGGAGTGTCAGACTCTTACTGACTAAAAACCTTCCCGTTCTTACTCCTCCTTTTCTAACCCCAGTAAACCCGCTGGGTCGTCCGCAGCTCCGGTCTATTTATTATTTGCGATTATGTTTAAAAAAAGAACTATAAAATATTGTTTAAGATTCGTTCTCCATCTTAATTTTTTCAAAATTTGACTTTGGAACGCGGAACGCACTGTGTGGCCGCATACACCATGCCCGGTTAACGATCTAGCAAACTGTTAAGTTAATCCCCAGATAAGCGTCGCGTGACACGAGCACCATTGTTCTAACAGAATAGATAATTTACGCTGACAACGTCACCGGATTACTGGAGTTAGTGTTGTGTAATATGAGCATGGTGGCTTCCGACCACGTAGGCTTAGGCTTCGAAGAAAAACAATTGTAGTTTCTCGAGTAATTTGATTAGAATTCTACTAAGACTTTGTTGAAGATAGTGATGGCGTATTGTGTGTAAGGATAGAAAGCGTATTTGCTCTGGACTAAGCAAAATAAGAATCGTACATAAGATTTAATCATGTTGTGATTAGCGTAGTAAATATGACTGCAGGTTCGTGCGGTGGCTGGGTAACTGACTGCCGTGTAACGTGTAACGGGTTCAATTGCCGCTCGGAGCTACTCTTTGTGTGATCCACAAATAATTGTTCCGGGTCTGAATATCATATGTATGAGAACTTGTATGTTTATAAACGGATCTACAATACAGGACACTCAAATTATTTAATTAGATCATTCACAATGCATATTACGACATAACATAAATGTTGAACATAGTGTAACATTTATGTTTTGTAGCAAAAACATACATAATTTTAGGTTAAATTTACAATTTTACTAAAGGTGAAGACAGTGCAAAGCAACCTTAGCTTAAAGCTTAAAGAAAAAAAAATTATAATATTTCGAACATCACTCTATCTCTAGATACACCGATAATCTCAGTCTTATTCCCAATGCAAGTGAACCGCACGGAATTGATCGTCATTAGAGTGTCGGGGTAGTCCGGCCGCAATCCGTCACTAATTCGAGGGAGTCTCGGAGTCTCATCCCAAACCATTACTTTGTTTATTACGAGATAAATCACGGTTCATTAGGTTTCTGTTCCTTATTTGATGTACTGTATCGCCGTGATTTTGTCGATAAGTCGTAGTGATTTTCAGTCGACAAGTAATACTTAATTTTTAGATTAGAGTCATAATTTTTCGTAGGGCCGACAGATAATTCTTAATTGTAGAATACGAGTAAAATTGAAATGTGATAATTTTTATTATGGAAGAATTGTTACATATACAGAATTTATCCTCCGATAAAAAATATCTGGCGTTGCCACACAGTAATTTTTGTTTTAAAATATCATTCATCCACTCGTCTTCACAAGTTACACATAATCATTTTTTGGACTTTAAATTCATTCCTCCTTATTTTTACTGAACTTAAGTACATCTCCGCCACAACTACATACCCAAATAAGTTATTAAAAGCCTTCACACAATAAATCCGAACTCATTTTACACTCATTCATTTCATTTTATTCATTACGAACGCATCGCAAAATTTTCCCGCGCTCGACGCGCCGCCATGTTTGTTGATGTCACATTAATGGCGCCAAATTGATATAATCGTTCGCTTTTTGCCGGTCGATCGGCCCATGATTTATATTGTTTGTTACATACAATCTGAATTTTATTGTTTCAGGTAATTTCACAGGCATTTTCATTGGTCATTAATTTTGTATGTTTTTTTTTCAAGGATAATCGACATCACACGAGCATACGCGGCACCTGATATCCTGGAAAGCTCACAAGCACCAAAGGAGCTACCTTGCCGGTCTCCTAAGGTAAGCGTCCACAGGCCCGCATCGTACGCATCGCACGCAACGGATTTTAGTTTGCCTTGTATAGAAACTCATACAACTGTATCCACTGATCCGCATCGTGCGGACCGCATCATCAGCAATGCCTACATGACGTCATATAGAATGCGTACGACGCGTGCGATGCATACGACGCGGGCATGTGGACGCTTACCTTTGAAAAGAATTTTCACTCTTATTTTTAAACATTAAAGATTCTATTCGATTTTAATTTTAACCGAACTGGTTAAAATTAAAATCGGACTTGTGATTGTCACACTGGAGGATTTATTGTAATGGCACCACATAATTTTCTTTGTACTACCGCTGGTATGGAAAAACCGAACTAATTGTATGACATGATATATCAGTAAACAACCGCTTTACAATCAATAATCAACTGATACAATCTAACATTAGAATGCAATCAGCAATTTACGACATAAAGCATCATTGTTGCGTTTTCTGCTGCAATTTGCGAATGAAACACAAAACAATCGTAAACATGTCATTATTATGCTTCTAGCTTCCATTACATTGTACGTCTATATTATATTATTAGACCAACGGTATAAATCATTGCGAACGATCAATTATCATAAAGTCACGCTCGATCAGCTGTTTCAATTAACGGCGGCCATAGCTGTGACGTCACAAAATGGCGGTGCGCGGGAAATTTCGCTTTGGTATATTTTGTCTATGATGATATTCGGATTGAACGGTTAATCGTTATTATTTTAGTACAATTTTATTATGTATTGCAATACTTAAGAACTCTAATGGTAAATCTTGATTTTACTTCAAACTAAAACAAGTAATACATTTTTTATGTTAAACGGTTTTAATATACCTATGTGATCATCAAGAATAAGAGTGTAGACCAAAAATCTGATTGATCTATTGTCAGAAAGGGGAAGAAATTCCAATGACTTTTAACCCAAACAAACATATCCAGCTAAATAAAACCCGTTTAAAAAAACTAACACACTACGATTGTCTTGTATTGTGAGTACATTTACAAACATATAATTTAATAACACATAAAATACATGTCACACAGCAACTATTTAACATCCTTAAGCCCCCAAACAGCATAAAAACAGAATTGCCTACTTATTACATATTAAAATCCAGTAAAAAACATAATCCTTTATACAGCAGGGAACCTGGTAACATATAAATAACTATAAAATCACAATAACGTCGTATTAACACCTATAAAGTGGAGTTACATGGAAATATTTCAATAAATAACAGTTTTACGATGACGTAGGTAAATGGTTACCGACCCGGGAATGAAAATAAGGATTGTATCTATCTATATAAGATTATTTAATTTTGGTTAGAATATTTTTTTAGTGTTGTTACGTAGACTACTTATAGCATTATTTAAGCCTTTAACTGCCAATAGAAAACTGTTGAAGGCAAGTACTTCGGTCATCGGTGACCACCACGGCGTTCAATGTGTTAAAGTTACTGTTGTACATGCTCATTTCAAGCGCGCTTTAATGAGCATGCATCAATTGAGCACTTGCTATTCAGTGCATGGGCATGCTTGCGCATGGACGCACGTAATTTTTGAGCATGCTGTCTACTGTGCAGGTAGGAGGGGGTGGGTTTTAAATGGTACTTAATACTTAAAGCTGCATTACTTTTTCATTACATATTATGATTGTAATTGACTCCTCCATTTGAATCTGCCACTAAGTAATACCCATTTTCTGACGACAAACTGAACGAGATCTCCCAAGATTAAGATTGCATTCCCTCAATGATTTTTATCCAAATAGGTTATTTATTAAGATTTTTGCTTATCTATCAGTTCCTGATCGTCCAAAAATAGCCAATTAAACCATCTAAAAGTTAAACCTTTACAAAATCAATTCTAGGTAATCCACTTTCATTTTAACCGTTTAATTCATTTCCGAACAAACTTCGAACCGAAAGCTGGCTAATATAAAATTCTCAACACCCTTTGTAAGGGTCTAAAATCCAAATTTAAAACGTCCAAAATCATTTACAGTTCAAAGTTAACGGAACAACAAACAAACCTTTGGTTTAACCCAGTGGTTCTCAACTGGTGTTCCGTGGACCAACAGTAGTGGTCCGCAGAAGACAAAATAATTGTCAGCGAAGTAAAACATGAATGGAGCTAATGTATGCAGGTGATGAGCTGTCGTTTGACATGAAGGACTAAGGGGGATTTCGTCCAGCAGTGGACGTCTTCAAGTTGATGATGAAATGAAATAAAACCAAAACTTTTGTGTCCAATAAATACCACGGTTAAATAATAATTATCGTGAGACAAGCTAAATTATTAATTAACCACGGTTAAAGCTCAAATTAAACTAATTTCAAAGGAAGACAACTGAAGAGGGCAAATGATTTCAACAATCCAATAGTCATTATTTTTACACACAAACCCCTCAAAACCCTATGACTCTAAAAAAAAATCTATTTGACAAAATGTCTATTTGACAAAAAGTAATAGTGATAATAGTCCAAAACCTAACATAAAAATGAAATAAAAAGTGATCCTTGATCATTTAAAGTTTGAGTACCACTGATCTAACCTAACTGAACAAATGGGTGGCCGAAGTTTGGCAATAAGTCAGACCGTTTTGTGTTCGAGTGTACGTCAATGGAACACCTGGTTATTGGAACAAGGGCACTACCTACCTTTTCTCGAAGCGGTTCGTCGTATTTTTGAACCTTCATAACTTGAGTTTGGGTTATACCAGATAAACAAAATTTTCAGGATGTGATGTCAGTGGTAGACTTAATGAACCTCTAAAGAAGTCCTAGAAAACTGAAATTTGGTATGTAAGCTAGAATTAGTACTCAAACAACAAAAAAAAAATCCTAAAACTTGGAACTTTTACCCCCCAACCCCTTAAACTAGGGGTGAAAGTTTGTTCGAGACTTCCGCAACTTTGGAAAAATCCCAGACGCTAGAGGTCTGAATGCGGCCGCGGAGGGGTAAAAATCAAAAAGTAATAGTGATAGTTAGTGAAATTGGTCGACTGTACCATGGGGAGTTGTAGTGTTGCAAATTAACAGATAAACTAATGAGGAGTGTTTGTCAATGTTTTTGTTTATGTTTTGAAATGTGCAACTGTATAGTTTAAAAAAAGGTTCGTTTTTATCTCTTTTTATGCAGCTATTTTTTAATTGTCCTAAATGTCAGACTCTTACTGACTGAAAACATGCCTGATATCCCGTCCCACACATGCCTACGAGAATGTTCCTTCACTCAAAGCAATCGAGCATATATATCGCAACACTTGATAATTTAAAAGTACCTATGTATATAAGGTATTCTGAAATTATCCGCCACGGCTTTAATGGGAGGTACTTTTAGTGTTGTGTTTGAAGATTACAATAATGAAGAGATTTCGTACTCGTAACCAATTAATTCAATTTGCGAACATAAAGATGTTAAGTAAACAAAAATCTACTCTGCAAAAAATTGATCACAAATACGCACTATGATATAGACACAGTGAAAGAGATAGCTCTTCCAATACAAGCTTTTTTTATAAAAAGAAATACTTGTTATACGTAAATAATTTATACTTTCTATTGTAATTTTCAAACACCACACTACCTAAAATTAAAACCATGGCAGATAATTTTAGAATACCTTATATACCGTATAGGTACTAACTTAGGTACCATAGTTATTGCTTCATCACAGATTAACATTAATTCATATGATTCCAATATGCAAAAATATACTCAAAAATCCATTACACCTTTACCACCAGAAATTGACATTTGAATTGACGTTTCCGAAATAAAACTAATTGACATTTTTATTCATAGCCGTTAGCTGTTGTTATTCATTTTCATAGGTTTATGAATAAAAATGATTCTCGTGTTGTACAGGGCAAATGGAAATGAATCGTTTCTGTTCGGTGGGTAAATGATTGGATTTCTATGTTGGGGTTGTAGGTTCGTGGCGAGGTCGCCGTTTATTATAATTAAGACGACCTGTTAGTAATATAAAGTAAGTAATAGATAAAATTGAAATTGTAAATAATAAAATACAATAGATTTACCTTTTTTTTTTTTTTTTTTTGACGGGGGAAACCTTCAAAAGGCGCCTAGCTTTTTGGGGAAAAAACTAGGGAGTGTGGGATTTTTACCGCACTAAAACCTCCCCGGTGGCCACCATCTGCGCCTAAAGGAGGCACCGGGCCCTCTTAATAGACCAACCCCGGAGCCGCGTGGTGCAACGCCTGTTATGGCACTTCCCTATGGAGACCTATGTGTCATCCTTATACCTCTCTGTGCAATTTAGTGCACGGCGACACGTGACCACTGTGCCGCCGTCTTCCTTGAGGTCATTGAGTGGGCGCCTAGATTCCCCACTCTATGCGCCCATGACCCCAAAGGTTTACCTGCCAATATCGTAGGCAAGGTATCGACATGTTAGGTGCCGCGGCGATTGCCACCTCGACGCCTTCTACGGGTGGGATCGGCCCTCTCACGATCCCGCTCAGCTGCCTCCTTTTGGGACATTACAGTTTCACAAAAGGAGGCCACCTCTCTCCAGTTTTCTGCCTCTGTCAGCATAGCTGTAACTACTGCTGGCAGAGACAGGTCTCGCCCGATCCTGGCAACTAGGACCCGCCGCTCTGAGACCCACGCTGGGCACTCCTCGAGCGTGTGCTGTGCGGAATCCAAGTTACCTCCGCAATGGTGGCAATTTGCCGTGGCCTCTCGCCCAATCTTGTTCAGGTACTCACCGAAACAACCGTGTCCGGTGAGCACCTGAGTGAGCCTGAAGGAGACGCGCTCCTCTCTCTTCAGCCAGGCTTCGAAGTGCGGCAGAATGGCTTCAACAACGCGCTTGCGTGAGTACTCCGGCTGTTTTAGCCGCTCACGCCACCGCTCGAGCGCATGTCGCCTTTCCCGCCGCCTCAGCCTAACGAACACCGTTTCTGGCACCCTGCCGCCGTTTTGGCGGATAGTGCGAATTTGGTCATAGACCTTCGCGTCCATATCCGCCAGGATATCCAACAATAGATACCTAGTCTAACATGGAACCTCAAATTTGTTGAAACAAATTCAGAAGTGGATAGTCCATCATCTCATCATCGTCCAATTTTTATAGTTTAAATAAATAAATAAATATTTAATAAACGTTGCCCTACACTAGTATTTCCTCCTGTGTCGTAGATGCGTTTACAAACATAAAAGTTCACATACACATGACACTCATACCCGAAGCAACAATTTGTGGATCACACAAAGAGTTGATCCGTGCGGGAATCGTAACACGTTGCACAGCCAGTTGCTCAGCCACTAGATAAATTCAAAGTACGAAGTACTTACTGACTTTTTTGAGGGAGGAAAATCATCCAATGCCTTCTCCTGACGTATTTATTTACTGGAATATCATTATAAAATTGAGGTCAAGGGATCAACTCCAAGACTGAAGCTCTAACTAAAAGTCGTAATAAAAGAAGATTTAAAAAAATGTTATCTTTACTCCTAATACAATAAACTACTTTATATAAACTTCAAACAAAACATAATCCCATTAATCAACACGACCTACCCCAACTCTGGTTTATGATACTTAATCATAATCAAGGTTACAAACATATAACAATCCCGAATCAAACAAAAATACACCTTACTACCCTCAACTTAAAGTCTAACCCAACTGCATTAAAAAGGTTTGTTCCCGAAAAAATATGGCTGTTGTTTTTTTAACAGTGACAAGGGAAAATAGACTTTATTTCTTAATCCTTAGAGGTTAAATTTCTTGTAATGGTAGTGGTTGTATTTTTTTACTTGGAAAAACATTGACACATTGTAAGACATGGTATCTGGATTATAAATTACTGCTGCCACCCGGGTTTTCTCGTAAAAACTTGATGGCAAATGTAAACTAAACTTCTTTGACAATTACTCATTTTTTGGGGTGAAAAGGTCGTGACTGGATCACCTTTAAAGTGTGGAAGAGCCATGCTTCAGTATAAATGAGCCAGTTTGACCGGAGTGATACCACAGCTTTCTGAAAACTGACGTAAAACAATGCTTGCGTTGCGTTTCTTTATAAGTGAGGTTACCGGAGGCCCGATTACTCCCCTTCCCAATAACTTCATACGCAATGTGTCCAAATTAGTTATTCGTTCTCTATCAATTATGCTTTTTAAATTTTTATATATGCTTTTTAAGGAAGATACTTTTCATTCCAAAGTCATATTCATAATATGGAACAGAAACTCCATGGTTACTTACCCCTTCTTCAATCAGTTTAGGATTACTACTAAATCGATAGCAAGCAAACTTTTAAATTTGGAAAATCGTTTGCATGTCCTGAAGATCGTATCTCTTGTAATTTTTTTTTATTAAGACAATATATGTCATCTTATAATATTTTATGACAAGAAAAATGAAAATCTAACTATTACTCTAACAAATTACATTTTCTATCAAAACAAACGACAATTTAAATACCCCAATTTTAAACTTCGTAAACACTAATTCGACAATAAACATAATCAGTACAACGACAGAACACGATTGAATGATTGATACTGAACGGAATGAACGACAGGAGTGAATGATAGATTGACAAATAATTAGATTATGACTGTCTTGTTCGCTGTCAGCGTGTCAGTCAATCTGTCCGTGCAACGTGCTAGTATCTGAAGTTATTAATTTCTTAATTAATAAATGTTCCTTCTTCCTTAGGCCAGTAAATAATCGAACTGCCAAGCACGAGGTATTGGGATTAATTATTATAATCCTGTGTAATATTCAGGAAGCCATCTTTGGGGGCCGGATTGAGTTCGGCCTTACAGACGTGATACAGTGCTTGCGTTGTATTTCGTTGTGTGATTGAGGTTACCAAAGGACCTATCACTCTCTACGCAATCTTTTCACTACAATCGGAACTCTCAACAATTCTTAAATTCCTGGCCTCCAAAAGCGGCAACGGGTGTCCATGGGCGGTGGCAATTGCTTACCATTAGGTGATCCGTCTGCTCGTTTACCGGCTTATATCATACCACCAAAAGAAGAAAGTTATAGTCGGTTAGGTTAACCGTAGTTTATTTAAGTTATTCACACAAGAATTTAAGGGTGAAGATTTCAATAAACTGTTTCAACTGAAACTGAAATAAAATAAAATTATGATTACTCCTAAGTAAATCGTTAAACGCCAACAACGTTTTATACAGACATACAGTCAGATAAACATTTAAGTCAATTCTAAAAACAACTTTTTAAACCACAAAAAATATAACATTACACACCCTAATCCATTCACAAGTTCCTTTATTCTATAGTTTTTACATTTACACATTATGACTTTTACAATTTACCCTCGTCTTTAACAGAAGTAGAGACAAAATGTCACTATGTGTGAAAGAGGTGTCGCGACAGGCGTCTGCGCAGATAGATATTATCTTAGTGATGCTCTTGAGTGGAGTTAAGAGGTTAAAATTATGTATAAGTACCTCGATAACATCAAGCTTTTTTATCCCTGAAAGCATGAGCAAAGGTGTAAATGAAAACTACAATTAGTACCTGTGCACAGAAGTATAATACAACTAAATATTTCAACGAAAATCGAAAACTATTTTCAAAAACTTAAATGAACTATTAAATTCTGTGTGAACAGCACCATGTAGGTATCTTGACCACAGAAAAGCTGTAATGTTTGTTTAGGAATGTTACGGACATGCGGCGCGGCTGTTGCAATGACGTATGGGCACACTTCCCGTGAATTGAAACACTCATTGCACTAGCTCAACGCAACCTAAATAGAATTAAACTTTTCCTTTCTTTTCTTTATTAAAAAAAACGTTGCCTCACACTAGGTATTTATCCTGTGTCGTGGGTGCGTTTACAAACATACAAGTTCACATACACATCACACCCAGACCCGAAACAACAATTTGTGGATCACACAAAGAGTTGCTCCGTGCGGAAATCGAACCCGCTACACGTTGCGCGGCAGCCATCGCACCAACCGTGCAATCTTGCACGGTTACTTTGAACACACAACGTTGACATCTAATCACTCATCTTCACTATACTGAAACAAAGATGCTGTTATTCTTTTCTTAATCTTCAAAGTCATGTCAGAATCATTAAAGAGAGGGCGCTGTTACACACTTCACGCACCTTATCAGTTCTGTAAACGATGATCATCACAAATGATTGACACTTGTCTTGTCTCCGGTTATCTTAACGGTGTCTTATCTAGTGGGGGTAGAGGGGTGCAAGAATGGAATGTTATGGTGCTATCTATGTGGGTGTACTTATGGAGGTATGTGAGTGGCTGAAGAAGTTATCATGCTTTGAGATTGTTTAGGTGTTTCTTTTCAGAGTTGTATAGTTTTTGTAGATTTGTAGATTACAATCATAATTAGCGAATTTAAACTCAATTTATTTGCAGATAAGACACATAACTTAATTCTCTAATACTACATCAAACAGATAACAAAAAAAAACTTGTAGAAATTCGAATAGATAATATTTGTATAGGAAATATTTATTTAATAGCAACCTTATCTTACTCCAATCCAAAGACTTTCCATAGAATCACATGGTTAAAAACTTTTGAAATGAAATAATACGAAAATCTAATTTTCGAGATTACGATGTTAAAAACCACGTAGACCTAAGTGAATTTTTATGTTTTAGAAACTCGACTAGTTTCAGTAGCGCGACGGTCGCCGCGTCGTGTGTCACGGAATGCTGCTCATGAATATGATCTTCTAGCATGGCTTGAAACTAGTCGAGTTCTTCGTCAAACAATTACGTGAGTAAGCCGAAACACATAATAATTAATTTAGTATGTCTCACGAAAGTTATACCGTAATAAAAAAAACCTACATGTATTGAGGAACTTGGTCATGTGATATATCGCCATCGCACTTTCATGTTTAGAACAAGACAAACACAATTATTTAACACCACTTATCTATTTTTCTTTTCTTTACATAAAGAAAACCCTAAACATAAAACCAATCACAACACACTTAACATCAATTATTTAACACCCTACGTCCAAATACAAACCATACAAATCATATCGCCACATAATTTTCCTTTAAACAAAATTACTTATCATATAATATTTAAAGACAAATAAATCATCAATTACCTACACCTCTGGCGCCCCCATGCCGTGTTACGTGGTCGTTAAGATACGTGCATTAACACGGGTTAAGATAGTGTTAACTGCGTGTATGATAACTTGGTTTAACCTTTGTATTTAATGGTCTATTACAGTAATAAGTTATTTGTGTTTATTGGAAACTTGGATTTTCGGAAAAGTAGATTTTATTTAACGTTAGGATTTTCTCCTGTGTCGTGGGAGCGTTTACAAATATACAAGTTCACATACACATCACACCTAGACCCGAAACAACAATTTGTGGATTACACTAGGAGTTGCTCCTTGTGAGAATCGAACCCGCTACACGTTGTGCGGCAACCGGTTGCCTAGGCGCCAACCGTGCAGTCTGAATATGAGTCTGTCTGTGTGTGGGTCTGTGCATAGATGCCATATTAGAAGTTTCAAAACATAAATTATTTTTTTATTCACACATTTATTAATGAGCGATAATAAAGTCATTTAAAAACGTCTGAAATCTGAATAAATATATTGCCAATAAATATTTTACTAGTATTCATACATTCATATATATTTATGGCTATATTGCATGAAAACGAAAATGAAAATAAAATGATGCATAATATTAACATTTTAATTTTAAAGGAAAGTGTGAGTGAAATTGGCTCGTCTACAGATAGATTTATGAATGTATCTGTACATATGCCAATGTATATGGCATATAGGCAACTTTTTTTTTTTAATATTATCATGATCATCATCAAACCAGCCTTAATATGGCTGAATATAACTTCAAGCTTCCTCTTTGCCGGAGTCTGTGTTTCCTGATGGGTATAACCTGGGTGTCTTCTAAGCCCGAGTGAATAGGTTGCTTGTGGGCAGACGTGCTCCATCGTAGACCGCATCATCACTTACCATCAGGCGAGATAGCGTCCAAACGTCGAGCCAAAAAAAAAACCGATTAATGTCTCCAATGGCTTCTAGATTAGTTGATTGGAAGCATCCTACGCATCCTGGTGCCCTGCCACTCAAGGGTGTCAAAGCACTTCTATATATATTTCTTAAACTAAATACTGTACTTAATTTAATTTGAATGCCGTACAACGTGTAACGGGTTTGGTTCTCGCACGGAGCAACTCTTTGTGTGATCCACAAATTGTTGTTTCAGGTCTGGGTATCATGTGCATGAGAAATTACGGGGAAATGAAATTATAATGTCTTCTCTTTCCGAACCTTCCCCAATAATTGACTCATTAACCAATAAATTCAACTTATCATTCTTATTTAATCCTATTACTACAAAGTATTAAGCATATATCTAAAGATGTTTATAAAAGATCAATCTACACAATTAGCGAATTTAAACTCAATTTAATGGTAGATAAGACACATAACTTAATTCTCTAATACTACATCAAACAGATTAATAGATCAGACAACACTAATCACACGTTTTTCTAACAAATACCATCACGCCAGTGTTAATAGGGGCGTTCTCAGTAATGTTAGATATCGGTTTTACCTAGCGTGACATCGTTCGATAAATTATCGTTTAGCTAACAACTCGAATGGTGTAATCTCGTGAAAGTGCACCTCTATTTTATTACGACTATCGCGATGATCGATGTCGATAGAAATTGAAAGGATGTCGCTACTCTAATTTAAGAAAGTGCATTTTGCTGCTTGTTGTTCGTTGGTTGGAAGGATGGCTGTCAAGTGTGAAGTTATGCATTTGATTAAAGTGTTAAAGAAAGATACTGTTATGTGGTTTTTGGTTTTTACATTCCTAGTTTCAGTAAAAATAAAAAATATAGTCAGAATTATTTTTCCAAATTCGAAATCTACAAATACAAAACTAATTTTGAAAATCGATCCACAAATGGTGGAGTAATCAGTGAACAAATAAAAACATACATCCGAACACAGTGCCTCCTTTTTGAAGTCAATAAAAATTACTTTCGCGATGTCGGAAAACTGATACGACGTTATGTTAAATGTCCACGAAAACAATGAAAAGTTTTTTAATCACTCTATACGTATACACAGAGGCGACGGCACCCAATAACTAGGGTCAAGCTGTCTGTCTGTCCGTCTGTCAGTCACTGAACCAATTTGAAGTGACGCCGTCGCAAGCGCAATATTGGCTTTCAACTTTTATCTACATGACATGCTACCAGTTTTCATTCATTAATTAAGGACGAAATTAATTTAATTAAAATGCTTAATGAAATGTAAATATAAGTGTAGAAAATAGTATATGTACTAATATAATATGTAGCTTTACGCCATGATGACGACTTTTTTATAAATTTTTAACTAGATTCTGCCAGCAGCTTTGGCACGTTCCCGTGGGATAAAGAGTATCCTGTCACCCAAGTCAGGTCATACCCTGTCTATATACTAAATTTCATTAAAATCGGTTCAGTAGTTTCAGCGTGGTTTGTATGATAAACATCCAAACAAAAAAAAATCTGATTTGTAATATTAAGTGTAATTTACTTGTTACTATTATTTGTATTGTCCGTCCGTCGGTTTATCAGTGAAGTTAGAAACACTCGTTACAAAATGTAAATTTATATAGAGAAAACGGTCTATCACCGTACACCTTTAACCCTAAATATCAATCCACAATCCAACCTCCAAACTAACTCCAAAATACTAAAAAATCGTTCACAATTAACCCAGTTCAAATATCCCATTGAAGCGAAACATCTGGTATCAACCCTCACTACCCCACGCGGGGTAAAAAATACCCCAAAAAACATCTGCAGAGACAAATTAGGTTTCAAATGACATATAATTACTAACTCGGGTTAATATTCGTTTGGGATTGTGGTGTAAATAAATAAATTTAATGGATGAGACGCCTTTTTGGAATCCAGTTGGTAAGCTATACATGTTTTAAATCTAGTATCGGTAGCAAGAACGCTTCATGATAAGTAGCAACCATAACCTATCTGTCGCACTCAGAGTAATTTGATGATAACTTAAACAATTCCTTAGTAAAGATTTAGTATCGAAAACAACTGCTAAGGACTGAGTTAAGTAACCATTAAATGACTCTGAGTACGGCGGTTAGCTTTATAATAACTATCGTGAGACAATGACGGAGACATACAGTAGTCAGTACAGTAGGCTGCGCGAGGTCACCGCGTCTGCGTACGCTGCTAATGTTGAAGAGTCCCTCTGTAACGCGAAACTAGTAGAGCTTTTCTCCATTAATGTACGTGAGTGTAAGCCGTGATTTTTAGTGACTTGCCAGACCTAGGTACTTACACATATAATACAAGAAGCAATTACATTACAAATAGGAAACGGTTTGAGCCATCGTTTTCAGGTTAAAAACATGGTTTAACATATAAATAGCAGAATTTATTTCCAATTTAACAGAACTGATCAATCATCCTAGTTCTATTCATCTTAAATGATGCAAAAACCCGTAAAATAATTACGAAAGGGTAAAAGATGGGATTGCCCAGGACCACCTCAATCTATCCGGGTATACGCACAGAATCAATAGTTCGGTACCGATGACAAAAAAAGTCAATCATGTGCCTCCGTGCTGCTATCGATTGGCGCTGCGCTGGTGGCATTCATTGCCTACAGATATTGCGCGTACAGATAGCAAAACAGGACTGCATCACAAAAGAATGTCGTACGTTACCGAACTGATGGTCTGCAGTGCAATTCTGTAGTTTTTAGACTGTAGGTTTGAATGCAGAACTTTTAATTTAGAATGTTAGTGAGGCGGTGTTAAAAATACTTTTGGCTTGCTACTTTTTTATGGTATAAGCCGGTAAACGAGCAGACGGATCACCTGATGATAAGCATTCGCTGCCACCTGAAACACCAGAGGTTAGGAATTTAAGAGTTGTTGGGGAATCGAGGATTGGAAAGATTAGGCAGAAGGTTATTGGGCCTCCGGTAACCTGACTCACATAACAAAACATAATACAAGCGTTGTTTTACGTCAGTTTTCTATGACACCGTGGTATTTCTTGACGAACGAGCCCCATATAAACTATGTTATAAAACAAATTAACTACAATTTGAGTTCACCTATAAAAAATCTGAAGTCACCAATAAATATCACTTGAACTAGAATAATCTTCAAAAATAAATAGATACCAACTGTCATAAGAATTAATCATCTCTTTTGCGCACCATCCACCGAATGGAAGGGGTAACCGCTTACCGAAGCCGAAATGATTTATAAAAGGCCTCATTTGAATCCGAATGGCTCTTTCGGCCTCAAACCTTACCTTTGACAGATAAATAGGATATTTTTCACATGTAAAATAGGTGAAAGTTATCGGATATTGGATTGTTAAAAAAGTCCGGGATTACTTCGTTGCGGGGACTATCATACCCCGACGGCGATGTAGGGTTGATTAATGTTGGCATGGACTGTACTGCGAAGGATATTGGTCATTTCGGTTTAAGGTAAAAAAGTGTATGAACCTGAACTGCGGTTTGTGAATACAATGCGAAGATTTGTTTCCTTTTTTTGGGCATCGAATGATTGGAATCGGAAATATTCTTTTTATTATGTTTGTTTGTGTGTTTTTCATTGCTGATAAGGGTTGGATTGGAACGGTGTGAGGGAGGATTATGACCGGAGTACTAAATCTTAACCTTATTTAGCTTGATTTCTACTAGAGATGTGCTATGCTACGTTGCTGTAGATATTATTATGTTTGGCTTCTACTTGACTTTGGATTTGTTTGTACGCATAGCTTAGCACTGGTGGAACGGGAAAGATGCGCAGCTCGAGTATGCAATGTATCGATAGTAGGGAAACCATCCATAGCACGCATCTTTCCATATAAAAACATAGCTAAGTCCGTTTCCACCAGTACTAAGCTATGTGTACATGTGTGGTGGAAAAGTACCCAAATACTCAGGAAGGGACGTAAATAGAAATAGGACTAAACATTGATTATTATAATCAAATCCTTCCGCTTGACTAATCAATATCTTTCACATCGGTGACGTATTTAATCCATTTAATCATCGCCAATTGAATTTGTCAATAAAATATTTATTGATTTAGGCTCCCATACGTCCCATGGGATGGTGTTTGCTTAACCATTGATACAAATCGTACCTCATAAAGATAATGCAATTATTTCTGATCATACCTTTGATTAAGCATTCAGGCGTCTCATGGTGTGCAGAGTACTGGTGCCTTGAGCTCTTTATTATTTAAACTGTCGATATTATGTTCATTATCAATAGGCTATGACAGTTCATTGCTGAACTACAGGTCTCCTCTGCAAAAGTGCGTTTGCCATCACAACTTCCCCGCCTTGGGCGAGGCGAGAGGGAGTGTCAGTCTCTTACTGACGGAGCTGTATCTGTTACGTTGTCCGCAGCTCCGGATCACATTAGGTGGGCTGGAGAATGAAGTTCCTAAACGTATTTTATTCGCTTTGTGGCTGCATGCACCTAACAAATAACTAACAAAAGTCCGAATGTTGCACAAATAGAAATAAACCTTTAATTTCTTAGGTTGTCAAACATTAGTTACTACTTATTTAGATGAATTTGTAAAAAATGACAGTAAGGAGGTGTTGGTGCTTCGCCGCGAAGAAATGTACTCCACAAGCGGACATAATTCGAGAATGGAAGTAATGGAACCAAACAAGACACCCATCTGAAAATAAACCATTAACTATGAACTCACAGCACTGAACTGTAGTTTTGATCACGTCGGAACATGTGTGACGCGAGACAAGGAATATTATTATAAAGCCGAGACGGGACTCAAGATATTGGTCTTAGGGTTGCCTACATTATTTGCCGAATATAGCTTTTTTTTATCATCTCAAAAATATAGTATGCTTCAAACAAAATAGTACTTTAACAGCTTTGTAAAAATTTTGTAAGAAGTGGCTATGAAATGCAATAAATATCTATAAATATTATAATGTTTCCATATTTTTTTTTTTGATCTTCAAAATGTTTTGATTAAGCAATTTTTTGTGTTGGAAAATATAAACATTTTTTTTTAACGGAAATATTTTTGCATTACTATACATATTGTAGTACGGAATCCCGAAAAATAGTACAATACTGTATAATATAGTACGGCTGGCAACCCTGATTGGTATTTAGATAGCTCTGTTATGTTTTATGGTATGTCACTTGAAATTAATTGAATTTTATGATTATGGAGTTTTAATTATGTGGACTATGAGTTATGGGTTTTGGTGTGTGATACTGACTTTATGATGAATAGATTTATTTTATGTCGTGTGTATTGTAATTAAAGGTTTCTATGACCAACAATTTTGACTGTACATTATCTGTCAATGTCTGGTGGTCGGCGGCTTTAAGACGCCCGCTTCTTATGCACGAGGGTGCGGGTTTGAAACTTACCAACGAAGTAGACCAATTACTAACGGTGAAGGAAAACATCGTGAGGAAACCTAGGTTTATAATTTCTGAATATAAGTTTGAAATCGCCAACCCACATTGAGCAAGCGTGGTGATTAATGCTCAAACCTTCTCCATGCGAGACTTTCGGCTGTTGTTGTGATTATGATTATAATTATCTGTCATTTACCTACACAGCCTCGTCTCTAGTGACAATATTCTCCAATTATTATTTAAACATTTGCACAAATACAATCTTTAAAACATACATATATAGCATATTTATAACCTCTTTCCACGTAACTCTTAACATAAGGGGTATAAGCAGAACACAACAATTTAATATTATTTATTTAGAAGCATCTGATTGGTCTATCTCGTCTCGTATGAATGCAGATGATGCAAACACAGACTCGCACACGAATGAAGGAAAATAAAAGTAATCTTCTGCTTATTCATAAATATGGATATTATTGCTGTTTTCAGCAGTTTGTAAATAGTTAAACTGGGAGAGTTAAAGTTTTTTTAAACGTTGTGTGGCACTAGGTTTTTCTCCTGTGTTGTGGGTGCGTTTACAAACACACAAGTTCACAAGCAAGTAACACCAACACCTGGAATAACAATTTGAGGATCACACAAAGAGTTGCTCTGTGCAGGAATCGTACGACAGCCAGTTGCCCAGCCACAGAGCCAACCGTGCAGTCTAGAACATTGCAGTGAGTTGAGTGAGTCTGAGTATTTTAGAGGTAGAAACACCATCTCATGTCTCTTCCTACCTTGGGTGAGGCGAAAAGGAGTGTCATATTCTTATTGACTAAAAATGAATAGGTTGCTTATGGGCATACGTGCTCCATCGTAGGCCGCATCATCACTTACCATCAGGCGAGATAGCGGCCAAACGTCGACCCATTAAATGTAAAAAAAATACATCACCCCACGATCCTCCTCCTGCTTCGAGTCGGAGCCCCGGTAACCCGTTAAATCGTCCGCGGCTTCGGGACAAGGTCAACCTCCCAATAAGAAGAATTACTTAGAATTAACCTACTTTAATTAACTTAACTGATGAAGTTGTTCAATTCTACCTACACCTCGAAAATATAGCCAAGTAAGGAGAACCGTGGAAATTGGGAATAGTGTATGTAAATGGAAGATTCGAGCAAAAGTTGAAGTCAAAGTGTGGGAGAGCCATGCTTCGGCACGAATGGCCCGGCTCGACCGGAGTGATACCACGGCCTTACAGAACACCGACGTGAAACAACGCATGCGTTGTGTTTTATTGTGTGAGTGAGGTTACCGGAGGCCCAACTACCCCCTTTCTAATCCCCGATTTCTAACAACCCTTAAATTTCTAACCCCTAAAAGGCCGGTAACGCAACTCCTCTGGTGTTTCAAGTGTTCATTGGCGGTGGCAATTGCTTACCATCAGGTGATCCATCTGCTCGTTTATCAGCTTATTCCATAAAACACGCGTCTTATTTTCTTATAATACTACAAAAATAAGAAAACCTTATCAGAATTCTCGGCACATCTCGAAACGATATCGATTCGACTCCCGTTCCAGTACAACAGAGCTACGGCATTTGGCATGCACCCATATACTCATTTGGCATCGGATCGGATGCATGTGTTTATGTGCCAGTTCGATGCCCGTTTCCGGACATTTGTTTACTAGTTAGGGAAGGGGTTAGCCATATCTTCGGACTGAAGATTTCGCTTCGTCCTGTTGTGAAAGAAATTTTGTGGTTTTGGTTTGTGGGTTTTTAAGTCTGAGACTGCCAATATAAAACTTTTGAAGGCAAATCCTCCGCTAACGTCGGTCACCGGTGACCACCACGGCGTTCAATGTGTTAATGGTTTTATTTGGTGGTGATTATATTTATGTTGGGAATGAGACCACCTCGATAGTTCAGTTAGGAGACCGAAGCTTTAGGTAATAATGGGCTAAACTAATGTTTTTACAAAATTGTTTTTTTTTTGATATGGCAATTGAACTCCTTGACTTATATTTTACATTTTCATTTAAAGTGATTAAAATTGTTTATCAATCTAAATGTATATGTAACTGAATGAAGTTTGTTTTTTTATTTCATTTAGTGAATTATGTGTCTGTATTTCTATCCTGTGTTTAGCAATCGTCATTTTATTGCAAACAAATACTGCCTCGTTGGCCAAGTGGTTGCAAGTGCGACTGTCGGGTAAAGGGTCTCGGGTTTGATTACAGGGTCAGGCGAACTGCAGGGCTTTTTTCGGGAATATCCTTTTTTGAAAATATCTCAGTCGTAGTACGTACTCTAGAAATGTGTCCGGTATATGACAATAGGCCCACCACATGGGACTTAAAACATAAATTATGAAAAGTGGGTGTACATTGTACAGTAGCATTACGTGCCATAATATGCACCTCTGCCTACCTCTTCGGGGATAAAAGGCGTGACGACGAAAAAGCAAAAACACAATAAATCACAATTCTAAATCTTCCAAATAACAAAATACGGAGCAACATAAATAATTAAAATTGTAAATCAGCCTACTTCATCATCGTAATCATATCTTCACGCTCGCTGTGGAGGGGAGCTTCCTAATTAAGGGGAAGTCAACCGTTGCTAAAGATAACGCGAGTGAAATCGAGGGGCAACACGTGGCAATGCCATATGTTGCTAATAATTATGTGACACATACTTCCCAGTTTTTTTTCTTTATTAGTGATTCCTTTTTTTCAAACATTTTAAATAGAATATGCTAATATGGTATTTCTTTGCATGTTTTTATTTATTTGGGGAAAATTGGTACTATCTATTGTTGGTGTATCAAAGTGATGGAGATTGGTGTGTTGGTGTAGGAAATCGTATGTTGCTCGTTGAAGGGGTAAACTTTGCGTTTCAATGATTTTTCTTTTAATTATTTTAGTGTGGGGAGCCGTGCTTCGGCACAAAAAACGGCAAGCTCCTCCCCTATCTTGCTAATCCCCGATTCCACCTTAAATTCCCCAATAACACATTAATTTCTAAACACCAAAAGGCCGGCAACGCATATATAATGCCTCTGGTGTTCCGGGTGTCTAGCAGCGGCAATTGCTCAAACCCGTTAAAACGACTGAAGGGATCAGGATAAAATTTGAAATAGATGTATATAGTTTGGGATAGCACATAGGCTACTTATTATCTCACGGAAACCCAGGTGAAGCCGCTGATAAAAACTAGTTTAGAAGACTTACCTATATAAAAAAGTCTTCTATATTCCTTGAAGTTACTTACACAAGTCTTCAAGACTCCTTAAAACATTATATCATGCCCACAAACGTGTGAAGTACGAACAGAACGTGCTTACAAATGAGACTGCAGTACCAAAGTCAATTCTAAGTTGAGCGGTGTTGCAGCCAAGTTACCAACTTGT
This sequence comes from Spodoptera frugiperda, assembly GCF_023101765.2. Lineage (NCBI taxonomy): Eukaryota > Metazoa > Arthropoda > Insecta > Lepidoptera > Noctuidae > Spodoptera > Spodoptera frugiperda. Next base: position 11,455,340 of record NC_064216.1, read on the forward strand.
TGACTAAGTGTTAACACTAAGCTTAACTTAGAATTAAGTTGGAATTATGTGAGGTATCAATTTGTTCTGGGTATAATAATTACAGTAGAGTCCGTTTATAATGACATCGAAAGGAATTGACAAACACGTCATAATAAGCGGACGTCATACAAAGCGTTATGTATAAATGAAAATCTTTTTTATGTAAATATGTATGTAAATAAGTATTTTAATACAGAAACATAGTATATTTGCATATGTGTAAGACCATATTAAATCAAAATCAAAATTGCACGTAATCAGCAGATTATTATAATAACACATACAAGTGTATTTTTTATTGTAAGTAATCTGTAATTTTTGTCTGCTTTTGTTTCTTCATTTTATTGTAAAAACAGACTCTCACACTATTGTGTATAGAAGACATAGCTATGGTCAAATTATCATTTTCAATATTGCTGTGGACAAATCGTGATAATAATTCTGCAGCTTTTAATGTCTCTTCCGCGGTAGGTAATGGGGCTTCCTCAACTGTCTTCAACTGTCAATTACTCACTGAGATTCAAAACAAAAACTAGGCACGTGCCGAACGTCGTCGGGAATTAACGAACATTATTGAAGGTAAAGAATCGTGCCGGTCATTATAACCGGACATAATTTATTAAAAATGGGTCATATAAAGCGGCATGTCACTGTAAGGGAAGTCAATATATCCGACTTTTTTATAAAGAATTTTATATGAAAACCAAACTTCGTCATGCAATTACGTTATAATAACCGGTTGGTCAATATAGGCGGAGTCATAATAAACGGATTCTTCTGTATTGGAAAATGTTTTGTTGGTTTTGTGATTCTGTTTAACTTGAGGTATTGGAGAAACTGGGTGAATATATTATTAGGTTAGTCGGGTAAGGTGTTATTCTTATTTGGTATTTGAGACTCAGTGACAGCTCGGGATTTATGTATGTAATATAACTGAATGGTTAGTCGGGTAAAGTGTTATTCTTATTTTGTTTTTGAGACTGCCTCAGTCTCTGTTTTATTGGTAGGAGATCGGAAGAGATGATACAAGATTTGGTTCCTAGACTGAGATTAGTTTTTATCAAAAAGCATTTCTTTTTAATAAGCAAATCCATTTAACAGCCAATTTCTCACACAATATTTTCTATCATTACAAGTAGGTACCAATGGTGTCGAAATAACTTTGCAAAGATTTAATGGCAAGTTTTTGGCATCCGTAATTCCGACCATGTTCAAAAAGTGTACCTGTATTCACTCTGAAACAACAAATAATATTCAAAATTACCAAGCATAAATCTACATATTAACAAACTCCCTTGAAATACCAGCTAAACTCAAAACACGCCCAAAAAATACAAAAATAAACCCAAAACCTTATTTCAAACGACACACAATCACAAAACAGATGTGACTTCGATCTTTATTTACCCCAAATTGGAACATTGAACCGTGAAGATAAATAAAAACAGTGTCATTCGTCCCCTATGTAGTTAATAATGTCGTGACAGACCGACATTTGACATTGTTATTAGAGATCCCGTATGTAGTGTTCAGTCGGCCATGTTTTTATTTATTTGGGGAAAATTGCTGCTATTGTTGGTGTATCAAAGTGTTGGAGATAGGTGTGTTGGTGTATGAAATCGTCTGTTGTTCGTTGAAGGAGTAAACTTTTTTTATGGTATAAGTCGGTAAACGATACGACGGATTACCTGATGGTAAGCAATCGCCACCGCCCATGGACACCCGATACACCAGAGGCGTTACAAGTTACCGGCCTTTTGGGGGTTAGGAATTTAAGGGTTGGTGGGGAATCGGGGTATTGGGAAGGCCTCCGGTAACCTCACTCACACTACGTAACACAAAACAAGCTTTGTTTCACGTCGTTTTTCTGTGAAGCTGTGGTATCACTCCGGTCGAGCCGGCCCATTCGTGCCGAAGCATGGCTCTCCCACACTTAACTGAAATGATAATTGTAATAGTTTACTTATATTATATGAATAAGTCATGCAAAAGAAAATACGCCACCTCTAAAACAATTTGAAAGTCTCTGGCGCAGACAACTAGACAATAGTACCACTTTAGCACTTTAACTTTACGTATAACATACGGGCCGTTTTCTCACAGGCAGACCCATCGCCAGTGTGTCTAGGAATGCAGTCATTTCCGTCCAGACATGTCTAACTTATAGCCTAGACTAGTTTCACCCGTGGCGCCCCCTATGGGAAATTGATGGCTATTCATGGTAACAAGCTTTGAGATAAAATGGTGGAGTAATGTTCAATGGTAATAATACTTATAGTATTTTGTTATATGTTGGTTTTAGTGCGTAGTTAAGTGAAAGGTTTTATTTAATGTTTGATTCCTGGGCAGGGAAAATGTTTGAAGAATTCTATTTTAAGGAATAGAGAGTAAAGTTCTCGAAGAAAAGAAGGAATCTCCGACCAGGCGAGGTAATTGTGGCTGACAAAGTTTTTGCCCAACTGTTTGTTGGTTGGGATTTTCTATACTATCCATGTTTATTCGCATGTAAACTTCATATGTGTGATGTAGGATTTATGTTGTCATCCGTTGATTTATTCGTCGTGCCAGTAAACGAGCAGACGGATCACCTGATGGTAAGCAATCGTCGCCGTCTATGGACACCCGAAACACCAGAGGCGTTACAAGTGCGTTGCCGGCCTTTTGGGGGTTAGTTTAAGGTTTGATGGAGGATTTGGAAGATTGGGAAGGGGTGGTAACTGGGCCTTTGGTAACCTCACTCACACAACGAAACACAACGCAAGCGTTGTTTCACGTAAGTTTTCTGTGAGGCCGTGGTATCACTTCGGTTGAGCCGGCCCATTCGTGCCAAAGCATGGCTCTCCCACAATTAAACTACTATATCTCTTTTAATACGTCTTACACGTCGTAATCGTCCCTTACTTAACAGAACTATCCCTTTCAACAACTGACCTACCACAACCGCCTCTCTATTAACACAGCATCTGTTCAATTACTGTAATGGTTGAAACTATCTCCAATTGATTACGTACGGCTGTTGACATTATCATTAATTAATTCTTTCAAAGAGTACATGCCCTGCTGTGCTGCTGTGGACTTCATTACTTTTAATGGACGATTATTAGTTCGATATCTTGTTTGTAAATGTAACGTTATGAGAAGGGGTAGGTAGAGGTTATTTTAAGTGATGTTAGTTTGTTGGTAGTACTTACTAGTAATAATTGTAAGATGAGGCAAAACTATTGTGAAAAAACCACAAACGATTCCGGTGTCTGTAGTAATTAAAGTCAAACATTTCTAGAGTTTTTTTTATAAAAAGTAGTCACGGTTCTACTGTACAGTTTACTTTTACAATTAATGGAAAAAAACTCTAGCTAGTTTCGAGTCACAGTAGACTCTGTAGCGACGTGTATTATTCCACGATGAATACTCAACTAAATGTATTATTGCAAGAAAATCCTTATCACAAATATTGTTCCTGGTATCAAATATTTTAAATGCATACCAAAATTACAAGACACAGTTTCTGCACAAGTAATTCATTCAGGTTCATTTGCATCTGAGGAAAGCCAATTGCCAAACACCGGACAGCTTTATGTGGCCCCAAATCGAAGCCGAGACCTCACGCTTGACAGCTTGACTACTTTACATGTAACACAGGATTTAATGACGTGATCAAAAACAGGCGAAAAAACACCGAAAATATAAAATTTCTCAATAAAAAGAAACAACAAAAGTGCCGTCACATCACTATGGATATGTCGTAGTAGGGACGTGGCTAAACACGGTATTATTACAGAATCCGTAATCGATTTAAAGAAGTATTTACATGGAGTAGCATGATGTAGAAATCAGAAGGTTTCATTTAAGTTTTGTTGGCATCAAGTCAGAATATAATGGTAAGGATTGGCCCCAGAAAAATCTGCACAGAGGGAAGTGGAAGGAACCCTCCTTCCAGGGAGGCATTGCCTTGCAGTGGGACTAGATCATGGCTGAAAATAAAATTAATAATAAGTCAGAACATAGACTTTAATGAAGACTAAAATCATGCAATGTCTGTCTTTCAAGTTTGAAGATCAAATTCTTGGTACGAAATTTGCTTGATCAATAATACCAATACCTGGCTGTCCATCTGTCAAGCTATATCTTATGAACCGTTACAGCTGAAAGCTTGAGCGTGAAAAAAATACTGACAGATATAACAAACGTTAACTTTAACTGAATATTTTACACAAAGTACTTACGAAACTTTTCATGCACGAGTCCTACTCATAAAGTTTTTATCATCAATGTTTATTGTTAAACACAGTACGGATCAAAGTTGAACTTCTCTTCAATCACTACACAGTGACAATCGAGCGACATTATGCTAACACATTCACGCCGACCGACTACAGGGGCGATCAGAATATTAAGTCTTGGACATTCCTGTCCATGTGACTAAGAGATTCTTGAAGCCATCTTCCTAATACTATTTGCATGTTTTGAGCAAAAACTAGTCATCGTTCTGTCGTTCAATACAAGGTGTGTTGCACAAATTATAGAATAAAGCATACTAGGCTCGAAATGGGTTCGAATTAATCTTGTAAAAATTATCAATTTAGAAATTCTTAGTTTTAACATTGAATACATTAAAGTTACCGTTATTAATTCCTAGCTTCTGCCAGCGGCTTCGCTCGCAGTCCCGTGGGATAAAAAGTATCCTACGTGCTATTTCCAAACCATAACCTACCTCTATTTCAAATTTCCGTTCCCGTTCCCTTCAGCTATTTTGACGTGATTGAGTAACAAACACACGAACATTCATCATTATCATCTGCCGAGAGACGTCCACTGTTGAACAAAGGCCTCCTCAGTCCTCCACGTAGAACGACAAGCCGCCACCTGCATCCACTGGCTTTCAAAGTCAAAGTCAAAGCATTTATTTCAATTAATCCTAAATTAGGCACTTTTGAAACGTCAAATTGAATTGTCCGTCAGTCAGTCCGTCAGTGAAGCTTCGAATGGAGAAGAACGAGCAAGAAACTCGATCCGAGCAAGAATTTCCGCGACTCTGGCGTTATCCACAAACATATGCGCATTTATAATATTAGTAAGTTGCATACTCTCTACCAAACCACTGAACCAAAAACACAAACAAACGGTAAATACTAATAAAACCAAAAGTAATAAACAAAGCCCTAGAAACCCTTTTAGAAAAAATAATCACGTACAGAAATAAATTTAATAGCAATTAAGCTAGCTAATTCGGTACTGCCAACATTAGCATAAGCTACACACCAGGAAACGGAAGCGAGCCGTTATGTTGGTAGTAAGGGATACAAGGTAAATGCATTAGTCTGTTGTTGTAGCCAGGATTTTAGCCGGGACTTTCATTGTAGGCTGTATAAGGGAGGTGCTAGGTACACAAGTGAAATTTACGAGAAAAATCTATAGGTGTTAGGTTAGGTAGGGATTTTAGGTTACGTATTTATTTTATGTGGACGAGGTTGTAACCAGCGGTCATTAGAGGTGCTGTGTTCAACAATTAGTCATATTTTGGTTCAAATTTTGATTAAAAGGGGTCGAATTGTAATACATTATGTAGTCCAAATCAAAACTAATTGAGAAAGAAGAACACCTCATGATGATTGATGATGACGATTTCCCAACCACCCTTAAATTCCTAATCCCCAAGAGGCCGGCAACGCACTTGTGCAACGCCTCTGCTGTACCGGGTGTCCATGAGCGACGGCGATCGCTTAGCATCAGGTAATCCGTCTGCTCGTTTACCGACTTATATCACAAAAAATAATATTACAACATGTTACACAGAAGTCATCGCACTAGCGGGTGGCCGGGGCTCCAGCTCGAAAAGCAGGAGTAGGATCGGGGGATTTTAGTTAGTAAGAGTCTGACACTCTCTCTCCTCGCCCAAGGCAAGAGAAGTCATTGGACGATTTTGCCCCCTTAAAAAAGTCATCACACTATCCTTACTGTCCAACTGCCCACACACTATACAGGGTGACTTTGAATTCGACGTATTCCTCTCGGGAGGTGATAATACAACTAATTTCCTACAAAAATAGCCCTGAGGTCCTTGGGCGGAAAGTGGCTAGTTTCTGAGATATTCAACATTTTTGGTTTTGGTAAAAATATCCCGAATTGATTACAAAAACATCAATAAATAAAAAAATACTGGTTGGATTTTAGTTCTTTTAGTTTTAATCAGTTGCCAATACATCAGTTATCATTTATAAATACTAATAATGGCAGAAAAATCATTCGTTTTAAAATAGCAAGTAATTTTCTATGAAATTTTGTTTTGTTTCACTAATTTGGTCAATAGATAACTGGATTTATTTCGAAAAAAATATATGACACTAAGCGTACAAACTATTAGAAAAACTTCCTTGGTTTATTAGCTACCCAGAAACGTAAAATTATTTACAATATTCCCAAAAACAAATGAATTAATTGATGATAAGTAGAGTGTAAAGAGAAAAGCGCAATTTCAAAAACATCTTAATTTGCAAAATTTTGTTCAAAATGATCTTCTCTACGACGAATACATGCCCGAACACACTTCCTTATCCCTATGACGTTCACTCTTGGGCTGAATATGCGTTTTATTTCGTAATTATCTTCAAATATGTTTCGAAGAAGAATTTCGATACACGACCAATTCCGTCTGTATAAACAAGGGACTTCATGTAAAAATCAACCAGCGTTAGATTCTGGACACCGCGCTTACCATGTAGTTGGACTCCCATGCCAATATAACGCCTGGGAACCAAGATATCCAATCATTGTTCCACAGTAGTTCGATAGAGCGCTGGATAAACTATCACAATATCCATTTTTAGCCACAAAAAGTCAACAAAATCCGAAAAAAGTAAACCATCGTTAGCGCATCGCGGTTTTAATTCAAATGTTTGCAGGGGTATCATAAATAATTATTTGATTGGACCCTACTTTTCATCCAACAATTGAAATGGTGAGAATTATGAAAAAAATTTAAGGGATGTGCTAGGGTCATTGTTTTAAATTCGAATTTAGAAACAAGATGAATGAACTTATTCTACTTATTGAATTAATTTATTAATTTGATTGACGAATTTATTCCACATGACGATTGTCAAGTGCATTATCGAACTAATGTGCGGCAATGGTTCGATACATTGATTCTCAGGCATTGGATCAGTAGGGCGGTCCAACTACATGGCATGCACAATGACCAGAACTTAACGCCGGTTAATTTTTACATGAAGTTCCTTGTTTATACAGACGGAATTGGTCGTGTATCGAAATTCTTCTCCGAAACATATTTGAAGATAATTACGAAATAAAACGCATATTCAGCCCAAGAGTGAACGTCATAGGGATAAGGAAGTGTGTTCGGGCATGTATTCGTCGTAGGGAAGATCATTTTGAACAAAATTTTGCAAATTAAGATGTTTTTGAAATTGCGCTTTTCTCTTTACGCTCTACTTATCATCAATTAATTCATTTGTTTTTGGGAATATTGTAAATAATTTTACGTTTCTGGGTAGCTAATAAACCAAGGAAGTTTTTCTAATAGTTTGTACGCTTAGTGTCATATATTTTTTTCGAAATAAATCCAGTTATCTATTGACCAAATTAGTGAAACAAAACAAAATTTCATAGAAAATTACTTGCTATTTTAAAACGAATGATTTTTCTGCCATTATTAGTATTTATAAATGATAACTGATGTATTGGCAACTGATTAAAAGTAAAAGAACTAAAATCCAACCAGTATTTTTTTATTTATTGATGTTTTTGTAATCAATTCGGGATATTTTTACCAAAACCAAAAATGTTGAATATCTCAGAAACTAGCCACTTTCCGCCCAAGGACCTCAGGGCTATTTTTGTAGGAAATTAGTTGTATTATCACCTCCCGAGAGGAATACGTCGAATTCAAAGTCACCCTGTATATGGTCATTATATCACCCACTACACAAAAATAGACAAGCAACACTCAACAAGAACACTACAAAGAAAGTTTTATTGATATTTGTTTGTTTGTTCGCGAGGGGAACTAAGAATTAATTAGTTGGACCGATATATTCCCAGAGGTCGAGAGGGATAACTCCCTGTTATTAAATTGAAATTAATTTGTATCGATCTGTTTTATTAATGGGTTGTTTGTTTGTTTATGTGGAAGCTATTAAGGTTCATTGAATGAGTTGGTTGGAAGTGTAACGAAGAAGTCTCGGGTTTCGTCCTTCAAGAATTTTATTAATGAATCTTCAATTTAGAAATGTCAATAGTTAGGTACAAGTGGGACAAGCTCGCCACAGCCTCCTAAAGCAGCCGTTTGGGCGCTATCTCACCTGATGGTAAGTGAGGATCCGGCCTACGATGGAGCACGTCTGCCCATAAGCAACCTATTCACTCGGGCTTTGAAGACACCCAGGTTATACCCATCAGGAAACACAGACTCCGGCAAGGAGTTCCAATCCCTGGCAGTTCGCACAAAGAAGCTTGAAGCGAAGCGCTTCGTACGAGTGGATAAATATGTAACATGATATCTACCATGAAGCGATAAGCATTGTCTACATATTTAATTTGTATTAATAAATCGGTACATATTTTAGCTAAAGAGTCCTTGTTGCGTCAATTTCACTCAGTAGTTAATGGTTTCAGAGTCCCGCCCCCAAAGGGGACCTCAGAGTAACATAAGTCACCAGCAGATACTGTTTTAGACATCCTACTTAGAATAAACTTAATTATGCTAATCACTTTCTATAAAAAGCAAGAAGTGTACTGGCCCCATCCATTCTTTAAGATTATACACGGTGTAACAAAAAGGGGGTTTACATCAGGGTTGTTGCGGATGCTGATTTTTTCACATCCGCGGATGAGGATGCGGATGCGGATTCCAGGGGGCAAACATCCGCGGATGCGGATGCGGATGCGGATCTTTACAAAAATCTTAAGTTTTGGGAGAAAAATTTAAAAGACAAGCAATAAACTTGATATTCACAAGATTAGCAAACGTGCGCGTCGAATCTTGTCACAACACAACACAAAAACCGACCAAGTGCGAGTCGGACTCGCCCATGAAGGGTTCCGTAACAGCAAATAGATGACATAATATAAAAGTTGTAAAATAACTTGGTGTGTTTGTATGAACGACAAAGTTATAGTTATTTGCGGTTTTTGAAAATGTTTTTTTTTTTAACTAATAATGATATCTCATTTAAACCAATTTTCGTTGTTAGTTTCCATTGAAATCTACAGCATATATTTTTTTAGTTTTCTCACTCTCTTATTTTGTCTACTTTGGTCTAACTTTCAAACGATTGATTTTGACGAAAAATGGTTTTAGGCACTTTAACGTCTTTTTTAAAGACCTATCCATAGACACCCATCACGGATATGTTAGCTGAAAAAAAATTTTTAAATCAGTTCTATGTATGGAGTGCCCCCCTTTAATTTTTAAATTTATTATTTTTATTTATATTATTTATTTCAAAATTCCAATAGCGGTTAGCGGAATACATCAACCTACAAAGTTTCAACTATGTAGGCCCAACAGTTTCGGAAATAAATGGCTGTGACATACGGACAGACAGACAGACATGACGAATCTATAAGGGTTCCGTTTTTTGCCATTTGGCTACGGAACCCTAAAAACAATAGCGAGGCGCGGCGCTTCACCGAATAACTGACATCGAAATTAAAATAATTGATTTCTTATTGGTCAATTAGCACGAGCGCGCGACACGCGCCACTCGCCGGACCCGCCCCTTTCTTTCTTGTCCTGACCTGCAACACATTCGCATCCGCATCAGCTCCGCATCAATTTTGCGGATGCAGATGTGGATGCGGATGCCAAAATCGATGCGGATGTTCCGCATATGCGGATGCGGATGCAGATATTCGCAACATCCCTGGTTTACATATCAAGTGCACGCACGGTTTCTCGATAATCATAAACGATACGGGAATGGTTTTTTATACTCATGTTTTCATGGAACGAAGTTATGAATTTTTCCAATACATAAAATTCCAGAAACCGAACATTTGTTAGATACAGGTACTAGGCGATCAGATTTACAGAAGAAATGTTTCGTAATATTAGCGAATGACCCCTGTAGTGTTGTGACACGTTTGTATGATTTAAAATCAAGAACCATGCGACACCAAGTATTTGGTACCAATTTTTTTTTAAACGTATTTTAAGCTGAAACTTTGTGTAGAGATTCTATTCAACCTATATTCTTCAGTGCTTCTTGATGTATATGGGTATTTTATTACACGCTGTATAGACAGTAAAATAAATGCCATATTTTTGAGTTGTGACAATCATCATCATCAACAGCCTATAAGTAGCCACTGCTGATCAAAGGCCTCTCTTCTCGCACGGGGAGGGTTTGAACATTAATCACCACGCTTGCTCAATGCGGGTTGACGATTTCAAACTTATAGTTAGAAATTATAAACCCAGGTTTCCTTACAAAAAGTCACAATGGTACTTGTCGTTGGTAGGATTTGAATCTGAACCCTCATGCATGAGTAGCGGGCGTTTTAAACCTCCGGGCCACCAACACATTACCCTTATTGTTATTTCAATGTTACTAACTACTTAAAAATTCAAAATAGAAATGTAGACTTTTCTCAAATTTACTAAGGTACATGATTGTTAAATTAACCCTACACCAATAACAAACCAATAAAACTAAAAACATAACGGCAATACATTAAGAATGGACATTTAATAACAATACAGTTCATGGTACTTCATACGCCACGCGCCCGTCACACTGACTGACAGACAAACGGACAAAAACAACGGATATTGGTGACACGTGCCCTCATAATTTGTTCACCCCCTGTGTATAGGGGGGTTCAGGGGTGGGGAGGCAACACTAGTTGCATGGGAAACTAATATTAATAAATCACCAAATGGGGTCGAAATTCATTTTGTATGGAATTAAAATGGGTGTTAGGGTATCTAGGTTCGAAATAAGTTCTTAAAAAAATTTTGACTGATTTTAGTACTGAATATTTTTTTAAACGTTACCAAACATTAAAATTTGTCCTGTGTCGTGGGTGCATTTAGAAACATACAAGTTCACATACACATGACACCCAAACCCGGAACAACAATCTGTGGATCACATATAGAGTTGTTCCGTGCCGGAATCGAATCCGTGACAAGTTGCAGGACAGCCAGTTGCCTAGTATCCGCGCCAACTATGCAGTCTAATTGGTGGACATTCTTCACGCAGATGTCGTACTCTATACAGAACTTATCTTGTCTGACAGTCAACCTCACGGCCAATCGACTAGCGAAGCACTTGTCAATACAATTTCCTTAACAAAACGTTAAAAATAAACTAAAATCCACCCCCGAACCTTTTAAGATAAAATTATTTCAAGTTAAAACCAAACAAAAACGCATAATGATAAATAGTTCTAAAAACAAAAGCATATTAACGTCTTTTGGAATAATTTAAAAACGTCTTACTAATGGAAGTTCTAAATTTAAACGACAATGGATGCGCACGAGTTGCAATTGCGTTCTATTTCTGTGCGTAAGCGCATATCCGCTCGATTGTTTACGAGGGTGGGCTAGGGTTGTGCGGTATCAGATATCCGCCAGCTGCCGATAGGGATGTGTTGGTATTAATTGGCGGATATCTTCTGGTATGTATGTACGTACCTGGTAATTTGAGATATTAGTGTATGGTATACACAGTCTCATTAGGCGAGTCGTGGCATGAAAGGGGTTAAGCTCGTACCACGTTTATTGCTATAAGCATGAATATAACACGATTCCTATGAGTTAAGTATGAGAAGAATAGTAGCTAGATAGTGTACACTAATGTATTCGTTTAATATTTTTGAAAAAGTAAGTGGGAGCCTATTCCAGATAACGTGTTTATTGTGCACTGAGAGTTTCGACTTTGAAAAGTTACATAAGTTCAATAATAAAATTTTTCAGGCAACACATTTTTTATAATAACTATTGTGATATATATTAAATTAACTAAAAATTACGCAACACATTTTGTCCATGCGAGATAAGCTAATTGAAATACTAATATCACAGGTAGTTCTGTAAAACAAATATTGACATGACACTGATTTATAAAATATGGTAGTAATTCTTCATGACACCACAATCAAACACAATACACAACTTCATCGATCACCCATCTCATTTTTAAACTCGACAAACGCTGCTTGACTTCACACACCAACTATTCAACACTTGGTCTTTTAAACTATAAATAACAAAAATCATTACAAAAATATCATTAGGCCCATATGTTAAGTATTTGCGCACGCGACGTAGGGTGTGCCCTATTCATGCTCCCGTGATTAGGGACTGAGGTCGAAACAATTTATTATACCTGCACCTGGGGTCCTACTTGATAAATAGTAGCATTGTAATTAGTTTTAATGATAAACTAAATGTATGGTTTCAAGTTTAATTCGGGACCCCGTGTGGTTTTTGATGAAAACTTGATTATTAGGGGATTGGTGATTTGTGAGGTCTGTGAGGTGATTGTAAGCAAGACTTCTGAGTAAGGGGTGTCGAGTTAGGTTTTTGGGTCAGTCTAATATTTTTGGGTACTTGATTTTTGTGTTTAATAGTAATAAGATAAGCACGATGCCAAAGTCTATGTTAAAGCATTTATTAGGCACTTTTGAAACGTTAAATTGGAGTGGTCGTCACGTCAGTCTGTCTGTCAGCGAAGCTCGGTGCTCGTTCCAAAGTGTAGCTTTGAATAGAGACGAACGAGCAAGAAACTATTCGTTACTCGGGAAAAAAAAATCTTTTTTTTTATTTTCGATACTTATTGTGGTATTATAAAACTAGATGAATCATAGGTTTATTTTTGAGGGCAAATTATATGGTCACGTGGTTATTGGTGAAAAATTAATTATAGGAATGGTGACTAGTAAAATTATTGGTTATTGAATTGTGCAAAATAGGGTGTTTGGGATAGCTCCCTTACTGCTTATTATATGGAACTAAATGCTGGTCACACATCTGTTGCAAATAGGTTTTCGTTTACGGATATTGCTCATACATATTTATAACTAAAAATAATTACGCAAACGTTACTGAATGGCTTTTTAATACAATTTGTCCAGTAGATAAGTAGATATCGTCTTTATCCCCGAAGAGGTAGGCAGAGGTGCACATTACGGCACGTAATGCCACTGTACAATGTACACTCACTTTTTACCATTTGTGTTATAAGTCCCATGTAATAGGTGGTGAGCTTATTGCCATATACTGGGCACTATTCCAGACTCCGTGCTACTACTGAGAATTTTTCGAAAGGCCGAAAAGAAATCCCAGTCACACTCGACCAACGCGGTAGTCTGATTTATAATTCCTGAAGAAGATTTAGGTGCATTTAATTTATTAAGTATAGTTTTAACGAGACGCGGGCAAAAAGCTTGTTCATAATCTCTGTGCTATGTATTCGTATTAATGATAGATATTGGATGCTAAGCAGTTAACACATGTTCACATCAAGTAGGTGTAATTAATTAGGGATATCCACGGTAATCCCTGTCTTACAAACTATGTTACTGTGTAGATCACAACCAACCACAATTTACTATACATAGCATATAGGTGACATACACACTGACTAGCTATGTCTCATATAAATACATGTATGGTCATGACTGCACGGCTCACGGTGGCTGCTGCCACGCAACGTGTAGTGTAGCGGGTTCGATTCCCGCACGGAGCAACTCTTTGTGTGATCCACAAATTGTTGTTCCGCGTATGGGTGTCATGTGTATGTGAACTTGTATGTTTGTTAACGCGAAAATCCTAGTGTGTGGCATTTCATTATATTAGGATACAGTGTGAGAAGTACCAATCTTCCCATTCCCCGTTTCCGTAACAACCCTTAAATTCCTAACTGCCTTCCTAACAAAGGTCGGCAACACACTTGTAACGCCTCTGGTGTTTCGGGTGACCAGGGGCGGGAACCTAAACTAAAACTAATGGAGGGACTCATCATGAGCAACGAGTGCAAATGAAGAGTCCGTCTGTGACTCGAAACTAGTACAGCTATTACTAGTACAGCAGTAAACCGTTGTTTTTAGTCGAAAACAATGCTCAAAAGACACCTTACTTTTCTCCCCTAATCCCTGATAACTCTTATTACCTCATTGAAGACAGATCAAACGCTCTCCCTCCTTACATCTTCAGAGGAGGTGATATAAAATGAATCGCAAAAGCCGATAATGCCGACTCCTGACTGATTCCCCCCACTAAGAGGGGAGGAACTGTCATTATTACTTTTATATAGTTTTATGGCGATACTTATTGTGTTCGGATGCATTCGGCAAAGTTCGACTGTTTTCGGGTTTGTTTTGTGGTGACTGCCATGAGGGATTGGATTTTTTGGTTATGGTATTTTATTTTGTTATTTATTTATTTTAAGATACAAGAACGACTTATTCACTAGATTTCACACATTATAATATATTTTTCACCAATTTGCTGTAAATTTGTCACTTATCAGTGTATACAGCTCTCAATGGTAATTTGGTATTGTTAATATTCATTTTTTTTTTATTATTATTTAGCAGTTACTGTGTCTATGGGCGAGTGGTCACACGTACTAATGCTAATCAAAAGGTCTCAGACCCAATTTGCTGGTAGACCTATTGTTGTAGTTTTCTATAAATAAGTTTAAACACCTCCATATACCAAACTAGTGATAAAAATAGGTGTCAATTATAAATCGAAACCGCTGTTGCAATTTTATTCTTCCTCCAGAACTCCACTATTTAGTCGAGCTACAGGAACCCTAAAAAAAGACCACTAGGACATCTGCCTACCTCCTAACAACACTATAAAAATTTCCTCCCGATAAAATTGACTTTACAGCATTTGGAAAACGCTTTAAAGGAGCCTGGATGCTCCACTCAACGTTCAACGGCACTTGAAACTATCACAAAGAAATACCAACTTTAATACCATAACTTTAGAATCCTTTTCTCTAAAACCTAAGTTGGTGTCCACTTCCTATGTTCTAGATAAAGGAAATTAGACTCTTTGTTGTGGTGATAAGGTGCTGTATTGTAAAGCACGTCAAAGCTTTTAAAGGCGGTGGCTTAGACAGGATAGGGTTAATTTTAGTTCTTCTTATATTTAGGCATTTAGTGCTGACTTTGAAATAGGATCTGTTGACTTTGAGAAGGGGAAACTTAGGTTTAAGGCATCTTACTTTCCTAGGTACCAAAATAGGAACAATGTTTTGTTTTCTGATAGTACGGTAAAAGTTTGCCAGCGAGTCATGGAGCGCAGTATCTTAGGACTCCGATTATTGGTCACTAATGAGTGGAACCCACTTAAAGTCAATAGACGTGGAGCAAGGGTCATAGATGTAACAGTCCACTCTCAAAAAACTAAGGTCTTCGTTTTTGTATATTCATCATCATCATATTCATATCAGCCGTAAGACGTCCACTGCTGTACATAGGCCTACCCTTTTTTTTGAGAGTAAATCATCCAATGACTTCTCCCACCTTGAGCGAGGCAAAGAGGGAGTGTCAGACTCTTACTGACATAGGCACTCCCCTAAACTTCCAAATAGGCCAGTTGGAGTCAGGTCATCTGTCGACCTTATGGGTAGACGTCCTACGCTGTGCATCATATTATGTCCATCTTGTACAAGTTGGTGCTTGCCCCCTTGCTTGCTCAGCCCCTATCCTTTTGTTTTAAAGTCTGTTAATACTAAAAACTTTTGTCTTCTCAATATTAGCTCAAATAGTGTTATTTTTATATCAGAACAAGGAGTTAAAAGTGATAATATCCAACATAAATAGTATTGGAACAAGAACTCGGCAATAAATTGAACGGTGAAGTAATAAATTATTTTCATTTTCTCTCAGTAGCAATGAAAGTAGTAATGTTTTCTTTATTGAGAACATTTTTATTTTGTCCGTTTGTACAGTAACCTATAGCCATACTGCGGGCAAAATTCGAGAATTTTGATACCTGAAAAAAGCCTAGAGTCCAATAATACTTTTCCCTACCCGGGGATTAAACCTTTGTTTGGCAGTTCAGCCACCTAGGGCCATGTTTCTCATACATTCATATGACTCCTCTGGTGTTGCGGGTGTCCATGGGCAGCGCTGATCGCTTACCATCAGGTGACTCGTTTGCTCGTTTGCCTCCTATTCAAAACCAACTACTCATTCACACAAGAAGTTTTGGCACCGCTAAGGAGTGGTATTTCTTCAGCTCGATTCTCTGCTTCTTCTAGAAACAAGATCCAACTCGGATGTCTTCAAATCCAAAGTGAACAACAGCTTGCTTCTAAGCAGATGTGCTCCAACGTTGGCCACATCATCTCCTACCACCAGACGAGTTGGTAACCAAACGCGGACCTACTAAATAATAAAACATGTAGTAGCCAGAGTCAGGTTAAAACCTTAGTCTAAAAACTGGATACTCCAGAAGCTGTGCGATATATGCCACACTTGTGTGGAAACGCCTCTTCCGTTCGCTGGTAAGCAGAATATATTACAGTTGTAAATAAAATACTTAGCCTATGTACGAGATTTATTGATGGTAAATAATGTACTTAAGTCTAAGATACTGTTTAGGAATTGAAGGCTATTTGCTGGATTTTGGGTAGATTTTATGGGATTATAGGATAGCATTTAACATAAATATCGGCAATCTTTTAGTCTAAGGGTAAACCTTTTAATCCAAGAGGAGTTAGGCAGAGATAAGTTAATACAGTTCAGTGTCGCGTTCCGCGCGCGCCTTAAAGAGCCATCAGACCACCACAGAAGGGGTCCCAGTAGGGCTGATGCCGATCCGGAGCTCCGGACTGCCTCGCGGGATACCGGGAAAAGCAGGAGTAGGAACCAGGAGTTCCTTTAGTAGTTTTTAGTCAGTAAGAGTCTGACACTTCCTCTCGCGCCGCCGGGGACTGGAGAAGACATTGGTAAGGTCCCTTAAAAAAAGTGTGACATCTACTTTTAACCAGTTTTGTCATATATCTCATGCTCTAAACCTAGCCCTGGGGGTGAATCTATTAACATACACATTAATTAAACCTAAAACTATTCAATAATAGCCCCATGCAAAAATCGCTGCTATTATTTCAGAAATGTTTTGACATCACACAAGTTCATTAATAGAGAGATGCCATTCGTTAACTTAAAACAAAATCTACGGGAGACAAGTCAAAAGAAAATAATACAACAACTACTATGCAAAACATAACTTAAATATAAATTCAAAATATTACTATAACAAGGAACAATACGAAATACCTTCAAAGTCTTTCCAAGTAACATTAATGATGTATCCAGTAAAAGACACGAGAGGAGCAAGTTGGCTCGTAGTGACTTGTAGTGACTCGTAGTGAGTCGTAGTGACTTGTAGTGACTGCTACTGACTGCTACTGACTGTACAACTTAGACGCAACACTTGCACAGTGCACACTCAAGTATGTAACGCTCAAAAGCTTGTGCAAAAAGCTTTATACGACATGCTGTTAGGGTGAGGCTTCTGTGATGGGATGTAGCGATTTTGTAGCATTAATTATATCGATGCGGTTAAAAATCGCTTCGTGCTTTTCAATTCAGATGTCAGACTAATATGTTTTTGTTTTAACAGTAGGCATAAAGGACAAGTAAATTGCAAAGTAATGAACTAATTTCCAGATTCCTCAGAGAATTTTTAACCGAATTAAAGAGTCTCGAGTTTGGCTGAACCCATTTTTATGCGATTTTCAGCAAATTTTCAATCTTAGTCCAAGTTTTTAGGGATATTACTTGACTTTGGAACAATGCAGGGGGTAAAGTAAACATGTAATTTTAACATAGCTCGCTTTTTTTAATTAAAAAAAAAGTACATATTTCAGTCCCTTTAAAAAAAATTAAAAGAAATTAAGATATTTTTGCAACATTCAATTCACCATACCACATCAAATTCTGACACACTAACTGCGGTTTTTTTTTCAACATGGCGGCTAAACACAATCGCTCCCGCTCCGCTTATCACCATAACACCACTCTATAGTAAGAGGCTAAAGCTTTGTTTCAAAAGGCTCCCTTTGAAGCTAGTTGGACATTGTTCTTTTGAGAATGTCACGTCACTAATCACATAGTGATGTACCTTTGTTTCTGAAGTCTTAAATTAAATATATTATTATGTTTTGCTCATGTTAATATTTAAATGCGAAAGTAAGTTTGTTTGTTGGTGGCTCTCCCACATTTTATTAAAAGGATAACTATAATAAAGTGCCATGCTTCGGCACGAATGGGCCGGCTCGACCGGAGTGATACCACGGCCTCACAGAAAACCGACGTGATATAACGCTCGCGTTGTGTTTCGTTGTGGGAGTGAGGTTTCCGGAGGCTCAATTACCCTCGTTCCTAATCTTCTTCCAAATCCCCGATTCCCTAACAACCCTTAAATTCCTAACCCCCAAAAGGCCGGCAATGCCCCTAGTGTTCCGAGTGTCAATGGGTGGTGGCGATTGCTTACCATCAGGTGATTCGGTAGCTAGTTTACCGGCTTACTCCATAAAAATCTTCTTGGAAATGTACATACCTACATAATGTGGATAATAAGAAGAAAAAAAAATAATAGTTTATTTCACACGACGTAGTTTTACAATCTTTCTCTTAATCTAGTTACATAACATAAAGTAAACAATTTATTTTAAGTAAACAGTGAAGAAGAACACAAGCTTATTAATGCAGACAAAACCATGAAAAAAATCTAGTTGTAATTGTACTACATTTTGGTTAAGTTAAATGTTTTTCAGTATAACTTCAGGCGATATGTACAATTCCAAGGTAAATGCCAGGTACCTACAAATAGAATTGAAATGAACCTGTGGCCTGTGGGCTAGGTTTCCAGCTAAACCTAGCCTGGTTTAATCAAACTGGTAAATAGTGCTGCTACTCAGAATTCCTAAAGGCTATCGATCCTTTTTAGCTTTGCCTTTACTCGGTGGAAAGTATGCTTTGATCTAGATTGGAGTAGGTAAGTATTTTTTGTGTGAGTATTTTGTTTTTTTTTTTAAGTGTGCCTTGGCTGCCTCTTTAGTTGAGTAGATAGGTAGCAGGCAGTGTGACTAATAGGTGTCGGATTTAAAGTAAAAGTTTTATTTTATTTTTACTGAAGCTCGCAGTTTTTCGGTTTATAAATTTAATTGATTTATATGACGTATAGATGGTGTACCCTTTCAGGAATTAAATAGCTTAATATTATAAGTACTTATGTGGAATCTACTCCCGCGCAGTTTCACGCGCTTTGTTCGGCTCCTATTGGTCGTGGCGTAATGTTTTATAATACACAACCTTACTCGATAAATGTAGTCCAACACAAAGATAATTATTATTCTGTAGATTAGCGCGATAAATGACGTTTTTTAAGTTTTTTTGACGTTTTATTACTAATCCCACACACGCTGGTTTTTTTTTTTTTTTTGGAACCTACACCTACCTAAACCTATACCTATAATATCTCTGGGATAATTTCCTGGTAGTAATACGTATACTTAATTCATTATTTAATTACCTAGTTAGTTTGAATTTTCATCTATATTTACATATCGATAGCACGTTACATTTCACGTATCGCATAAGGCGAACTCGCTCATGTACTAGGAATTCCTAAATCGTAAACTATAATACTAGGAATCATCCGTTCAACTAGTGCTACGTGTGAAACATCACGTCTTTTAACCTCCGAAAGAGAAGGCATTGAATGTACTCGTAGGAAACTACGCTGCACCAGTCATTTAAAATGAAGTCTTATTTTATTAAATGTAAAAATTTACAAAAAAAAATGTAATTTAGTGATTTATTTGAATTTCAACGTTACTTACTTAGATAAAATGATAAATAAATAAATTACTCATGAGGCGGATTTGTTAGATTTTTATTTATTTTATTTATCCATAAATAAACCACATGTGTGTAAACGGTGCATAAATCATAAATTATTAACACAAAATATCGAAAAACTGACCCAATTTTTTTTACAAAACCAAAATGGCGGACATTGAAAAAGCATCATGTTCCAATAAATGTTGCAATCGACAACATTTCCCGTTCAACAACAGAAGTTACACAACTCAGAAATTCAAAAAAAAAAGCGCGCCGCTTTCGTTCCAAACTCGAATGCGAAATAAAAACGGACATAAAACTTTTTTTTCTATGTTCTCGGCAACGACCTCTCGTTTCGTATAATATTCATGGCCCGTTTTTTACACCTTACGCCTTTTACCCGGCATAAATGTGAATTATATCATTTTTACCAACATTTTTGTGCTGAAATATCGAGAAATTGGGTATTCGCCTGAGGATAGGAATGACCTACGGAATATAACAAGCTGCCTCTTCTATTTTTGTTTGATGTAGAAAAAATAATAAATACCACATACGCCTTTTTTCTGTGGATCGTTTAATTAATTCCTGTGTGTAGAGCTACATAGGAATCTAGACCTTATTTATAGTGTAATAAAGTAGGTAAGTAATATTATACAGAAGTTGAGGGGCTTTACAAATATTTCTTATTAATTTTTCCGACGTTGCCTACCTGAGTTTCATACGAATCGGTAAGTTTGGTTCGAGATTTTCTCAATTAATTTCTTGTTACGTTTAATTAAATAACTTAATTACCCTCGGTAACTAGAAGGGTCTTGTGTAGTAAAATAATTAAATAAAGGACAGAGTTTACTTTTTTTCCTTATTAATTTAATTATAACTTGATGGTAGCTGGTACTTGCGTTTTCATTAAATACTTAGGGAGGCATTTTAAAAAAATAAGTAAGTTGGAAAGATGTGGTAAAGTATGCGCACGAAGAAATGAGCTCAGATAAATATGACTTCGCATAATTTTGTACTCTTATTTTTCCTTTATCCTTACGCGTTTTGATAAAAATATGTAAATTAAAAAAATCCCTAGCTGCAAGCATCGTAAAATTATATGAAGAACCTGCGACGCATTAAAAACTCCACTGACTTAAGTATCCACTTCGACAACCAAAAAAACCATAATGTTTTTATTTTGGAACCATATTTGAAACACGTGGCCCGCGCTCGGTACAAAAACGCGCCAACTCACAATTTGTGCAATGATTGTACTAAAACTAAATGCGTGCCATGTGGTCACTCCCGGTCATACAGTCGCGGGCCCGCTAACTTCATTCTCATAACACCATCCCTTTCACTCCTACAGTTTTCCATTCAAATTTTATCTGTGCTTTCTCTCCCTCTCGCATGGCCGTCAGTTCGCGTCGAAGCGTTGAGCGTGGTGGACGTACGTCGCTTCGCCGGCACACGTGACAACTTTCGTAAAAAAACGTTGTAAAAATACTTTTTTTTTGAAAGTACCGCGGGGTTTGCGCGAGTGTCAAAACGGTTTCTGTGTTCAGTGAATTGAATATTTGTGAGAAAATAATTTTGTTTTGTGTGCATATTTTGGAATGTTGCAAATATCGCAGGTAGCCGCGCTGTTGTGAGCGCGAAGTGAACGGATTTATTTACGGTTGGTACCTATTATTTTTCTTATCAAACAATTGTCAGAACTGTTTCTACGTGGCTTGTTAGTGTATTTTTCGATAAAACTGGATAAAGCTAGAGTTTTATCGTTATCGAGGCGAATTTGTTTGATAGACTGGTGGTAAAGTTAGTTATCTGTTTGTTCAACTGCACGATACACTAATGCAATTAAACTTACATACCCGCATAATGACTTACCTGTACTTGTGATGAAAAATTCAAGGATTTTCATCAATCGATTAGCGGTTTCACACAATTGTGTAAATATTACTTGATTTAACATTATACGGAATGTTTCTAAACTAACCGCTGTGTCTAAAACTCCAAGGTTGATGTGAAAAAACCATATTTGTGCCAGCTCACGCAAAAACTTTCGACCATTCACGATGATGGTCCGTTCACACAGTAATTGACTGGAATAATATTGACATCATTATGCGATGTAGTGTTTAAATAAGTTGTTTATTTATTTATGATATCTACATATTTATATTTTATCTAATAAGTACAAGGGTAAACAAGTCAAGGAAATCATTCATTTCATTACGTTAGCTCATAACCCTCCTTCTGGCGCAGTCGGGTAATGATAGATTCATAGGTACAGTTTTTTTTTCTTCTTGATTGGCAACGGATTCTCCTATACAGTGTTGTCGACTATACTGCCAGTGTCGAGTGGTAGTAGGTACAGATATTTGGGCCTATTCTCGAAATGAAATTCGTGTGTTGAAGCTACCAACTATCAAGTTACAAGAGGATTTAGGTTGTAAATTGTAATGATGGATAGTTTGTTAGTTAGATACCTACTCTGCGCAGATTACCTATATGTAACTAGGCAGATTCTGAAATGAGGCAGAGATAGATGGTTTTATTTAGGACAACATAGACTGGGTAACGTTTCTCACAGTAATGAGACCGAAATGACCAGAAGCTACCTAGATAGCAGTCTGGATTTCGTTTGATAATTGTCTAGGTAGACGTAATTATCTATGTCCCTCCATTTCTTATGCTGTGAATGGTATGACCGGTTCAACAATTACACAGTACACTACCTAAGTAGCCAACCAAGAAGGTTCTTAGCTTTCATTCTTCCGGAAAAACTAGCTTTATAGCTCTTGTAGTTACCTCTTACGATGATTTTAATTCACAACTTATCGAGTAACCTCGTACTTCAAGACGTCAATTAAAAGATTGCCAACAATTAAAATTATTATAGTTACTATTGTTATTTTTTTAACTAGGTGTAACTACGTATTAATTGCGCAACTGGCAAGGATTTGTAAATAAAAAATAGAAGTAAGGTTCTAATTTCAAAGTTTTAAATACAGAAGTAGTATACTAATCTCTCGCAAAAATAGTTGTTTAAAAACTGAATGGTTGTCTGCAAAACATTGTGCAATAAACTGGAATTTTGCAAGTTTTTCGTAATTGGCATTTTCTTTTCTCTTTATAGTTAACTTAGTAATAGATATCTAACTAATTCTTTTTTATTTAAACAGTATTGTTTAAGTAGATAGGCACAGTTTTAATAGCAAAATTGAAGATTGTTTTTATCCGACTATCTCTTGGGTTTGGGGAAATCCGTCCGAAATGCGTCCAATAAGTATGAAATTTACGAAGGTTAAGATAGGATACGTCATTTACAATCACCTTGCAACTTGTCTGTCTTGGTTTACATACTAGGTACAACAATTATAAAAGACTAACTTTCTGCCCGATTTTAACCATAGGCACTTTTCAGTATATCTTTTCCTCAGATTCAAAAACATTTCCATACTTCGTTGTGACGTGAAAAAAGACAGACTATTGTTTTTATGTTATCGGATAGTTAGTAATGATTACCGAGTCTGGAATTATGTCCAGTATATGGCAATAGGCTCACCCCCTATTACATGGGCCTTATAATACAAATGGTGAAAAGTGGGTGTACATTGTATAGCGGCATAACGTGCCGTAATGTGCGCCTCTGCCTACCCCTTCGGGGATAAAAGGCGTGACGTTGCATATTCTGTAGTGACGTGAAAAAAGACAGACTATTGTCAATTGTTTTTCATGTTATCGGATAGTAATGATTACCTACTAGTTGTTAGTTACTACATACTTGCATGCAACCTTGATTTGTTCATGATAAGCACGTTTTAAACTCAATATCATCGGCGCCATGATTATGTGCTCGTCAGTTTTAATATTATACCTAATTGTAATAAGAAACTGGCTTGTCAAAGGAAATCTTTTGCTTCTAATTAGGTACTTACTGTATATAGGAGTTATTATAAAGAGGTTATCTTTATAATGATACTAGTTAGCTTCTGCCAGCGGTTTCGCCCGCGTTCACGTGGGATTAAAGGCATCCTATCACCCAAGTTAGCTCATACCCTGTCTGTATACCAAATTTCATTAAAATCCGTTCAGTAGTTTCAGCGTGATTGACGGACAAACAAACAAACTTTCACATTTATAATATTAGTGTGATAAGTCTTACTGTCGCACTCAGAGTAATTTAATGATTACTTAAACTATTCCTTAGTAACGATTTTGTATCGAAAACAATTGCTGAGGACTGGGTTAAGTAACCATTTAATGACTCTGAGTACGGCTGTTAGTAACTAAGTTGATCTCAAAATCTCTTTTCTCAACCCTTACCAACTGAGCAGTAACCCTCTCTAAAATATTAAAACACACACGCAAGTAGTTATGTACTTACTAAGACATATTTAATCAACGCGAACCTCCCTATTTAGCGCGGTCGGCTAAGACCCTCATATTAGGGTTTCAGGCCGTAAAACGCTGTAGGCTCTGTAATTAATTTTCTTGTGTATTCAGCTTCTAGTTAGTTACAACTTGAGTATCTGTCAGAATTTACGAAATATCAAAATTTTAGTAATCATAATGTTTTTGGTTTAATTTAACATTACATATAACTAAACACTTCTAGGTACATTTTATACGTAGACGTAGAAATGACGTATTTACTCCCACTCCAAAACTTTCATTCGTTTTATCTGAGTATTGTTATCTTATATGACAAAACAAAAAAAAAATACGTAACTGGTTACCTATTTCATATTTTTTCATTATCTGACGAACTTAATAGATTTTTAATTTTCATACCCCGTCATCATCCCTATTCTATAGTAAGTGTAAATACCTACCTCTACAGATAGCCTAAAGGTTTCCCTCACAATAAACCCTTAGGTATTCATGGTTTTAATATCGAGAACACCTTGAATATAATATTGTATTAACCGCAGAGGTTTTGCGGTTAAATCGGCGATCAATAACTTATGAAGTACCTAGTACTTCAACAAGAAACTAATATGCCTTTATTGGCCTTTGTACACAGCATATAAAGCTATCCCATTCTAATATTTAGATTGATGTACTTTCAACCTTATTCTTCTTGGTTGTAAAGTTGAAAATGTATTGGAGATTTTGTCAATACCTAATGGGTGAATTGACGTGATGGTGTATATTTACGTCGATCGATCGATCGAAAATATGTTGGACATGTTAAAGAGTTGTTATTTAATTAAGAAACCGAGAGATGTACTCTATATCCTTTTTAAACTATAAACAAGTACATAGTTACAATTCATAATAATATTTTTTATTTGTACCTAATAATTAATGGGCTAATATTATACATATAAGTAGCCATCAAGATTAAGAGGGTGTACCAAACATCAGATCGATCAGATGTTAGGAAGAGGGTTAAATTCCAGTTACTAAATTTGACTCAAACAAGCAATAACAAGAAGAAGAGGCCTTTGGTCAGCAGTGGCCATTTAAAAGCTGTTGATGTGTTATGACTTACGAAGCAACTACAAAACCGTTTTAAAAACCAATAAATATCCATCGACTTCCAAAATCCCAGTAAAACATTCACTTAACTACAAATACGTCAATGTTTTACTAAATATTTTTCTATAGAAGTAATAAAACGAAGTTTCTTTGAAATATATGGTCAGGTAGGCGTTCTCAGAACTCTCGGCTCATATTTCAAAAGGTAGCCAACTAAAGTGAGCAACGCCGTAGGTAATATTATTTATTAAATCACACTTCGGGTTTTTAACCCGACCTAGGGTTAAACCCTGCGGTTTTTAGGGGTTTAAAGTCCATTTTGTGTAACGTCATTTGTTTTGTGGCCCATTTTATTATACCTGTGTGAACTTGGCACCCGACTTTGGAAATATTGGTATTTCCAATGGTTTTTCGAAAGATTTCGATTAGTAGTGGATAGTAGTGAAGCTATTTTCGTTAGTAGTAATACCGAAAAATTTTAAAAAAATAGTTAAAAAATGTCATCCCCCGAAATTAAAAAAAAAAAATTTTCCGGTTGTTTCTCATAAATGAACGTTAGTAGTGGATTGTAGTGCAATTTTTTTCGTTTGTAGTAAAATAGAAAAAAAAATAAAAAAGAAATCGTTTCGGAGTATTTTTTTAAAACGATTTTTATTACCTAAATACTGTTTCAAAGCATATACGATTACTACAAACGTTAAAATTTACTAAAAAGGGTTCGTAGAGGTTAGTAGTGAAAGAATTTTCGATAGTAGTAAAGATACATGTTGACTAGAAGCACTTGAGATGAGTCAAACTCGTTTCGGACCGATATTTGCTGAACAAAATCTGTTGGAAGATAAATTCGACTACTACAAACGTTGGAATTGATTAAAAAGGGTTCGTGGAGGTTAGTAGAGGTTTGTAGTGAAATAATTTTCGATAGTAGTAAAGATACATGTTGACTAGAAGCACTTGAGATGAGTCAAACTCGTTTCGGACCGATATTTGCTGAACAAAATCTGTTGGAAAATAAATTCGACTACTACAAACGTTGGAATTGATTAAAAAGGGTTCGTAGATGTTAGTAGAGGTTTGTAGTGAAAGAATTTTCGATAGTAGTAAAGATACATGTTGACTAGAAGCACTTGAGATGAGTCATACTCGTTTGGGAGCGATATTTGCTGAACAAAATCTGTTGGAAGATAAATTCGACTACTACAAACGTTGGAATTGATTAAAAAGGGTTCGTAGAGGTTAGTAGAGGTTTGTAGTGAAAGAATTTTCGATAGTAGTAAAGATACATGTTGACTAGAAGCACTTGAGATGAGTCATACTCGTTTGGGAGCGATATTTGCTGAACAAAATCTGTTGGAAGATAAATTCGACTACTACAAACGTTGGAATTGATTAAAAAGGGTTCGTAGAGGTTAGTAGAGGTTTGTAGTGAAAGAATTTTCGATAGTAGTAAAGATACATGTTGACTAGAAGCACTTGAGATGAGTCATACTCGTTTGGGAGCGATATTTGCTGAACAAAATCTGTTGGAAGATAAATTCGACTACTACAAACGTTGGAATTGATTAAAAAGGGTTCGTAGAGGTTAGTAGAGGTTTGTAGTGAAAGAATTTTCGATAGTAGTAAAGATACATGTTGACTAGAAGCACTTGAGATGAGTCAAACTCGTTTCGGACCGATATTTGCTGAACAAAATCTGTTGGAAGATAAATTCGACTACTACAAACGTTGGAATTGATTAAAAAGGGTTCGTAGATGTTAGTAGAGGTTTGTAGTGAAAGAATTTTCGATAGTAGTAAAGATACATGTTGACTAGAAGCACTTGAGATGAGTCAAACTCGTTTCGGACCGATATTTGCTGAACAAAATCTGTTGGAAGATAAATTCGACTACTACAAACGTTGGAATTGATTAAAAAGGGTTCGTAGATGTTAGTAGAGGTTTGTAGTGAAAGAATTTTCGATAGTAGTAAAGATACATGTTAACTAGAAGCACTTGAGATGAGTCAAACTCGTTTCGGACCGATATTTGCTGAACAAAATCTGTTGGAAGATAAATTCGACTACTACAAACGTTGGAATTGATTAAAAAGGGTTCGTAGATGTTAGTAGAGGTTTGTAGTGAAAGAATTTTTGATAGTAGTAAAGATATATGGTGACTAGAAGCACTTGAGATGAGTCAAACTCGTTTCGGACCGATATTTGCTGAACAAAATCTGTTGGAAGATAAATTCGACTACTACAAACGTTGGAATTGATTAAAAAGGGTTCGTAGATGTTAGTAGAGGTTTGTAGTGAAAGAATTTTCGATAGTAGTAAAGATACATGTTGACTAGAAGCACTTGAAATGAGTCAAACTCGTTTCGGACCGATATTTGCTGAACAAAATCTGTTGGAAGATAAATTCGACTACTACAAACGTTGGAATTGATTAAAAAGGGTTCGTGGAGGTTAGTAGAGGTTTGTAGTGAAAGAATTTTCGATAGTAGTAAAGATACATGTTGACTAGAAGCACTTGAGATGAGTCATACTCGTTTCGGATCGATATTTGCTGAACAAAATCTGTTGGAAGATAAATTCGACTACTACAAACGTTGGAATTGATTAAAAAGGGTTCGTAGAGGTTAGTAGAGGTTTGTAGTGAAAGAATTTTCGATAGTAGTAAAGATACATGTTGACTAGAAGCACTTGAGATGAGTCAAACTTGTTTCGGAGCGATATTTGCTGGATAAAATCTGTTGGAAGATACATACGACTACTACAAACGTTGGAATTGACTAAAAAGGGTTCGTAGAGGTTAGTAGAGGTTAGTAGTAAAAGAATTTTCGATAGTAGTAAAGATACATGTTGACTAGAAGCACTTGAGATGAGTCAAACTCGTTTCGGACCGATATTTGCTGGATAAAATCTGTTGGAAGATACATACGACTACTACAAACGTTGGAATTGACTAAAAAGGGTTCGTAGAGGTTAGTAGAGGTTAGTAGTAAAAGAATTTTCGATAGTAGTAAAGATACATGTTGACTAGAAGCACTTGAGATGAGTCAAACTTGTTTCGGAGCGATATTTGCTGGATAAAATCTGTTGGAAGATACATACGACTACTACAAACGTTGGAATTGACTAAAAAGGGTTCGTAGAAGTCAAAAGTGAAAGAATTTTCGATAGTAGTAAATGTACATGTCGATTAGAAGCACTTCAGATGAGTCAAACTTCTTCCGGAACGAAATTTACTGGACTAGGAAATTATCGAAGAGGATAGTAGAAGAGTTCTTTGAAAGGGATAAAAGGCAATCGAGATTGACTAACTGCAAAAGAAATTGCTATCCGACAAATACGACACTTTACCAACCGAACACGAGAAATCGAAAATTAAAATCAAAACACTAGAAAAAACAGTGGAACACATAAGCAACAAGTGTACATTCTTGGAAAAATGCAACGGCGCCCTGGAACAACGTGTGCACGACTTTGAGCAGTCAACTCGTAAACATAACATCGAAATCGTAGGTATAGAACAGCTGCCGGGAGAGAATGTGAAAGAAGTAGTAACGAAGATCGGAAATATGATTAATGTCAGTAGCGATGATATCGATTTTGTGAGAAGAAACCAACCTAGAAAACAAGGAGTTAAAACATCATCAATAATCGTAGGATTCAAATTTTCTGGCACCGAGTCACGTGACGCCTGGCTGGCTCAACGTCGAAAGCTCGCGGATGTAACGAGTGACAAAATAACCGGTGGTACTAACAATAATAAGATATATATTAATGAAGACCTCACTAAGGCGACGAGAACGCCCGGAGGACACGGTGGAACATACGCTTGCGGTCTGCCCTGCGTGGGCTGAGCACCGCCGTGTCCTCAGGGATGTGGTCGGCGACGGCGCTCTCTCGCGTCCGGCACTGATACAAGCCATGGTGCGGAGCGACTGGGATGCCGTCTCCTCCTTCTGCGAAGCAGTCATGTTAGCTAAGAAGGAGGCGGGGCGAGTGAGAGAACGAACCTCCTCACGCCCCAGCCGTCGCGAGAGACACTCCGGCCACCGTAAGTGCGGGTCTGCGGACGGTGAGCAAGGGTAGCTCGCCGCCCGACCAGAACCAGACCCGTGCGTGCGGCGCGTCGCGTTCTGCGCGCGCCTCAAAGAGCCATCAGACCACCATAGATGGGGCCCAGTAGGGCTGATGCCTAATCCGGAGCTGCGGACTACCTAGCGGTTTTACCGGGGCTCCGGCTCGATGGGCAGGAGTAGGAACGGGGTGGTTTTTAGTCAGTAAGAGTCTGACACTCCCTCTCGCCTCGCCCAAGGCGGGAAAAGTCATTGGATGATTTTCCATCATCAAAAAAAAAAAAAAGGCGACGAGAACACTGCTACGGAAAACGAAGAAAGAACTAAACAATAAATACAAGTACATCTGGGTGTCCAAAGGTAAAATGTTGGTCAAGAAATCAGAAGACGAGAACTCAATCTGGGTAAGATCTGATGGCGACGTCAACGATCTACTCAAAACATAAACATAGGTATGTTGGATTATGTTATGTACTTAGTTTATTTTCTTAATGTTACATTTACCTACTCACCTAAGTACCTACTTATAATTCCCCATAATATTCACATATTAATTGTTTAATTCACGCCCGCAAACGACATCGATATAATCATTGATAATACAGTTACATCAGTAGAAATAGAAAATTTAGATATGTGGATATCATCCATAAAACGTAATAGCTGTCTATGTATATTGCATTTAAATATTAGATCCTTAAAAAAGAATTTCCACGAACTAACAGTTACCCTACATAATAATTTAAAATACATTGATGTTATAATTATAACAGAACCGAACATTAACTTTTCCATGATACAACTTTATAAAATTGAAGGTTTTAATATTCATTGTTTAACAAGAACGGGGCGAACCGGGGGAGGAGTACTAGTTTACACACGCGACTCATTGAAGGCTCGAGTAAACGAGACGGAATACACACGAAACCTACAATCGGCGGAGTGCGTTTCCATTGTGCTCGATAACTGCGGGAGTGATCCGGTTTATTTGTTATGTATCTATCGTCCTCCAAAAATTAACAGGAAAGATAAAATAAAACAATTCCTCGAAGAATTACGTAACATATTAGATAAAAGTTTTTCAACACGAGATAACTTAATTATGTGTGGCGAAATATTAACCTCTTAAAAGAGCAGGATAGGCGGGTAATGGAATATGAAACTTTATTAGCTGAATTCGGACTAGATGCATAAATAAAATAACACGTAAAGAAATTATGAAAGGGAACATTGTCGAATCATGTCTAGATCACATTTACATAAGGATACCATCCGCACTTATCCATTCCGCGGTAATACAGCAAAAAATATCGGATCACTTCTTAGTAACGGCCGCAGTGCAGTGGAACCGCGCGCCGCGGAATAACGCACGCGCTGGCAACAGCGCACCGAGCGGGCGCGAGCCGCGCGGGCGGCCGGCCGACGAGCGGAGTCGCCGAAATATACCTACCGCGCATCGTCGCCGCATTCGTGATAATCGTTTGGTTAGAGAAAATCACACTACCTTAATTACCGTAACAACACATGTATTTACACTACTGTACTACATAACAAACTATAGTAAATTTCCTAACTAAGAAATGTATCCGATGACTAACTACCTAAACATGCTAATAAACATACATGTATGTATATAAACATACACTACTACTACATATATAAATATATATATTCATGAATAAAACTTATTATACTACATAATATGTATACTATATTAATTATTATTACCTAATACCTATATTTATATATAATACATATAATAAATAAAGGTAAGTAATAGTAATACATATACAATACAAGGTATTTTCAACAAAACTGACGCTTCCTCAGAAGGATTCAATTCTACCACAAACGAAATCAACTCTATTCCAAACGGAAAAAGTTATTATAAACGAAAAAAAAAAGTTGATGTATACGAAGTAAACTAGTTATTATAAGCGAATAAACTATAAACGAAGCAAATGAATCCTGAACGAGATTCTCGCGGGAATTGTTTGATGAGATTCTTGACAAGATGTTGACAATGAGTGAGATTGTTGCCTAGATCATCACCCTTTTCTACTAAAACTTTATGATTTGAATCTTGATTGCGAGTCATTGATTGCGAGTTACACTTGTAGAAGATCATTGTAACGTCGCAATCTTTTGTGGACTCGGTATTTGTTTTTGCTCTGCCGCCGCTCACTCTGTACTGGTGGAAACTCGGTGTTTCGTTTTGTTCATGGTTACCCTTATATACACACAACTTTTTTCTATCTAAATTTTCTGATCGTGATTTTCTTGGGCCTTTTCTGATGCTGAAACTCTTCTTTACGAATCTTGATCACAAGTTATCAATCTCGAGTTATACCTTATAATAAAGTGTTGCATGGTCTCCCCCCGTCTGCTACGGAATATTGTTAATCACTCTGCTGCAGCTCACCCTTCACTGGCCTTCATCGCGGTTTCTAGTTTTTGCTACAGTTATCTATCTCGCTCGCCAATTTTGAGTGCTTTTATTTTCTGAGCCTAGCGTTCCTGGGCTTATTTCCGTTTATATCTCGGAACTTCTTCGAGTCCGTGCACAATTGATTCTGCACACGTATAGCGCATACAGAGGTTTTACAAACCTCGATTGTATACGAAAGTATTTTTGAACTTCAACATCATCATATGTATGTAATCGTGCGCAGTAGTATCAGTGGCGGAGAGTAGAGGCACAACCTTATGACAACGCAGCCGTTGGGCTCGTATTTTTACTTCTTTTCAAAACGTTTCGGGGGCCTCGCCTTGAGCTACCTTTAGAAATGCCTCGAGCGGCGGCGAATCCGCCACATATTATTTATGAAGCATTGAAACATCTGCGGTTCATTGACGATAAAGGCAATCTTTTACCGTGGAGTGACGATGTTTGGCAAATAGCGACCCATGCGATGAACGACAAGATGTCGAAAGACTATCTTTATCTTTACTTGTCCCAAAACAGAAATAATGTTTTTAATCAAATCCATGGGATTGAAATGGTGGAGTCGGCTAAAAATAACAGTAATCTGGACGACACGGCTGACGATTCACGACAAGATCCGAATGGGTCGATTGGCGAAACAGAGTGCGTGTTGCCTGCTTTACGAAAAGACATTGTTCTGTCACGAAGTGAATGGGCCACTCTCAAGTCTCGTATCGTAGATTACAAAGAACGTGAATACGAGGTCCTCGTTATCGGTTGGACAGATGCTCTCTATGATATTTTATGGAATCACATGAAATTACCCTGCCCTTTCTCGTTTAAAAACGCGAAAATAAATAGAAACCCGGGAGAGACGTTTTTGACGGTTAAAGGCAGTTGCACGGAATGCGGTTCCAAAATTCACATGTATTGTCTGAGTGAACCAATCGATGACGGGGCGACGTTTCACGTTTCCACTTTTGATTCTCGCGGAGTAGCCCACCAAAAAAGAAGGCCAGTGAGCGGAGAAAGACGATTGCGAATCGGCAAAGAGCTACAAGGCAAATCGACTTACGCTTGGCGACGCGACGAGGCGACCAGGTTAATGGAATTTGGGGATGTCATTCCGGCTAACATACCTTCGGAAGACGTTGTCCGTAAGGCAAAGCAGGAGACTCGTGACAAGGATTTAGGTGTGTTTAAAGCAAAATCAGCTCTTGCCTCTGTGTGGGAAATGAAGTACGGATTGGAGTTTAACGGATGCATTCACGAGATTGGTCTCGACAAATTTTATGTGCTTTACTGGACTCCCACGCAGTTATACATGTACAATAAGTTTATGAAGGAAGACCCCTATGGGATCATGAGCATCGACGCATCAGGCAGCTTGGTGAAGCAAATAACGAAACCGGATGGTTCAAAGAGCGTTGTTTACCTCTACCAAGCTGTTTGTGGATATAAAACAAAAATATTGCCAGTATTTCAAATGGTATCGGAGAAGCACGACACAAACACCTTGACGTATTGGATTCGAGAGTGGATTCGTTCTGGCGGGTCGTGTCCCAAACAAGTAGTAATAGACTACTCACCGGCACTTCTGAACGCTACTTGTCTCGCGTTTAACAACACCGATCTGAAGACATATATAGAAACATGTATTGTCTTTGACAAAAACGGTTGGTCTGTGCGGTTGAACCGTACACGTTGTAATGTTCGAATCGACATTTCGCACTTTATACACGTGATAGCGCGTGGGAGCTGCTTTAAACACGAGAGTCCAGAAAAGAAGGACTTCTTCCTCCGTTGCGCGGGTTTGCTAACCACATGTACGGAAGTAAACGATTTTATTCGGTTGTGTACCGACGTACTAACGGTTGCTTTTGCCACGTATGAAGACATTGAAGACAAAAACAGTCATTGTTTCGCAGCACAGAATCGAGTATTAAAGCGCTTGAAATCGTACAGTCTTCCAGATAATGCTGACAAACTCGACAATGGTCAGGACGAAGAGGAAAGTTTGTTGCAACGATTTGACGACATTGATGAAGTAATGGAACTAGATTCGAGTTCTGCAATCGATGCTATTTTTAAAAAAATCGAGGCAGATAGTAAATCTCACCTCAAACACGGGAGATTAAATCCTTATCATTGCCCTGCGTTTGGTTCTCGACTGTTGAAATTGGTGAAACAGTTTGTTTTGTGGACTGCTGTTTTGGTTGGCAATGACCAGGAAAGCTCAACTCTAGTAGAGTCATCAACTGAAAATGACGCACGACTTGTTTCTAGTTCAGCTCGCAGCGAAGAATATTTTCGAGAGTTGAAACATCTGGTTTTCAAAAAAGAAAAATCAATTAGATTGGACAAGTTCCTCGTTATCCACCTACGGAATCTGGCAGGCACTACCATTTTGTTGAATGCTGACGCAAAGGAAACCAAAAAATCACAGCCCAAGGCTACACATTCGACGCCTCGAAAAGCCGATGCGATTGAGGAAAAGTCCACCATCCTGATCGGGGAGTCTCTAACTTCGACCATCGAAAGAGAATTTCACGAGGAAAACTTGGATCTCTCAATACCAGGCGAGTTAAAACAAGACCAAGGATGTGAAAGTTATCTGGAACGTGTGTTTGATCATGGAAATGATGGCGAAGGTAAAGATGGATTTCATCGTAATAAACATATACGTGAAGATGACAGTGACGATGAGAGAAGAAACGACCTGGAACTAAAACAAGACAAGCTAGACGGTACGTCATTCGATGATATTTCGACCGAACCGGAAAAAGCTTCAATGGCTTTCCTCAATGAGAAGGAGGATTGGCGCGGTCTTACAAAAAAAAATGAAACGATCCAACCGAATATGCATGGAAGACCTAAAAAACGAGGAAAATATCTAACACCGTGTCCTGATATAGAGATAATACGCAAGCGACCGAAATTCAGTTTGACTTTGCCTTTACTCGTGAATGGTAATAGTTTGGCGCCTGCTAAAATCGGCAACCGAAATATTTCTGTGCGGAATACGTGCGCATTTGACTCCACCGTGCAGAGTATGCTAGCTGCATACCATGACTTCGCTTCGTATTACGAACACATCACAAAATCGAAAAATGCCGTGCATGATTTTGTAGAGACGTTGTCGAAGTCTGGCGTTTCTTCGAAATTATACAACCAAAGAGGTGAAATTTTAAAACACACGAAAGAGATAAAAAATGGAGTGCTGGATTGCGAGATCAACGTCGCTACTCTAATAGAATCACACATTCTGCCAAACACTCCGTCTCTTGAGATTAAAATAAATTGCGGTGATTGCCAGTTCGAAAAAACAACCAGCATCCCAGTACTCGATCTAAATCCAGACCCCATTTTCGAAGAAGCCATGAAGGGACTACAGAGGGCTGTAAGTCAGTCCGCTGAATACTATGTATCTAAAACTAAAAGCGAGTGTTCTTTATGCAAATCAGCTCACGTTACGAAGACGTTTGCCGGAGGAAGCCACATTTTTCTAAATCTGGAAGCTGCGGAAATTGGTTTGATTGCCGCACGGCGTGGTCTAGCGAACTGCAGGAAACAGTTCACTCTTTCAGAGATCCCTGACAAACTAGATTATTGTGATGGCCAATATAAACTGGTTTCGGCGATCGTTTTCGTTGCTGGGCATTACTATGCCTGTATTAAACGAGTGTCTGGTGCGTGGGAAGAATACAACGACCTTTTTTCGTCGAAAAGAGCAACAGCGATTACCAATCGGGAAGTTCTGAAGCAACGCCGAACCCATTTGTTGTTCTACGTCCGAACATGAAATTGAAATTGAGTTCCTTAAAAAATTAATAAACAAAAAAAAACAAAAACTAAAAAAAAAACTAAAAACACAAAAAAACTAAACAAAAAAAAAACAAAAATAAAAAAGAAACTAAAAACAAAAAAAAACTAAAAACTAAAAACAAAAAAAATTAAAACTAAAAAACAAAAAAAAACACAAAAAAACTAAAAACAAAAAAAAAAATGAAACCGGTTTTCCGCCACGTCCTCGTCGTCGGTTTTGGGTGATGCCAAGAGCGGAATAAACGCTTCAACAATACAGCCTGTACAGGCTTCCCCCGTTCCCAGTTTAACGAAATGTTCTTTAAAAAAAAACTGCAAATAAAATTAACGCTACTAGAAACAGAACTAACTTACTACTAGTTGAAGTGAGCCATCAGTGTGTTTAGGTCGACACGGTTACCGAAGATCCGTTAAAATCTTTCATTATGAACCATCCTCAGTCTATTCTATCGGTAGAAGTAGTGTCTATTTCATCGGTAAATATTCAATCAAAACTACTCTAAAAGGAGTTTGACTTTATTGTCGCTTTGCACGTTTTTTTTTTTTTTGGATTTCCAATTGATTTTTTTTTCTTACGACTCCTTTAACCTTGAATCAAATGTAATTAAATCAAATAAATGTAATCAAATTAAAAAAATGAAAAAATTTCAAGTTTACATTCGGACGTAGAACAACAACTGGGTTTGGCGTTGCTTCAGAACTTCTCGATTGGTAATCTCAAGAGACGGAGTGTTTGGCAGAATGTGTGATTCTATTAGAGTAGCGACGTTGATCTCGTAATCCAGCACTCCATTTTTTATCTCTTTCGTGTGTTTTAAAATTTCACCTCTTTGGTTGTATAATTTCGAAGAAACGCCAGACTTCGACAACGTCTCTACAAAAT
Source organism: Spodoptera frugiperda (assembly GCF_023101765.2). Classification (NCBI taxonomy): domain Eukaryota; kingdom Metazoa; phylum Arthropoda; class Insecta; order Lepidoptera; family Noctuidae; genus Spodoptera; species Spodoptera frugiperda. The sequence goes on from NC_064216.1 coordinate 11,491,871, forward strand.
CATGCACGGCATTTTTCGATTTTGTGATGTGTTCGTAATACGAAGCGAAGTCATGGTATGCAGCTAGCATACTTTCTTTTTTGAAAACCAGATGTTTCAACTCTCGAAAATATTCTTCGCTGCGAGCTGAACTAGAAACAAGTCGTGCGTCATTTTCAGTTGATGACTCTACTAGAGTTGAGCTTTCCTGGTCATTGCCAACCAAAACAGCAGTCCACAAAACAAACTGTTTCACCAATTTCAACAGTCGAGAACCAAACGCAGGGCAATGATAAGGATTAAATCTCCCGTGTTTGAGGTGAGATTTACTATCTGCCTCGATTTTTTTAAAAATAGCATCGATTGCAGAACTCGAATCTAGTTCCATTACTTCATCAATGTCGTCAAATCGTTGCAACAAACTTTCCTCTTCGTCCTGACCATTGTCGAGTTTGTCAGCATTATCTGGAAGACTGTACGATTTCAAGCGCTTTAATACTCGATTCTGTGCTGCGAAACAATGACTGTTTTTGTCTTCAATGTCTTCATACGTGGCAAAAGCAACCGTTAGTACGTCGGTACACAACCGAATAAAATCGTTTACTTCCGTACATGTGGTTAGCAAACCCGCGCAACGGAGGAAGAAGTCCTTCTTTTCTAGACTCTCGTGTTTAAAGCAGCTCCCACGCGCTATCATGTGTATAAAGTGCGAAATGTCGATTCGAACATTACAACGTGTACGGTTCAACCGCACAGACCAACCGTTTTTGTCAAAGACAATACATGTTTCTATATATGTCTTCAGATCGGTGTTGTTAAACGCGAGACAAGTAGCGTTCAGAAGTGCCGGTGAGTAGTCTATTACTACTTGTTTGGGACACGACCCGCCAGAACGAATCCACTCTCGAATCCAATACGTCAAGGTGTTTGTGTCGTGCTTCTCCGATACCATTTGAAATACTGGCAATATTTTTGTTTTATATCCACAAACAGCTTGGTAGAGGTAAACAACGCTCTTTGAACCATCCGGTTTCGTTATTTGCTTCACCAAGCTGCCTGATGCGTCGATGCCGCAAATATTGGTCCGAAACAAGTTTGACTCATCTCAAGTGCTTCTAGTTAACATGTATCTTTACTACTATCGAAAATTCTGTCACTACTAACCTCTACGAACCCTTTTTAATCATTTCTAACGTTTGTAGTAGTCGTATTTATCTTCAAACAGATTTTATCCTGCAAATACCGGTGCGAAATAAGTTTGACTCATCTCAAGTGCTTCTACTCAACATGTATCTTTACTACTATCGAAAATTCTTTCACTACTAAACTCTACTAACCTCTACGAACCCTTTTTAGTCAATTCCAACGTTTGTAGTAGTCGTATTTATCTTCAAACAGATTTTATCCAGCAAATATCGGTCCGAAACGAGTTTGACTCATCTCAAGTGCTTCTAGTCAACATGTATCTTTACTACTATCGAAAATTCTTTTACTACTAACCTCTACGAACCCTTTTTAGTCAATTCCAACGTTTGTAGTAGTCGTATTTATCTTCCAACAGATTTTATCCAGCAAATATCGGTCCGAAACGAGTTTGACTCATCTCAAGTGCTTCTAGTCAACATGTATCTTTACTACTATCGAAAATTCTTTTACTACTAACCTCTACGAACCCTTTTTAATCATTTCTAACGTTTGTAGTAGTCGTATTTATCTTCAAACAGATTTTATCCTGCAAATATCGGTCCGAAATAAGTTTGACTCATCTCAAGTGCTTCTAGTCAACATGTATCTTTACTACTATCGAAAATTCTTTTACTACTAACCTCTACTAACCTCTACGAACCCTTTTTAATCAATTCCAACGTTTGTAGTAGTCGAATTTATCTTCCAACAGATTTTGTTCAGCAAATATTGGTCCGAAACGAGTTTGACTCATCTCAAGTGCTTCTAGTTAACATGTATCTTTACTACTATCGAAAATTCTTTCACTACAAACCTCTACTAACATCTACGAACCCGTTTTAATCAATTCCAACGTTTGTAGTAGTCGAATTTATCTTCCAACAGATTTTGTTCAGCAAATATCGGTCCGAAACGAGTTTGACTCATCTCAAGTGCTTCTAGTTAACATGTATCTTTACTACTATCGAAAATTCTTTCACTACAAACCTCTACTAACATCTACGAACCCGTTTTAATCAATTCCAACGTTTGTAGTAGTCGAATTTATCTTCCAACAGATTTTGTTCAGCAAATATCGCTCCGAAACGAGTTTGACTCATCTCAAGTGCTTCTAGTTAACATGTATCTTTACTACTATCGAAAATTCTTTCACTACAAACCTCTACTAACATCTACGAACCCTTTTTAATCAATTCCAACGTTTGTAGTAGTCGAATTTATCTTCCAACAGATTTTGTTCAGCAAATATCGGTCCGAAACGAGTTTGACTCATCTCAAGTGCTTCTAGTTAACATGTATCTTTACTACTATCGAAAATTCTTTCACTACAAACCTCTACTAACATCTACGAACCCGTTTTAATCAATTCCAACGTTTGTAGTAGTCGAATTTATCTTCCAACAGATTTTGTTCAGCAAATATCGGTCCGAAACGAGTTTGACTCATCTCAAGTGCTTCTAGTTAACATGTATCTTTACTACTATCGAAAATTCTTTCACTACAAACCTCTACTAACATCTACGAACCCTTTTTAATCAATTCCAACGTTTGTAGTAGTCGAATTTATCTTCCAACAGATTTTGTTCAGCAAATATCGCTCCGAAACGAGTTTGACTCATCTCAAGTGCTTCTAGTTAACATGTATCTTTACTACTATCGAAAATTCTTTCACTACAAACCTCTACTAACATCTACGAACCCGTTTTAATCAATTCCAACGTTTGTAGTAGTCGAATTTATCTTCCAACAGATTTTGTTCAGCAAATATCGGTCCGAAACGAGTTTGACTCATCTCAAGTGCTTCTAGTCAACATGTATCTTTACTACTATCGAAAATTCTTTCACTACAAACCTCTACTAACATCTACGAACCCGTTTTAATCAATTCCAACGTTTGTAGTAGTCGAATTTATCTTCCAACAGATTTTGTTCAGCAAATATCGCTCCGAAACGAGTTTGACTCATCTCAAGTGCTTCTAGTTAACATGTATCTTTACTACTATCGAAAATTCTTTCACTACAAACCTCTACTAACATCTACGAACCCGTTTTAATCAATTCCAACGTTTGTAGTAGTCGAATTTATCTTCCAACAGATTTTGTTCAGCAAATATCGGTCCGAAACGAGTTTGACTCATCTCAAGTGCTTCTAGTCAACATGTATCTTTACTACTATCGAAAATTCTTTCACTACAAACCTCTACTAACATCTACGAACCCGTTTTAATCAATTCCAACGTTTGTAGTAGTCGAATTTATCTTCCAACAGATTTTGTTCAGCAAATATCGGTCCGAAACGAGTTTGACTCATCTCAAGTGCTTCTAGTCAACATGTATCTTTACTACTATCGAAAATTCTTTCACTACAAACCTCTACTAACATCTACGAACCCTTTTTAATCAATTCCAACGTTTGTAGTAGTCGAATTTATCTTCCAACAGATTTTGTTCAGCAAATATCGGTCCGAAACGAGTTTGACTCATCTCAAGTGCTTCTAGTTAACATGTATCTTTACTACTATCGAAAATTCTTTCACTACAAACCTCTACTAACATCTACGAACCCGTTTTAATCAATTCCAACGTTTGTAGTAGTCGAATTTATCTTCCAACAGATTTTGTTCAGCAAATATCGGTCCGAAACGAGTTTGACTCATCTCAAGTGCTTCTAGTTAACATGTATCTTTACTACTATCGAAAATTCTTTCACTACAAACCTCTACTAACATCTACGAACCCGTTTTAATCAATTCCAACGTTTGTAGTAGTCGAATTTATCTTCCAACAGATTTTGTTCAGCAAATATCGGTCCGAAACGAGTTTGACTCATCTCAAGTGCTTCTAGTTAACATGTATCTTTACTACTATCGAAAATTCTTTCACTACAAACCTCTACTAACATCTACGAACCCGTTTTAATCAATTCCAACGTTTGTAGTAGTCGAATTTATCTTCCAACAGATTTTGTTCAGCAAATATCGGTCCGAAACGAGTTTGACTCATCTCAAGTGCTTCTAGTTAACATGTATCTTTACTACTATCGAAAATTCTTTCACTACAAACCTCTACTAACATCTACGAACCCGTTTTAATCAATTCCAACGTTTGTAGTAGTCGAATTTATCTTCCAACAGATTTTGTTCAGCAAATATCGGTCCGAAACGAGTTTGACTCATCTCAAGTGCTTCTAGTTAACATGTATCTTTACTACTATCGAAAATTCTTTCACTACAAACCTCTACTAACATCTACGAACCCGTTTTAATCAATTCCAACGTTTGTAGTAGTCGAATTTATCTTCCAACAGATTTTGTTCAGCAAATATCGGTCCGAAACGAGTTTGACTCATCTCAAGTGCTTCTAGTTAACATGTATCTTTACTACTATCGAAAATTCTTTCACTACAAACCTCTACTAACATCTACGAACCCGTTTTAATCAATTCCAACGTTTGTAGTAGTCGAATTTATCTTCCAACAGATTTTGTTCAGCAAATATCGGTCCGAAACGAGTTTGACTCATCTCAAGTGCTTCTAGTCAACATGTATCTTTACTACTATCGAAAATTCTTTCACTACAAACCTCTACTAACATCTACGAACCCTTTTTAATCAATTCCAACGTTTGTAGTAGTCGAATTTATCTTCCAACAGATTTTGTTCAGCAAATATCGGTCCGAAACGAGTTTGACTCATCTCAAGTGCTTCTAGTCAACATGTATCTTTACTACTATCGAAAATTCTTTCACTACAAACCTCTACTAACCTCTACGAACCCTTTTTAATCAATTCCAACGTTTGTAGTAGTCGAATTTATCTTCCAACAGATTTTGTTCAGCAAATATCGCTCCGAAACGAGTTTGACTCATCTCAAGTGCTTCTAGTCAACATGTATCTTTACTACTATCGAAAATTCTTTCACTACAAACCTCTACTAACATCTACGAACCCTTTTTAATCAATTCCAACGTTTGTAGTAGTCGAATTTATCTTCCAACAGATTTTGTTCAGCAAATATCGCTCCGAAACGAGTTTGACTCATCTCAAGTGCTTCTAGTCAACATGTATCTTTACTACTATCGAAAATTCTTTCACTACTAACCTCTACGAACCCTTTTTAGTAAATTTTAACGTTTGTAGTAATCGTATATGCTTTGAAACAGTATTTAGGTAATAAAAATCGTTTTAAAAAAATACTCCGAAACGATTTCTTTTTTATTTTTTTTTCTATTTTACTACAAACGAAAAAAATTGCACTACAATCCACTACTAACGTTCATTTATGAGAAACAACCGGAAAAAAATTTTTTTTTTAATTTCGGGGGATGACATTTTTTAACTATTTTTTTAAAATTTTTCGGTATTACTACTAACGAAAATAGCTTCACTACTATCCACTACTAATCGAAATCTTTCGAAAAACCATTGGAAATACCAATATTTCCAAAGTCGGGTGCCAAGTTCACACAGGTTTTTATTATGACCTAAATATGTTGTATTTTGTTACGCTAGACTTGCTAGTGACGTGCGTGTTTTGTTTTTTTTTTTTGCGGATAAAATGTAGGTAACTATGTTTATTATCATTTTAGAAGTGGTAGGTGGTGCTAGTATAAAAATATAGTGTAGAATCTGTCAAAGTCAAACCATTTATTCCAATCTTTAAATAGGCAGTTTGAAACGTCAAATTGAATCGTCCGTCAGTGAAGCTAGGTGCCGTACTGAACATTGTCAGTACATGTGTGATAGGACTAGGTACATACTACATACACGTGTCTAGGAACGAAAATAAATTACCTAAGTTACGTTTCCGTGTAGGTAAAATCATAATAATCATGTAACTAACTGCTAAACGTGCTGATAAGAAATTATTGGCTAGTAATTCATAATGGCCTTTTTCCTGTTAACTAGTTATAACTAATATTAAAATCTGATATAACACTGGTAGTAAGTTTGATCGTAGATTTTTTATGATGCTGATGCAATATTAAATATGTCGTTCATAATGTAGGTAGGTAATTGTGTGTCAAATTACGTTTAAATATTACAATACATGTTACATAGAAAATGAAGTACCTCTAAGTAGTTTCAAACTGTAGACAAATATTTCATTCATACCTCCATAACTAAAACTAAATTATCTATGACAATTTTGACAACTGTCACACTGACAGCTGTCAAAAAGAGTGAACGAAATGAATGAACATAACTACTTTCCTAATTCAAATTGATCCGTTCGTTCTTTTATTTTTCGAACACAGTAAGTACATTCACCTCATTGTATTCGCTATTGTTTTACCAAATTGACTTAAGTACGTGTCTTATCGCATTAATAGCGATTGTGTGAAAAACAAACTTTATAAGGTCATTAACCCCTCGTCATGGTCTGCCGTACTGCCAGGAATAATGTTCCTAAAAAACTATTTTTGAATAATTTTCAACGGCTCGTTAGTTACGTGGTGGCTAGTTTGATTGATGACTAACTATAAAGTTTAATTTAAGGATTAATTGGACAAGGAGTAACTAAATGAAGTTTAAAGTTAGGTAGATAATAAAAACATCGTATAATACAGTAAATATTATTATTTGAAATTTACTAGTGTATTACACTACTTGGTGTTTTGTAATTTTATCTGCTTTTTGTGTCTACCAAATCCACAGAACGCGTCATTGTGATAATAATTAATCAGTGGTTTATCGATCTTAATCGAACAATTTTGTCAGACTATAGAAGTAGTTAGTTAACTATTCAATTCGATCCAGTAGTTCCGGAGATTAGCGCGTTGAAACAAACCTCTTTGGCTGTGTAGTTATAAAGTATAGATAGTAATGTGAAGTTGAGGTATGCTACTGTCTGCCCCTTATAGATTGTAACAGCCGTGATTCTATACATATTTATTACTAATTCTACATAATTATAAACTTACTTACTGCCATACTCAGAGTCATTTAATGATTACTTTAATTATACTTTAGTAGTGATTTTGTAATCGAAAACAATAACCCAATCCTTAGTAATTGTTTTCGGAACAAAATCGTTACTAAAGAACAGTTTAAGTAATCATTAAATGTCTCTGAGTACGGCAGTTAATCCACGAACATAAAAGCAGTTGGAACACGCGCAATCCATTAATATTTATCGCTGGTATATAGAATGTATGTACAAATATACTTAGCTTATCTTATGTGTAATGACGTCATAGTATATGTAATATGATCAAGGTGCATGGTCGAAGGTCATGTACTATTGTGCTGTATATAAGGTGTGCCCTAACCATAGGCCCTTTGTATGATCGGCTACATAATTAGGTATTATGTATTGTTGATTATATTATGTACTTTTTAAATTAGTTATGTGCGATTTTGTATCGATGTCAATGGTAATTGATTTTAGTACTTTTTCGTTTTTTTTTTTTTTTTTTTTTTTTATGGAATAGGAGGCAAACGAGCAGACGAGTCACCTGATGGTAAGCGATCAGCGCCGCCCATGGACACCCGCAACACCAGAGGAGTCACAGGTGCGTTGCCGGCCTTTTAAAAAGGAGTATGCTCTTTTCTTGAAGGTTTGAAGGTCGTAACGGTTCGGAAATACCGCCGACGACAGCTCATTCCACAGTTTTGCTGTGCGAGGCAGAAAGTTGCGCGAGAAGCGCACAGTTGTGGCCTGCCAACCATCTATATGATGGGGATGGACATGCTGTCGTGTGGGTCGATGGCGAAAAGAAGCGGCAGGAATAAGACCAAACAATTCCTCAGAGCACTCCCCGTGGTATAAGCGATAGAAAATGCACAACGAAGCTACATCTCTACGCATTGCCAAAGTGTCAAGTCGGTTTGAAACTTCCCGACACTCAACAATCCGAACCGCACGCCGCTGAACGCGGTCCAGAGGATGAAGCTGGTACTGGGGTGCCCCCGCCCAAAGATGAGAGCAGTATTCCATATGGGGCCGAACTTGCGCCTTATATAGAAGCAGGCGATGGGCTGGAGTGAAATACTGCCTCGATCTGTTGAGCACACCAAGCTTTTTCGAGGCTAATTTAGCCTTATCCTCTAGATGGCCACGGAACTGGACGTCGCTCGAAATGTTGATGCCAAGTATTCCAATACCGGCTGAGGCAGTCAGAGGGGTACTTTGAAACTGAGGTGAGACGACCAACGGTAGTTTCTTAGCGGCTTTCGTTCTGAATTAGGGTTGATTTTTTATTAACGTTTGGTCGTTTAGAAGGTATTATGTTTGCAAGGTCAAGTGATAGTCTTTGTACCTAAATCCGCAAAGTAAAACCTAGTTTAAAATAAACTAGAATTCAAACCCCACTTTAAAAAAATATTGTTATTAAATTCTAAGAGTTGTGTAGATAGTTATTTTTGCCTTATAACAAATAATTATCTCGCGATAAATAGGTACGAACTATTCCTAAAAACAATATATGCTATATGCACGGATATTTTTTTATGAAATAGGAGCCAAACTAGCAGACGCGTTTGCATTCTCCAAGACACAAAACAAACTCCTTACTTTTCTATCCTCTTATAATAGTTAACTAAATAAATACGTACAACGGTATGTAGTTAGTAGTTTATCTAATTAAATAGGTACAACGTTTTTCAAAAGGCAATTCTCAAAAGCATTTAAAAAAAATCTACAAAATAAAATCTAAACATATTTTTCCCAACATTTCATGTTTTGAGTACTATTTAGCATAGTCATATTAGCTATGAGAAGACAAAACGTAATTCATTAAAGACATCAAGTTAGACGGGTTTTGCCGGAAGATGCAAAAAGGTTTGCTACCCGACCGGTTTCGGAGTTAGGCAGATGACATTGAAGAATTTATGCAATTCACTTGAATTTATCTTTCGCTTTAGTGTTTTAATTATCCGATGATGTTTTAACGACTTTATTTCGTTTTTGTTAGAAGCAATAACTTATTTGGATTGAGATAAATTAGGTATATAGATGTCTGCCCACATAACTTGTGTGTAGATTTGTCAATACGTATTTATCTACAAAGGTTTTATAGTTAATCCAATTTGCATCTCTTTTTTGGAAGTGATATCTCGGTGGATTTATTACATAGATAGACATTTTAGGCTGTACGCTTAAGTGATGACTGTTCTAATATCATTTCATTATCCTCATCGTATCTGTCCGCTGCTGGACATAGACATCTTCTTTAGTTCACCACTGAACTTAATGTTCAGTTCTTCGTATCCAACGACTATCACTTTGAGATTCACAGATCCTAATGAACTACAAAACTATCTAATCTTATACTAGTTACCTAGATTTGTTTAAATGATGGATACGATACATCGCATACTCGAACTGCGCATCTTGCTCGCACAGCTACATGCTTAGTAACAATGAATAGAAACGGTCACATCGTTTCACAGCTTAGCTATTATATCTTCGTAGCATACCTGTGTGAACTTGGCACCCGTAGCTACATAGCACATCTTTAGTGGAAAAACATCCTAATACTGGTAAAATAGGAAGTAGGTAAGTAAATATAACTAGTTATTAATCTATTTTATTATTAGATTTAAGCCTCAAGATATTGTTTGTACATATTATCCTTGTTTTCACACACTACCTCAGTACATTGTTTGTATTAAAGTAATGAACATAATTTCCACATAAATCTCTCGTTCTGTGTACAAAGTACACCATTGTTAGTCGTTGTTATTATATTATCGCTATGTTATTACTTATTAAGTTATTAATATTAAACTGTTGTGTGAGTTTATTATTAGTATAACCATGTACTTAATTACTAGAAATAATCTGTAAGATTTAATATCACATACGAAATAAACACCTACTTTAAATAAATACTTCACTTACATACGAGCATGCAATAACTATCTAACTACGTGTTTTATCTAGGTATAGCGAGAGGGAGTGTCAAACTCTTACTGACTAAAAACCACCCCGTTCCTACTCTTGCTTTTTCAGCCGGAGCCCCGGTAAAATCGCTAGGTAGTCCACAGTTCCGGATCTAACTACTTACTTAAATAAAACATGTTTTAAGTACAAGATTAAGTTAGTGCTAAGTTCCATTTAATAGTTCAACTGTCAAACACCAAATACAACTCCAAATTATTGGCTCGACCCGGGCTCAAACCCGACTTTTATAAAGTTGTAACATTAACTCATTAAACGAGACGAAATCTCCACTAACTAATACTACCCATTATACTATTAATATCACCAATCAATCGTGCAACTGTTACCTCATTCATTCAATAAGAATGATATTCTTTCTTATCAACATTACACAAGACATACTATTCTAACATCCGGCTTCGTTTACCCTAATTATTGTAAGTAATTACATATGTATTGTAAATAAATATTACCGTACCACGACTATAATGTATCGGTATAATCATTTCGATTATAAATGTAATGAGTTATTAAAACTTTTAGGTTTTAAATTAGCAAAAAAAAATATATGTATGTTGTTAATGTAATCGATCTGGTGCAATTGAACTCATGAACGCTTCGATTTTGATTTAGAAATTAATTTTTGATGATCTGAATTCGTGATTCATTCATAGATATAGGTTCAGTTATTAGAGGTCTGATTTCGTGGTATGAATAACACAATTTTGTTAATAACACGATTAAATAACTAACTAACTAACTAGTTACTTTCTCACGCAAAAAACTAGATAATTATTGACCTACCCAATTTGGATGAAATTTCTTATTACGAAACCTGATTTGGATTAAATCTAGCATCTAATCTTGGAGAGTAGTAGTTAATAACTATTGAGTCATAGTTATAAGGCGCAGATAAATTAAAAGAATAATTGTTTGTTTGTTCGTAACGCATAAACACACCAAATAGCTAAGCTGCTGTTGCTTGCGAGTTGAATATGAGCGTCTCTAGCATGGCTTAAAACTACATAGTCTAGATCCTCGTCAAATTATTACATAAGTAAGCCAAAAAACATAATAATTAACTAGTTAATTTAGTATGTCTCACGAAAGTTTTAAATATAACCTAATCCAATTGTAACGAAATTCACCATCGACATAGTTTTGTCACAGATAAACATTTACTATCATTAACAAACATCCAAACACGCATGTAAAAGTGAGTTAGCCTTTTCAGCGGTCGTCAGTACATGTGGCTATTGAAAGGGGCCTATTAAGGCCTCGTCTCAAAAGGTACCTAATGCCCTCATTAACGGGCTCACGACTAAATGTTGTAAGAAGTTCTCATGCGCTCATTATCGGCATGTCACTTCACCGTCCAAGTATCTACTATGTGATGTGAATATGTGCTGCGAAAGTTTATGCTTGGTGATTTGTTAAGAAGTGATTAAGAGGACATACATAGGTGTGTGGGAGAACCATGCTTGAATGGAGCTTGACCGGAGTGATACCACGGCCTCACATAAAACCGTCGTGAAACAACTACAGTATTGTGTTTCGTTGTGTGAGTGAGGTTACCAGAGGCTCAATTACCCCCTTCCCAATCCCCGATTCCCCAGCAACCCTTAAATTCATAACCGCCAAAAGGCCAGCAACGCAATTGTAACGCCTCTGGTGTTCCAGGGGCGGGGGCCATTGCTTACCATCGAGTGATCCGTCTGCTTGTTTGCCGGCTTATAGTTACCATAAAAATATTTTTTTCTAAGTGCTTTTCTGTTCTAAAGAGTGGTAGTCGCTTCGTAGAACGCGTGTAGCTTCTTACACGCGTTCGCGTTAATAAAATTCTAAGAATTCTAATTTCATTAGTTACACACAATTTTGCGATATGAATAAACCACGTTATTGTAGATACAAAGTTGCGAATCGACACGGCAATTATAATAATCTTTAGATTACCATACAACATCTACAATAAGCATATTCAACTCACCACATAACCTTAGATTAGGAAATATACTTACCTATAACTAAGATATGTCATAATAATATCTCCATAAACGAATGGTGATCTCATACATTATTTTGAATTCTGAGCAGTGAGCTAAGGTCTGAACCTCGTAGTTTTGTTCTTATTACACGAATGATGACGTCATAAGGTCACGGAAATTTTGCGTGGAGGATGTTGCTTTTTGCCTGGATGTGTACCTTTTTTGTTGATGTTGTTGGCTGCGATGAGTTAAAAGGCTTACCGCTGTGTTCAGAGTCATTTAATGGTTACTTTATCTAGTGCTTAGCAATTGCTTTCGGAACAAATTCGTTGGTAAGGAATAGTTTAAGTAGTGAATCAGTAAATGTCTCTGAATACGGCAATTAGACATTAGTTTTCTTGTAATTACGAAGTTTTATTAGTCCTATGAAGCTTTTAAAAATGACTCAAATAACTATGATATATTATATTAAGTTACGCAATCTGGCTTCTGAAGATGAAGACTACATACATAGTTATCTCAAATCAAGAAATCTACAGCTAACAAAAACCAGCTTTTATTTATTTTTTATTAATAAGATTGATCAACTAAAGTTACGTAGATTTTAAAGCAAGGTAAACTAGATCATTATTGAAATGTCAGTGTATCTAACTGTTATCTAGAATCTATCAAAGTGAAGGCAAAGTCTAGACTAGCTAGAAGCCTAGAAGCTAGGTTCACGGAACTAAATGACAATCTATTAACTATTACAATAGTAAATCATTATTTATAAATACTGATTGTGTATGACAATGGATTCCGGTTGAGAGTAAATTAAAATTGTTCTTTAGATTTCCTTATGATCTATACTATATAATATTATAAAGCTGAAGAGTTTGTTTGTTTGTTTGAACGCGCTAATCTCCGGAACTACTGGTCCGATTTGAATAATTCTTTTTGTTTTGGATAGCGCATTTATCGAGGAAGGTTATAGGCTATAAAACATCACGCTGCGATCAATAGGAACCGAGCAGAGCGGGTAAAACCGCGCGGAAGCAGCTAGTAATAAAGTATGATGTCTGCTTTTTAAAAGGTTAGATAGAGGATAATGATATCCCTAGTTAAACAGGTGATTGGTTCATTCTGTGGCAAAACAAAGACAAAGTGACAAGTGGCAGAAGTCACATAGACGATCGACTAGCAAATCAACGGATGACGTGCAGTGCCATCAGAAAGTCCACCAGACACGAGAACCTCGCCTGGTCGTATCCTGGTTTTCTTAGGGAACTTTACTCACTGTTCCTTAAACTTTCATGAAATAGAAGATGAATAATCTTGATACTGTAAAAACCCTTGTTTGAGTTAACAATCGAATTCAACGCTCTTGATTCTCGCAAGCCTTAGCTAAGCCTACAAGAATTAGAAACAGGAAAGAAAACCTAGAATCTCTCAAAGACTTTGATATCATAGAGTTTCCTTAACTTATTCAAATTAAGTCGTTAAAACAAATAAAAGCCATATTTAGCCAACGCCCACGAAGGTCGTTTAAAAAGCTCCGAAACTGGAAATCGTTTGAAAAACTATAATTAACTCGATAATTATAAGAAACGAAACGGCAATGTGACACCGAAATAACTCCCTCACGCCTCGACTAATGGGTATGCACAAAAACCATACCGAAACCACACAAGGAAAACAGAACCTCATCGCAATTGGAATAAAGTACAATCCTAATTGGCAACCCTGACCTTCTCGGGGGACGCCCATTTGAATTCCGTCTTTATTTTGATAAGGATAAAGTTGTAAGTTGGGTGGAGGGTGGAATATTCTCATGGGAGAAATATCGGCGTTTCCCGAATCTTGGGCTGTTATGTTTAAGTAAATAAAACATGGAAACTCAGTGTTTGATCATGTGTACAGTGAATGTATGTGACGCGATTCCTATTGGCTTTTACCGCGTGTATGTTTGTTACTTGAAAAAATATTTATGAAGCCACTTTAGCAATTTTATCCGATACCCAATTACGAATGTTTTCGACGGTGAAAATCGTATTTTTTCCTTGTTCCTTTTCTCTCTGTTTGTTGTTTAAGAACACAAAGCAGGCACTTCTAGTGAGAGCTACGTCCTTGGCTTGTCAACGGTGAAAACTATTCAGATTTACGTTACAAAAACAGTATTATTATTGAATTTGGTGACTGATTTATTGACATTTCAAGCTGTTGACGACGGTAGTGTGGTAAACAGAAGTTTTAGGGCTGAACACTGGGACACCATGGTGGCGCAACCAGTCGCCGCTACCAACATGTATACAGCTCTATAGAGTTACTCAGTTGGTGTCCGCTTAACCAATCTGGCGACGTGATCAGCTCGAACGACCACATAATTTAACTGGTCATGGCTCCATGCTGGTGGCGCCACCACAAATTACTTTAGAGCTGTATGGTGTCTTTTTTAATACTATATAATATATTATATAGTTACTTTAATGCTGCAAAATCCTTAATCAGGCCGCAGTTGTCATGCGACATATAACTAGTGATATTCCCTCATTTGCATACTACCTCCTGGCACCTGTTGGAGTTGGAACTTGTTTGAACAAGACCCAAGGTAGCACTGCACATCCATATACACCATCCTGTCAAACATCTTCAATGGAATTTGAACTTTAGCACAAAAGTTTAAGGTTGCAAATCGATTGTAGGGTTTTGATAGATTGGGGTAGGTTGATGTGCCGTCTTGGCCGGTTCAAGGACATCCCTTATTGACTTAGGACGGAGATGTTATGTGGACTATTAATGGTATGTGTGCATAACTTAACGGCCTTTACGCTTCAGTTGAGGAGTTTTCCAAGTAATGTTAGGATTTGAGTTGTGGAGCCCGTGATTCGAGTTGTTTAGCTTTAAGGTCCATTTTTGTATGATGATTTTATGAGAGTAGCCAGTGGGTAATATATGAATAATATTTTAATATTTATATTTTGTGACTTTGGTTGTAAAATCGAGCATTAGATCAGATTTTTGGTGACAGTTTTTTACACAAATCTTTACCTCAAAAGCCACTGTCAAGTTGAAATATTCCAAAACCATAATAGTTAATTCCATCTTTAACTAAACTAAACATCTAAAACTAAAACTAAAAATCACGGTTTACCCACATACATTCATGGAGAAAAACTCTACTAGTTTCAAGTCACAGAGGGGCTCTTCAGGCTTCATACTACTCATGATGATTAGTTAGTTAATTTAGTATGTCTTACGATAATTATTATAAAATTCCATCTTTAAATTAAACGTCAATCATCACACAAAATCTTTACTAACCAACATAAAAACAAAACAATGTCCACACATAACTACCTCACTAAATTAACCGCAAAACTACACACGAGATCACAAGATTGATAACGTAATGACTGCATTAAGTACTAAAGAGAAAAAACAAAATGGCAGCCAGCAATAATTGTCATTAATAAATAAAATCCACAGACGTGCCATTTTAATGTAAGTGTCGAAAGAAAACGGACCACTTTCACATAACTTCACGTAACTGCGGATCGGCTCGCGGCTAACTTCACATCGTATCTTAATTGTAGGAATTATTATTGTAAAAAATATCCGAAAGTGCAACAGTTGCACAGTAATTTACTGTATTCTGAGATTGGTCGGGGATTTGTGATGGACGTGATTGATGCTTGAAGTGTTTTGTTGATGAAGAATGCGTTATCGGTCTAGTGATTCTTTGGTTTCTACATACATACATAAATAAACCTCACGCCTGTCTCCCATGGGCGTAGGCAGATACAATGGAACGCCAATTGTTACGATTCTTACACACCTCTTTCGCTCCATCAACAGTTATTATATCTCCTCCTATATCCTCAAATGATAACTAAAGTATGTATACCTAGCTATGTAGTATAACACAGGAAAGAATATAAAAAAATTGCACATTGCCTTGCAATTATGAACTTACAAGACAATGCAGCAAGATTGTTATTTCCTAAACAATATCCTCGTAGGTATACCTATACCTAGTGCAGTCTTAACAATCTAAAACGATTCTCAGAATGCCTTAATTCATTCTCCATATCTACATACAAAACAGGAAAAAACATCAAATAACTATAGTTTTAGGCTTTATGTGTGAGTTCAGGACCTTCTATGACATCATCGCTTTTTTATGGTACAAGCTGGTAAACGAGCAGACGAATCACCTGATGGTAAGCAATCGCCGCCGCCTATGGGTACCCGAAACACCAGAGCCACAGATTACAAGACACAGATTACAAGTGCGTTGTCGGCCTTTTGGGGGTTAGGAATTTAGGGTTGTTACTACTTTTCACTATTTGTGTTATAAGTCCTTTGTAATAGGGCCTATTACCATATACTTGGTGAGCCTAGAAACCATATACTAAGACAATTCCGGACTTCGTGCTTTACTGTGAAATGTCTCGAAAAATGCTGGGTAATATTTTGCGCGACCAATGAATCGAAACCTGTGACACCTTAACTGGCAGTCGCACTTGCTTTAACAGGGCATTAAAGGTACACAAAGATAACACTGAAAGACATTTCTGCAAAAATGAATAGACTGAATACTTATGCAAATACCAATCTTTGATATTTTCTTTTGTAATATTGTATTTGGGAAGCAAGCGACCGGACTGGACTCCATTAATTTCGTATTTATTATATTCAGAATAATATGTTTACAAAGTCAGCCTTAGGTTAAGATCGACTCAGATAGGAAGGTCAGAGGTTCAAATCCGATTAAGTAAATTATATGGCCGAAGCGTATTCCGCTTTGAGGGCAAATGTAAATCATGTACCGAGAAAATTATGTTACGTGTGAGCAGTAAGGTAAATACAAGTACTTATTTATTTGGGAAAGCCGAACAGACTATTCCAATTTATCAGGTATTTCGTATTGAAATTACTGGTTGTAATACGACATAACTACGTAAATCTAATCCTAAATGTTAGACCCAAATCCAAATCCAGAATCATTGGGAACTGTATTCAAAAATGTTAAATCATTTATTCCAATTAAACACTGAAATAGGTTATTTTGAAATGTCAACAAAAAAGAAATAAATAATAGTGTCCGACAGTGAACTGTGTTCGTTCCAAATGTAACTCCATTATTTTGTCATACATGATCAACGAAATTATCTTTGGCCTTCTTAGCCATTTTCAAGCACAAAAATCATGGCATACGGAAGGAAGGATTTTGAAATGTTGAACAAATCTAAGATTCTCATCTCTAGCATACAAGCTTACAATCACCAAAACTCCAACACCAATAACTATATTTTAAAACAAAAACAAGATAACCAAATCACAAGTCCACCTGTTGCTATAAAAACCACTTAACACAGCTTACAGCAGGTGGTACTCGTTGAGTTCTGCAAAAAAAACCTCCACACCTGGTCACCCCGACCGGTTAACTCGATGGTTAATTTGTGACAAACAGTTAACTTTGACGCTACTAAACGTAAATTGAATAACCTACTTTGCTATTCAAGCATTTATTTCCTTGAAAAGTTAATTTTTGAAGTGTAATATTAACACTCTTCATGTTTTAATATATTCAACATCAGTAAAGTCCAAAATAACATTAACAGAATACAACCTATTTGCTGTTTCTGCGTATGATGACATTAACATTTTTTATCTGTGCTTTAAACGTCAAATTGACGTTTCATGTTGCGTTTTGGCGCCAAATTCAACGGCTTTTTGAGAAATATTCTCTGTTTCATTTCTAAACCTTTTCGTATTGAAAGAAACATAATTTCTATATTCTTTTCAAGTCAGATAAGTAAATAAGTTATTGCTTCTGCAGAAAAATCTCAGATAGCTAGCTGCAATCGATTGAGTTGTTTGAACCTTCGCTCTAGCTTCGCCGTACTAAACCTGACGCATCTACCTCAGTTACTGGAAGCTATCAATCATGAAACTGGTTATAATTACCGATTAGCTCTGAGTTATTAGGATTTATGAGTTGATACTGCTGTTAATCTAGTTCTGGATATTAATACCTATGTAGCGCATAAATTGTCAGTAGATATTGCAATGGTTTTGATTGAAAATGGCATCTTTGTTACTTGTGGAGTCGTTGTTAGTTGATTTCTTTTGTTTTTTTTCCGTAGTCTTCTTGTTTGTAATCTGGAGTGAGTAATCTCTTTCTTCTTTCAGCTCTCTGTCAGTACCATCAGTGGTGTCTGCTTTATTAGTGTATTCTATCTACACAATTATCCACACAAGATCGTTTCCTATCGATTTATCTGTTAGATTCCAGATAAGTTTAACTAAATCAGTATAACTACATTATGTGTATAGTATAGTTATCAGAATTTTATTTTTCTACCAATTCTTGTAATTCTAATCATCTCAATCGCATCTCATCTGTATATAGTCGTCTTCTAAGTAAAGTCTTTATATAAAGTTATTTATCGCATCTTACGTGATGGCGATTGGCGTGTCTATAAGTTATTATACGAGTTCTTCAAGTTTTTGCTTTGTTTAATAGTTCTCAGCTATGTTAATGGTCAAGTTCAGATCAAGTTATTATTAAGTGATATTGTTTTTTTCTGTGCTGTGTGAACTAAGATTGGTATCTGTGAATGGCAATTTTTAGAAGGAGTGTTATTTAGATAGAATTGTGTTATTTTCTGAGATTATCATCATCACCAGATGAAAGACTGCTGGACAAAGGTCTTCCCCTTAGTCCTCCACGCCGACCAACAGCTTGTGGCTGCATTCATTGCTCCCGCCCGCGACTCCTACATTACATGGGATTCTCTATAGAAATAGGATAGACCTTTATAGGTGTATAAACCCTTCTTTCTCCTGTTTCAAATATCACATAAAAATTCTAACTTAATCATGTATAATTTGTCTTTAACAACTTTCTTAAACAAAGACAAATAAAAATGTTCCTTATCAATATTGTAAGTAAAGTTTATTTCTGAATACCAGAAGAAAACAGAAGCCTTACCCGCTTCACTTACTTGATGCATAGCACATTAGCTGATGATTACTATATTCTGGAGAGAGCGAGACAAAAACACGCGTTTCTAAGCTTTCATTATATGTTCATTAAGGTCAGAATCCTATGAAAGCATTTATTATATCAGTAGCCGTATTATTATTGTATTTGTCGGAATTTTTAATCCGTTCTTTGTGGTAGTTAGTTACTGTCAGAGCAACATGGTTTTAGGCGGTGAAATTAGTTAACAAGTTTTTGTTTTTCTGTTGTGTTTAATATCTGTTTAAACTCGTTAGTACTGGTGATCATAACTACATAACGAGCAGTCGGATCATCTGATGGTAAGCAATCGGCGCCGCACAAGGACACCAGAAACACCAGAGGCGTTACATGTGCGCTGTCGGCCTTTTGGGGTAGGAATTAAGGGTTGTTGGAAAATCGGAGAATGGGAAGAGGGTAATAGGCCTCCGGTAACCTCACTCACAGAACGAAATAACGCAAGCGTTGTTTTACATCAGGTTCTCACACTTAAAACATGCATGACTCCTAAGCAAAAGATTCAGAGATCAAACTTTAAAACTTTCTAGCTTAGCAATAGCCATTGAAACTAAATCGTTTTGCATTTAAAGAACTCCATCCAATATTATCAGTCCTACACGACGCTGACTAAAAAAACTCGAATGCAAAAAGTCCAAGTATTTTTCCACAGATTAACCAACTAAACCAAACAACTTTAGCTTCGCAATATCAGTATAGGCAACACAATTTCAAAACACTCCCATTCCCTTCATAACACCAATTTCTTTAAAAAAGGGGGAAAACAAACATTTTTACACTTAAACCTAACACAAACTTTTAACCTTTTCGAGAAACTTCGCGAGACCGGTTAACGAGGTAATCATGTAAAATGGTCGAGCCGTTCTCGAGATTACGTGAAAAACACAAACTTTAGTACAAAAGTAATATTTCGGGTAATTGTGTAAGGGAAACGATTTGGCAACTGCCCTGCTCCCAATGGGCGAAGCTTAATGTTTTAATGTAAGCACAATAATCATTTTAAGTAGCTCGCTGTTTGCTCGGCTCTGTTCGTAAAAATGGAATATAATTTTTATGTTATTTTTTATAGTGTTGCTTTTTGTTTATTTTTTTTTTATGTGTTATATGATTGATGTTTTTTTAATAAACGGTGAGGGGATTACTAGGTATCTGTCTGTCTGATAACTTATTCATGTGTAGATTAAATATGTACTTAAGACTAGAGTACTTAACATAGTTATTCTAATTAGTTACACACTTTTGCGTACGATATTCAATTTAACACCTAAACTTAAATTACTTGTTGTATAGAATCCAGAATAAAAGCTTGAATTCTTCAGCATTATTCCACAAGTATGTGTAATTCCATTCTCTCTGGAATGTAACCCATGATTCCATCAAATTCTGGTGCGGCTAATTGTTCTAAACCTAACTCTAAAATGCTAGTGTCCATTATAATGCACTCTAATTTTCCTGCGGCTTGGCACGCTTGCCAAATCGAGCCTCGAACATTTGTATGGCGTTATCCATAAGCTGAAGCGATTTGGAACCCTGACGGAGGTGATTGTTCAGTAGTTATATGATAGTCGAGATTTTGTCGACTCGTTATGAGATTCACAATCGACTTCATTCAAATGAAATGATTGTACACCGTTCTCAATGCTGATAATAAGTATTATCTCTTTATGTATTTAAAGAATTTAATCTTTGGGATCGACGTGATACATTTGAATGTGAATTTTATAAATCTAGTTAATATCTCCATCATAGGTATTTATTGGTACACATAGCTTCATCATATTAGCTGGCTGTGTTATTGATAGGGAAAGATGCGTGCTGTGTATGTGTGCTATGGATGGCTTCCCTAACTATTGATATCTAGATTGCATACACGAACTGCGCATCTTACTCGCACAGATACATAGCACATCTCTGGTGCAAAGCATCATAATACTAGTGAAATACTAGAATGAAACTAAAGAAATAAAGGCTAGTCGCCCATAACTTGCACCACAAACGACATCATAGGCATGTTTCTACAATGTCTGACAGTTAATGAGGTGTAACGTGGATTGCCAACTTAATTTTATTATTCAGTCGACAATACGCAACGTCATTACTATAATATTGTCTTTTTGTCGGAAACGGTAATGATCTTGTGTCGTGGAATGGAAAGATTACTCTACTCATACTTACTGTAATGTAACTATGTATCTACGTAATATAGGAACTTGAAACTTGTTATGTCATTGACCGATACATGAAGATGAAAATAATATGTTGGCTGCACGAAGTTCGACGCGTCATGTGTCGCGCAAAGCCGCTCTTGGTGATGAGCCCCTATCGTGGCTTGAAATTAGTCGAGTTATCTCATCAAACAGTTACGTGAGTAAGCCTATAAAGATGAAACAAAGAATAAGAGTTCACTTACACGACACCCATACTCGAAACAACAATTTGTGCATTACATAAAGAGTTGCTCCCTACTCTTACAATAGAAGTAAGTCTTATCTCAAAGCTGCAGGTGACATCTACGTATACTGATCTGTATACTCTATGTTAGCTGCATATAGACGATGGAGTGTACTTCATTCGACACTAGTACACCAACCTTATTCGTCCTGCGGGTGGCATTACATCAGACAAAGGGACTACACATTTGGCACAAACTGTTTAACAGTGCTCCAACAATTTATCAATAGCTATACAAATACAACTGCTAAACTCAATATCCGGTAACTAAGAGCTGGTGGACTTACCCGGGTTAATTCCGGACTATCCGGTCTGTGCCCGGGTAACTAACCGGTGCAGAGCCTTAATTGGTGTTCAAAATGTGGCTTTTGGGATGTATTTGGTTGTAACTATGGTCTTGTTGGATAATGAATTTCTTTACTATAGTTACTTGACATG
Source organism: Spodoptera frugiperda (assembly GCF_023101765.2). Taxonomy (NCBI): domain Eukaryota; kingdom Metazoa; phylum Arthropoda; class Insecta; order Lepidoptera; family Noctuidae; genus Spodoptera; species Spodoptera frugiperda. The sequence goes on from NC_064216.1 coordinate 11,513,819, forward strand.
ATACGAACGAATTTTAGTGACTAATGTATGTAACGAAAGTTTCTGAGACTGTATGTTTGTGTGTTACTCAATCACGCCAAAACGGTTGAAAGGATCGGGATGAAACTTAATGAAATTTGGAACAGGTATAGATTGTGGTCTGATATAACACGGACTACGTTTCATCCCACGGCAACGTAAGCGAAGCCGCGGCCAGAAGTTAGTAATTCAATAAATGTTCGTAGAGACACTGACAGCCTGAAAACTGACCTTGACGGCGATAGGATCAAAGAGAACAGTGCAAACCACCCAAAGCTAAATATATCTCTAGTTAGAGCCTCGTGTGTAAACTGCGTGACTAATTAGAATAATGCGGACTTTCGATAAATTACAACAACACGGCCCTCATTAAACCAGGCTTTACAGATGAGAAACCACAATTAACAGATTACATACAAATTCGTCATCCCATCCCAACTATCGGAACCTAAAAACCAACCCTAACATCGGTTACCAAAGTCCATATTACAACAATAGAATCGAGCTGACCGCAGAATAATTTGATCTTCGCTCGGCATATGGTTGACGGTACGGTTTTTGTATGGGTTTTCGGTTTATGATTACAAAATCATATTTAGGGGTATCGTATTATGTGACTTCTAGTTTAGGTCAAGTCCTTTCGGGACAAATGGATTCTGGAATCTTTAGTTCGGCTTCACAATCGATGCGGATCAAAGGACCACTAGGACCGGAGGACCAAATTATTTTTCGGACGTTGATCTGGGATGGGAGCCATGAGCTGACATTAGGCCTACTAATAAAGGACTCTTGGGATGATCCCTTTTACAATTTGATAGGGTATAGATAATAATTTTCTGTCATGAGGGTAAACTAATATGATAAACGGTCAGGAAATTACGTCGTACTGTTAGAATTATGTATAAGTGTATAATATTTGTATCATTCAGCGTCTTTCCTCATTGATATCACTTCAAATCTTGAACAGGATAAAAGAATAGATAAATCGATTCAGAAATGTATGTCCAGTGGAATATTGTTGCATTATTTATATCGAGTCGGTCAACAGCGACAAATATTTACATTTATTCCAAATCAACGCTTTGAAATATGCTAATGCTGTGTCTATAAATAAATACAGAGCGATTTAGTTTATCCAGTGAAGGACTATTGAGCATGATCGCGAATTCAACAATTTTGATACTTTTAGGACCAGTAAATTTTGAATGTTTGCTACATTAAACTACAATTAGTTACTATCAATAGGATATACTGAATTCAGTCTTTTCCTTAAAGAAAATGCTTGTGTTACGCCAGATTACTAAATAGCACACAATTTATTTATAACTAAAGTTAATTACCTTTTAAAAGAAACTGATAAAACAGCCTACATTTCCAACACAAATCGCCAATACTCATATCGTTTAAAACCGAACCAAAAGTAATAAAAGTAATAATATAATCGTAAACACACGACAGGCAGGTGGTCCTTACGTCCGTGGTCCGCACAATACAACCAATGCCATTGTAGGGCTGTCAGTCAAACGTTTGTAATGCCACGTGGCACGATTCAATTATTTCCTATTACAGGATTAGAAGAGGAATCAGGAATACAATTTTAAGTCGCTGGGTCAACATTTTGACCTTATTTTTTATGATATAGGATTTTTTCCTTGTTTCATTAGGGGGTTTTAACTTCCCCAGATGCACATTAGGACTGATGCCAACCCGGAGCTGCGGACAGCGGTTTACCGGGGCTCCGGCTCGAAAAGCAGGAGTAGGAACGGGGTGATTTTTAGTCAGTAAGAGTCTGACACTCCCTCTCGCCTCACCCAAGAAGTCATTGGATGATATTCCCTCCTCAAAAAAGGCAGTCTTAGCTTAGCCAACGTGTTTTTTTTTTGTCTAGCTATATTGAAGAAGTATTGTTTGTAATTATGTCATCTTTAATTAAAACTACAATTAATGCAAAGACAAAACCTTGCATAATACTCTGAAGAATATTCAGAATAATTCGCGATACTTTTACTATCGTTACAATCGAAGCAACAGCCGTGGAACGAATTAACGCAACATTACCTCGCTCTATTAATCTCCAGTCGGCTGATATTGCAAAAAATATATTGTTCTCAATTCTCGATCCAGCCCTGGACATCTGCCTGCCATCGCAGTTGCAAGGAGGCCTATCACAAAAGTATCTTTGTTCCAAAAAGTGGGTGCGAAGTTTACAGTTATCTTTTTTGTGCAAAAAAAAGATTGGGTCCTCCTTTGTGGAGCAGCTGTTCGTTTGAGGACAAGAAAAGATATGTCGGCTTGCCAATTGTGTGTTGTAAATGTGATGTGTTAAGTTTCAATTTTCAACGTTTTGTTTTTTTTTGTTGTAGTGTGTATAGTTATTGATACCTTGGTTTAAAAACGAGCTACTTATTTGACAATATTGAAAGGTATAAATTAGTGCTAGTTGTGAATAATATTTTGTTTGAATTTACATTTGATTTTTTCTATGACGGTGTCTAAAAGGGATGATGACAGGGTATTAAAATTAAAAATCTATTTAGTCCGTCAGTTAGGTAATGAAAAAATATTATACACGTATTTTTTATATATTTTATAAAACGTACTCAAAAGTGACGTCACGCGATATTTCAAATCGATATAGTTATCTTCGAAAATATTTGTTTCCGTAAAAAAATGAATAATACGTGTCTAATATTTTAAAATAATCTACAAGACGGACATTAAAATAAAAATGTTTCATCTACCCTATTACTATCTAAACTACTAATCATAAATCTAAATTAGGTAATTTATTACATCGACCTTCTAAACAAATAAGATCATGAATAACATTGCTCGGCCTTAGAATTAATTCATACGGCCTTTTGGCTTTCGGCGAAAAAAAGACTCGTTACCCCACTTCCAATCGTGCGGATATTAAGGGGGAAAATTAATATTATAAATGATATTGGGCCAGATATTAGTAATTTTGTCGAAAACGTTAGCCGAATATAAATAAAGTGACATTTTGTATACAGTGTGTTGTTTAATTTTCGGATATTAGATTAGTTAGATGACGGATATTTATTGACCGGATATTTGGATTTGGAATTATAAATTACAATTTAATAATTTATGTTGAATTGAAACAATTCATAAAGTTGTTGTAGATTTCCAAATTGATTCCGTTATCTACAAAAAACATTATAAATTACAATTCATTTGTGTAATTTAATCATGTTATACACTATCAGATTAAATAACAAACAAACAATAAACGTCTACTTATCTAAATATGAAATGCATTCACGCCCATATTTCGAATTCCTTGTCCCATAAACACGAATTATTTCCCTCTTGAATGCGTGATACACGCAAATGTTGGACTTTTTAACACTTCCCTGACAGTAGAAAGTTGTTTTATCAAGTGTATCTATGTAGATAATCGGTTTGTATAGCATTTTATATGATTGCAGGACTATTGATATCGTGAGTACTATTCTAGTATAGTCACGAACGTACAATAACTTGAAATGGACAATTTCTATGGATTTGGCACGTACGAAACAAGCGTAACACTTAGAATATCATTAGTTTTATTTTAATCGGCCGTATTTATAAGCATACTCTGAATCTAAAAAAAGCTACTACGCAATATAAGCCACGTAATCACTAATTACTCTAATGACACACATACAGCAATCCTTATGAATACCAGATGCCTATCCCATGCTATTAAACCAACAAACGTTTTATGTAATTTTTACTGCCAATAAAACACCCTGTACCGTCCAGCGTACAATCAATAAAAACAATATTTACGAAGTGTATTAATGATGGAGATCCCCCTGTATACGGACACATCTGCAATACATTTTATTGTCCACATGGGCACCATTTGTATATGTTATTGAATCCGTGGCACTTTAGGTGCCCCGCGTGGATTAATTTTTTCTCGCCCTTCCACAGCCCAGTTTGTGTTTGGGGTACACAGTGAAATGCAAGAAGAAAGATTGTTATGGTCTTTTTGTGGATAGAAGGACCCCATTTATATTGAGACAGCGTGGTCCTTCCTGTCCTCGCGTTTTTTATCGCAACCTTGAAGTGTAGCTAACTAAATTACCTCTTTGACAACGAGGAATAAGACATTATGCCTTTTTACTGATTTTAACTGAATGTGTAGACAATTTTGTTTGCGCAATGGACTGTCTATTGTCATATTTTTTTTTTTAACAGATTGACAATAGTTATCTTAGAAGAGGAGTTCTTCCATTGTAATTTCTTTTGTCTTTTTGTTTGTTTGTCTAAACTCTTTCTCAGTAATTTGTGCATTGAACTAGACGTACAGTCTCATATTAAAAACATGTAGATTTTTCACAAAAAACGATCTTTTGTTTCTTTCTCCCCTTGCGTCGATAATCCAAAAAGTTTTTTAATTTAAAACTTAAACGTTCACCGCGAGTCAACATGTAAACTTAACAAATTTTACGTTGTATTTTTTTTAATTTTTAGGGTACCGCACGTGCTCTTATGGAATCCCCCCGGCAGTGAGGGTTCCGTCATCATCTAGGATCATCATTCGTATTCAAATTGCAGACGTTCTTAATCTTGTTTACGCTTTATAACGAGGAAAATATAACAAGAAAACTCACTCAAGTATCTTCAAGTGAAGTAGAGAATTTCGAAAAAAATAATGCAAATTTTCCAATTTTTTTCCGCTACTGTTTTCTCCCCTGGTACGGAAAGCTCACTACTCAGATCGGAGTCGCACTTGACCAGTTTTTTTTTTTAATATTCCTGCTTCAAGGGCTTTGTTGCCAATCTGAATTTTTATGAAAACTAGTTGTAAGTTCCACCGGGTAATTCTGAAGGATATTGGAATCGGAATGAGAATAGTTTTTTTCATTTTGTTGAACAGTTTTATTTGGTTGTATTCCAAGTTCTGATTATGAGATTTCTTCTCCTTTTCATGCTACAAACTACTTTAACATAAAGCTTTAACTAAATTAAATACCACATTAAAATTAAACCATTTAATTTAAACACGACGGCTTCATAAACTTGAGACTGAAAGCCTAAACAGCTTCTCAAAACTAAGGCATTCACTTCAGCAATTAGAAACCAAAAGAAAATTAAATGCTGAAAGAAATTAACAGTAATTACCCTCGAGTGCGTCTCAAAGGACCATAAGGTCATTATTTTGTGAAGTGGCTCACAAGACTGAAATTAATAGGAGCCCGCATAAACCCGAAATAAATAATTCCTACTGAAAACTTTGACTGGTACCGTCGCCTTTACTTAGAAATACTTTACTAACTTCTTACTTAGAGCTTACTTAGTATACTTCGTGGCTTTGAGTACTTACGGCAACACATTAACCTATGCAAACCAGTTTAACATGGTCTCGCTTTATATGCTCTCTCCACACATTTGAAGACCAGCTTATACTGGTTTTGTACAGCTGGTTGTGCAGTGGTGTACGTCGAAAATTTTGCAGGACCTTAGTTAACGTGTGTATTTGAAAGTTAGTCAGGAGTTGTGTTGCGAAATACAATTTGATTGCAGTTTATTTTTAACTTGTTAGTTAGTAGTAGTCGTTAGAAGACTTACCGTCTTACTTGGAGTTATTTAATGGTTACTTAACCCAGTCCCTAGTGATTGTTTTCGGATCAAAATCGTTACTAAGGAATAGTTTGTCATCAATAAATGTCTCTGGTAGTTGCTGGGTTTGGGACTGATCAGAGTTTTCGGGAGTAATTTTGCGAATTCAAATGTAGATAGTCCCAACATTTTCATATGAACTTGAAAAAGATTTTGAACACTCCAGATTTTTTCAACCATCCATAAACCTTAATAACGCAAAGCCAAAAATATCCAACGAAAATAATTGCCGGCAAACCGCCATTTAATTTTTTTTCCACTCGTTCCAACAATTAAGCGGTTTTTAGCGGAAAATTGACCAGAATTAGGCAGAGCCAAAATATCTAGACGTGACCAATGTACCTGAAGGTCGACTTCTATTGCGTCATAAACCATTTGACTCTTATCAAACAAGTAATAAAGTATAAAATCGCTTGAAAAAATATTATTACCATCTCTTAATGCAACATTTGGGAGCGAATTGATAACATTAATTTATATCCTTGATTTTATAAATAAGACTATGTTGAATTTACTTTGCGAGGTTGTCTAATGGCTACTTAAAAATGTATTCAAATTATATCGTGCATAAGGTGTATAATAATAATTATGTTTGAGGCACTTAAGACCTAATTTCTTGTGTTCATTTACACGTGTATAGCTAGACGAATTTTATTTGAATTTTCTGTTCATTTGCGTGACTTTAATTTCTGTTGAGATATTCTAATAACAAATTCTAGTTATCTAAAATTTATTACAGCTTTCTTGACTTAGTCTTTCAGAAGATCTAAAGCTACAACATCGCCTCTAGGCCTCTAGCAAGCATATCTAATAATTATTAATTCATTTGAAAGTTAACAACCTCCAATTTTACACCCCAGGCAATGTACTTAGTTATAAAAAAACTTACGTAACATTTTAGACACTTAAATTAATTCAGATTGTTTTTTCTTTGTTTCAGATTAAAGTGAACGCAGTGTCCAGTGGTGCAAAGTTCTAGTTCAGAATAAATATTAATTGCCAGTGTGAAAAATGTGTTAGTTCATCATGTCGCAACGGTGGCGCTGCGGTCGCATCACGTGACGTTTACAATCCAAGATGGCGGACTCGAGTCCCGCCAATTCTATCATCGAGGGTACTGTGAAGTTTCGCGATGGAAAAAAGGTGAGAGAAAAGAATTTAATTAACATTACTGTCTTTAGTGTTGAACAATTAACTCCTTTTGGGGCCGGAAAGAGTTGATTAAAGGCGGATATTTATTTATAAAATGTCCAAGTCCATTACATCTACGTTTTATTACATTTTGTAGCATAAAAACTAAAAAGCTCAAGGATTTGTTGGTTAAAATTAAAGCAAATGAGAAGTAGATGAAAAATCACGTGAGTAAATAAAATTACTTCAAGTAATGGACGGTTTTTTTAAACCGGTATTAAGCACATTATTACATTACATGTACCTTTACCTTAACATTTGACGATTTAATGGGATCACTCCGAGCCTTGCAAAAAGCAAGACATACAAAAATCACACACCTACAACTACTCTAAATCTATCTTATCGATAAAAAAATATCAGTTGCCACAGAATTCTAACTAAAAAACGTAGTAGCGAATAGAGACGTGACTATCTTATCGATACGCTGAAATGTGTCATATCGATAAAGTGTTTACGCACTCTTACTATACGGTAACCGGTAGCTTCTGGGAACCGGTTCACGGATATCCGTATACAACTGTCATTTGAAGGAGCAAAATATCACACCTGTTATTCTGCGAAAATTGGTATAATACCTACTAAGAAATAAAGTATTATTTATTCGAAACAAGACACAAGAAAACACAATTAAACTACGATGAATTTTATGAAAATTTCAACATTATCGGGCTCAAAAGCACAATTTAATTATTAAATGCGTAATGATCCGGATGCTGCGGACAATGTAACAGGTTACCGGGGCTCCGGCTCAAAGCAGGAGAAGGAACGGGGCGGTTTTAGTCGCCTCGCCCAAGGCGGAAAAGTCATTGGCTCATTTTCCCCCTTAAAAAAGCATCAAGCACAATCATGGATACTCTTTCCATCTGTCCTAACCAAATTACTCGTATAACAAAATATGCCTTCCGCGTCACAAAATAGCTTACCATAATAATACTGAAACATTATGTCTCCAAACTAATGAGTTTCCATTATGAGGCCAACACACACCTTGGCGATGTGCCAAATACATCTTACAACCAACATTACCTTCCAAAGTAGGAATTGTACAAATTAAAATAATAGGCATTCTTATCTGTAATAGGTACCTATAATGCAAATGTTAAAACAAACCACTGGTTTGTTCTGCGAAACGAAGATTCTAAAATTATATGTAGGTAGTTCATCAAAATTTTTGCTTATTATAAAATGTCTGTGGTCGAGTCTATTGTGCAAACTGCTTTTAACTTTTACTGTAATGTTTATAAACCCCATAAACCTTACCATAAGAACTATTCAGAAATCTGACTGAAAAGGTGTTCAAAAGTCATTTTTCTTAAGGCAGATTTGAGAAGCATACTATTGGACCTAATTCTTAAAGCATCCATTGAATTCTATCACCACGCTACTTAGGAAGAGGTAAAACCACGTTGACGAGCTAGTTCTCAAATATTATGGGAACCGTCTCCATAATTATTAAAACAATGCCATTTGTTTTGACGATGCTATTAGTCACATTAGCATTAGCTTGCCCTTTGATCATATCTCTATGCAAATACTGAGTCATAGGACACTTCCTGGATTTGTTATGCTATTCTATAGTAATGTGTCATTAATTAAGAATTATTGTTATTATTGTGAAACTGTTGTTGTAAGTTTTGATTGTGTAGGCTAGATTTTTTTTTGTTTTTAGTGTAGGTATATAAAGGTGGAAAATCCAAATGGAGGAATATTAGAAGGGTGTATGTTTACGCAGTGCGTCCACCAAAAATCATTGTATTTTTTTTCTTTTGAGCATATAAATTAATACCTACTTTGGCTTTACTTTTCACTTAAAAAATCATCAAGAGGGACGCCTTATCTCATAACCCTATTGATTCTACGACTAGATAGAGAGCTACCAAAATCAGTATTTTTGTTTCAATACCAACAAAAATCAGACCAAATTTTTCTCACTGCCAGAACGTTCGATATAACACACGTTGATATTGAGTATTGGAAAACATTTCCATATCAGTAACATTTCGAGAGCTCATTGATAAGACTGATAACAGTGCCCTACATACAAATATGCATCATTTACCCGTACAAAGATTTGTAGGTAACACATCAAATTAAACTACCGCTCTGAAGTTAGCTCTAGAGCGGGATGGAAGATGGTGTGAGTGTAAGGAGAGAAAGGGATGGATAGAGGATACGCTTGTGGCTAACTTCGTAGTGTGACGTTTGCGTAGTGAAGTGAGATAGGTATGACTGGCGCTTGAGTGTCAAGTGGTTCTAAATGAGTGTTTGACTACCTTCGTATGGAATGTTAAGATTTTATTGCAAAATTGTCGTAACATTTTATTACATCATATAACGCCCTACTGTAATAACTATTTTTTGTAATAGCCTAGTGTTATTCGTAAACATATCACATGCACGACGAGCATGCATGAAAAGACTGATGACTGTTGATGAAACGAAAGAAGTATGTAAGATTCGTAGCAATTGGCGTTCCATTGTCTCTGCCTGTCTCCCATGGGGGTGACAAACTATGAGATGAGATCACATTCACAACAACACAAGCCGTGAGAAAAAAATCACATGTTACTCCGCATGCGGATGAAGTAAAGTCTGACAAAGGGACTACACATTTGATAGAGAGTGTATACCAGCGCTCTCATTACCCTTAACTACTATCTCATTCGGCTGCTAATCGTGGAGATTGTGGTAATATCAAAGTTAAAGTCATTTATTCCAATTAAACCATAAATACTTAGATACTGTAGAAACGTCAACAAATAAAGAAATAAATCATAATATTCTGTCAGTCTGTCCGTCAGTGAAGCTAGGTGCTCGTTTCAAAGTGCAACTTCAGCTTTGAATGGAGTAGAACGAGAAAGAAATTCCATTTGTTAATGTGGAATAAGCTCACAGTTCACCAGTGGTAATAATACACATACACATACAATACTGTTGACTATGTTTTAAACAGAGCGTGATGAACTAGTTTTTACTACTTTGTATTTAGACTAGCGTTATAGTTAAATCAGATTATTTTTAGGATGTACTAGGTATTTCCGGAATGGCGTGACTAAATGATATCATTTCCGCATTTCTGTTGGAATGCGAATGATTGATTGCTCATTAGTCATCTTTATTATAGTTAAAGTTATTTAAAGGTATGTTGATTAATTGTTGGCGCCTTGGATGGGCAACCGGCTTCGACACATCGTGCTGGGTTTGATTCTACACGGAGCAACTTTGTTGTCCTGGGTGTGAGTGTGAGATGTAATTTTATTTCCTTTGTATGTTTATAAACACACCCACGACACGAGAAAGTGCTTGTGTGGAGCCATTTATTTTTAAAGAAAGATATGTTTACTATATCTATTCTTAAAACACCAACTAGACTACAATAAAAACATTTCCTTATAATTATTACCTTCACAAATAATCACAATAAAACTCAATAATCCAATATTCGAACATTACAAAGTTTTATCGGGCGATTCCCGGCAGCAAAATTATCACAACAAAAAATATAATAATGGCTGGCAATTTGTGGCGATACGAAACACGAACGCAACAGTACGCCGTTGTCACCACGTTAATTAAAACGCCAGTGAGCAATACGCCGATCCGATACGCCAAGCGGTCAATACGCGGTTGCCAATTAATTTTGTTAAGGTACTTTTAAGTACCTAGTGTTGAGTAGATAACAGCTATATATTTGGGGAGCTGGGTACTCCCTAGGGGGTTCTTTTTACCAGTGATAAAGGATTGTTCTAGACAAGCCAAGACAAGATGTTATCGAATTGATTATGTTGCTTTCCACGTAAACTATTGTGAAACCATATGACGACGTAACGACTAATATAAGGAATAGATAATACGTAAATGGTCTCTTCTGAGATGTAAAGCATGCTGGAGGAATAAGCAAAAATTATTCTTACTCGTTGGTGGAGTGGTCACAAGTGCAATGACCAGGCAAGGGTCCAAGCGCTACGGGGCTTTTTTCGGCTTTTCGAAAATTTCTCAGTAGTAGCATGAAGTACAGTGTGGCATTACGTGCTGAAGGTAATGTGCAAATCTGCCTACCCCTTCGGGGATAAAAAGGCGTTACGATATGTATATCTTCTTCTTTTCGTTTTACACGTTCACAACTGATGGTAAACAGCTGAAATTGTTACCATAGCAAACAAAATGCAAATGAATAAAAATATTTGTCTAAAAAACGCAACTTAATGGTAAGCCCCGTACAATGCAGTCGTGTAAACATGGAACTACAAAGAGTTAAAGTGAATGGAAACGCCATGCTCTGCGTAATTATCAGGTTGAGCGCACTCACTCACAAGTGGCCACGGACCGCTGGACAAAGGCGGAGACTCTGATGCCGAGTCACCCTGACAAAACACGACAATTTATTCAAGCCTCAACATTTTTGCAAGTCATATGAACCAGGAACTGTCCCATTTTAGTCTTATACCAGCATTTTTATCTCAAAAACAAACCTAATTCATAAACAACAAAGTCTAAAATTGATTAAAACAAACAAACTTCCCGAACTACGAACAAAAAAGTTTTGCAAACGATACGTTTTAGTCACTTTGTGAACTAAATTAAATTAATATTCTCCAGCCGGCACTCTATGAATAAATTAAAATAAGTATCGCGAATAGCTCTTCTAGCTGAGCCAATCTGATGTCTCACTTTAATTAAAATTTTGTATCGATTCGCTACAGAACAGTTTTCCATGAAACCATAAAAGTTTTATGTTTCAATTTCATCTTATGGTCTGAGTAACAATTTTCAAGTAGGTTCTCTTTATACTACAGCTAAAATTCTCGCCATTTTTTTCTTTGTAGACACATTTTATGAGTAAAATGTCAGAATGCTGACGTCGGGTCTAGCCAAGGATATTATTATTGTCATCTATTGACTTGTGAGTGGCAGCTGGTGCTGCTACTCGTCGGTGAAAGTTCCTAGAATTGATAGTGAAAAAGGAAGAACCAACCTTTTAAAGCCATGCTTCTATTAAGTTAATCCTTAAGTACTTTCTGTCCATAATGTTTCAGTTTGTAGTGATTATTATTTTGCTATACCCAAGCTTCATTTAAATTTCAAATATACGTCTCGCTTATAGACTCTCATAAAGCGATTTTTTCAGTCGTAACCCAGCTGTGTTTACTACCAGCACTAAACTGGAATAGCACTCACTTTTTAGAATGAACACTATTATTTTAACTTGCATGCAGGACGTGTTCCCTATATTACAGGGTTGAATAAACTTGGACATTAAACGTTACGGCTTCAGGGGTTCCGCAGTTAGGTCATAACTCGTTAGCCGACTCGAAAAACAGTTTAAAGTAACTGCCGCATTTTATTATAACAGTCAAACATAATGACTGCAATAATGCTATAAAACAGAACGGAAAGAGTATTGAAACAAATTTTCGTTTAAAAATACTGTTTAATTCAAATGTACGCCTAAACATAAACAAAACGTTAATTAGGTACTTATCTGCCTACTTAAATCTGGGTCATGAAACTACGTTCTAGTTTACTGAACAAATTGCAAATTAGTTTTCAAACGAAAAAGCTACGAGCCGATTTAATCTCTGCTCTATGTTATTCACACTTCAATAAACATTTTGAACCGAATTATCGAAAACTGTTCAAACAAACTTTCTCTAAGGTATATTTTAAATGTCAAACACTGTGAAAAGATGTATTAGTTGTATCAAATGTAGATAAACCAGTGTTTGTATTAAAATGCCTACCTATATCTGATAACTCACACACATTTAACGAACAAGTTTCAGCGAAATGGTGTTCAAATTCTAGATCAATTGAGTCAACACTTTTCTCAGCGCATCAATTACCATTAGTCATCCATACTATACATAGATAGAAGCCACATCATGATTCTTCACAAAGGAACCACATACAAAACCTAATTCACTTGACAATAAACTCAGTTTGAGTCAGACAATTCAAAAGTCTCTTCCTCAATTCTGTGAACTCTTCTGTTCATCGTCATCTTGAAACGTGATATCCTTCAAAACTCTAAGGATTTCAATCCTCGCTTCAAACTTCTGTTTAGCTTTCAACTTCCTAAAACTTGGAACCAATGATAGCATAAATTGTCTATCTTCATCCTCTTCGTCCTTCTTTATTTCTTTCAACATATCCAGAATTTTATCTTCCAAATTCTCACTTCTATCGTACACAGGTCTTAAGTATGAAGCGGTTGTGGTCCCAGCCTGTGCTGGGATCTCTGTTTCTATCTCGAAATGGGCGGAGTTATCTGTCTGTAGTGAAGACTCATAAACTGAAGGCTCATTCTTAATGCTTTCTAAAGGATCTGATGAGGAATCATCACTTTCACAGTCTTTAACTGTGTTACTGGTTCCTTCGTCATCTTCTCCTCCCGTTTCTAACAGAAAGGACATCATGTTGAAATATTCATATCTCTTTCTCTTTCTTTTCTTCGACGGTTCCTCTTGCTCTCTCTTTTGAAGACTGAGTTCTCTTGTGAAACATGTGCGGAGGCTCTTCCAGCGTTTTTGCAGCTCGTGACCTGAAATTTAATGTCAGTGTTTGAATAAATACATAAAATCATACTTACTACCTAAAGTGTTTGTGAACTATGTCTGTGAGTGCGAATGGCCTGTTTTATCGCCTTGTCTTGATTATTATTGGCTATCCTCATCTCCAGGCTAGTCATAACATTTGATAAATAACAATTCATTGAATTATTTGCCCATAAAGAAGCCAATTTAGATCAATTGTTTCCAATTCTAGGTAACACCTTGAGATGTCTAGGTATTGTATCAATTAAGGCAATATAAAGTTATGTAGAGGAGTTAGAACGAGTGCCCTCTGTGCGCCCTCCCTGTCCTCGTTGCGTAAGAAGCCTGACCACAATGTATTCGTGATTAACAAGTCTAATGAATGGCTTGGACTGATGGAAGCAATGCAAATTGATTTAATGTACTGGGGCTACGAAGTCAGTTCAAATTATAGTTTGAGAAACTGTCTTGGAAATTAGTGGTCGCTTCAATATTGCTATGTCTGAAGAAAATAAATTCAAGATTTGATTTATTAAAGCATTGACTGCTGAAAGAAAACTATTGATGGCAAATCCTCCACTAAGCGTCGGTCATCAGTGTCCGACGTGGCGGTTGACGTGTTAAATACTAACTAATTTAAAATGTTCTCATTGAATTTGTGATTGAAAAGTACCTCCATTTATTTTCAAAACTGCCTTCCTGGAAGTAAATGATTTTGACTTTGACTTTGATTTGGTTTTATCAAATTAACTGATTCAAACTGTGTTATGCTACACAATAAAGCGAAAATAATACAAAATTTATCTGGACCCAAGAATCAAACCTTGACACAATCGCTCTCACTCTTACCACCCAAGACCAAATTCACCATTTCCAATATTAATTCATCCAACAGACCTTCAAATAACAAACACAAATTGCGATGAACTTCTAAAACATTTCCGTGAAAACTTTGACCGGAGATCGAACCCGTTACCCGTCTCAAAGTGTCGGCTGTCTCATTAGGAGTACGATGGGAACATGGGGTTATGGGGCTGATGAATTTCGTCAATACTCTGTCATGTACTGGTGATGTTATTTTATTTGTTGGAGGCCAAATGGGAAGTATTATTTGGGGAATTATGCCTTTACTGTGTTCCCTTGACTGACTATTATTATATTTTTGAGAGCGAATTATTTTTTCGAACCGAGCGAATTTTCTTTAGAAAGAACGCGTTTACAAAGTTCACATACAAATGACACCCTGAGTCGAAACAGTAATTTATGGATAGTTCTGTGTGGGAATCGAACTCGCTACACGTTACGCGGCATTCAGTTGCGCAGTCCCGCGCCAACCATGCAGATTCAATTCAATTTTTAACGTAATAAGTAACTGCAGTAAATTCTATATAGCTAAAGTCTAGCTGCCAACGTTAATTTTAAGAACAATTCTTGACTGGTATGCTAACTAAAACAAAAATATAACCTTTAAATATTATGACTTGGTCGTACTAGTTAACTAATCTCATTTAAAATCACAACCAACATCTATGCAAGTACCTAATGTTATCCGATATCAGTTTTCTACCATTAAAACTACAATAGAACATAACAATGCATTTTACCATAACTCATTGTTTATGATAACACATTTCCAACTCTACTAACAAATGATAAAGTACCATTTACAACGCATTCACCTCTAAAAGTACCCAACGACAAAAATTGTCGCCAACCGCATAACAAATACAAACGAATTTCGCATTTATTCATATTATGCATTAGTAAGTAAATCGCGTGAAACTACGCAGCAATATTTACAGTTTTGATCGCTCACCTTGTTCAACCTTGGTTTGCGGCTGGAAGCTGTCCCAAGTAGAAAACACTTCTTTGCACACCTCGAACCACAGTTTAGATTTGTGTTTCTTATTATTGTAGTAGAAACGATCATTTTTGTTGTACAACGCTGGTCGTTTTTTCACAGCGAGAATGAGTGCTTCTGTGTCTATTCCTAGCATTTTGAACTAAACGGACGTGCGATAGTGGCGGGACTCGCGGGGCAACTGCGGGGAGACGGGGCGCCATAGTCGAGCGACGGTCGGGCGACATCGTGCGGCGTCGGCCCGCCAGTCGGCGCACCACATTGCTCGATCGACTACGATGTCCATGAGTTGTCGTTGTTTCTATTTTAGACGGCTGCTAAATTGAGCTTAGACTGATTATACCCGGGAAAATAGTTTAGAAATATAAATACGTTTTTGAATACTTTAATGTTACTACCGGTAAACTATGGCAACTTTACCAGACCCTTGGCAACTTTACCATAGTATAGGTATTCGGTATAAACTCATTTATCTAAAAATCTACCCACTAGAATTCTGTTTTGTAATAGTAGTATTTTTTAGACTTTAAAAGGAAATATTTACTATATTTTGCGTAGACGTAAGACTGCTATTATGCCAGTAATGGCCGTTACAGTGTAGTGCGTGAAAATGTGCTAAAAGTTAGTAGTTCCTAAATTGTGCTCACAGAGCCTAAATTATTTGTCACAGGTGAGTGAAATTTTGATCTTGTATGTATAATATAGTTGGGATTACTGTTGTAATGTCAGCAATTGCTTTTTCTTTAATTTATTGATAAATAATCGCTTCGGTAATGTTGACACAGGTTAGGTAAAGTTGCCACGGCCTGCTTTGTGGCAACTTTACCTACAGTTAGGGTTGGCAATAAATGTTTTTTTCCTTGTTTGTGTGTATGTAACCATTTTCGAATACCTTAATTTCCCAGCATAATAGTGAATATCCTGGATGATAAGTTATAATGTATTTAATAATACCTTTTGTTTTAGAGCCAAAATGGCTCACATGAAACAAAACCGCAGAAAACTCGGAGCTAGACAATATAAAAAGTATACGAAAGTAATGTTAAAATTAGCTATGGAGATAGTGAAGTCAAAAAATTAAAAAGTCAAAAGATTAAACATTATTTTGTAGCCTTTTTTTACAATTTTAAACATAAATACTTAAAATTTTAGAACTTAATTTAGTTTAAAAGGGAACAATATTTTTGTCAGATATTTATGCTTTTTTTTTACTTTAGGTTTAAGGTTTATATTTTTTTTTCAAATATACATGTCATGAAAAAATTTCTCATTTTTTGACAACCCCGAGCGTAACAAATTATTTGTATGTAAATTACGATGAAACCCGTGGCAACTATACCTACTGTCTGTGTAGCCGTTATCTTTATAGATTTCCTCATATTGTTTGCATTATAATACGAAGAGGTCCTAGATGAAGCCCTCTGTACCTCAACAACTCTTTAATATGCAATACACGATGAATACGGCGCGTAGGTAAAGTTGCCAAAAATTTGGTATCTTTACCCATGTTGTTTTTTCTTTACTACGGCTAAAGTAAGCGTTTGTATATAATGACGATTACAGTAAAGTGAGCCAGATAGACTACAATTCTAAATATATAGCTTTGGTTTCTATGCGTCTTATGCTTAAAAATATATTTCGATTTTTGTTCCAAAATATGGTAAAGTTGCCATGTTTTACGGTACTAGTTTAGAGTTAAGGTAAGCGTTCACAGGCCCGCATCGTACGCATTCCTTATGACGTCATCAGTACGCATCGTATGTAGACATTGCTGATGATGCGCTCCGTACGATGCGGATCACTGGACGCACTGTATGAGTTTCTATACAAGACAAACTAAAATCCGTTGCGTGCGATGCGTGCGATGCGGACCTGTGGACACTTACCTTTTTAACCTTTTGTTATGAACATTAATATGATTGCTTAAACTTTAAAACCTTAAAAACTACGAACAATATTAAATAAATCACCTAACAAAGTCGCCATTTTTATCCTGGAACACAAAACATTAGTGTCACTGTACACTACAAGTAATAGCGGCGGGCGAGTGTGGATGAAACAGAACATAGTGAATGTGTGTAAGTGTGAGTGAGATAGATGTATCGGCGTGTTGACGGTGCCTTGGGAGTTGGCAACATGTCGCTAGTCGGGTGATTGAAGGAAATGTTTAGTGAATGAATAAATTCGTTCCAATGAGTTGTAAAGAAAGATTTGTTTTATTAAATTAGTTACCAGTTAAGTACGTGATGCTAATGATAATATTGTTACGCTAATGATACTTTGGTGGCTGGATAACTTGGTAACGGGTTCGATTCCCGCACGAAGCAACTCTTTCTGTGATCCACAAATTGTTGTTTCGGGTCTGGGTGTGATGTGTATCACACAGAATGAAATTCTAATGTGGGTAAAAGTTAAAAGAAAAATGCTATTATGATTTGTAAATTACTTAGCTTATGTTATAACTATCTACGAGTTTCATAGCATGTCAATGTAATAATGCGACCTCTGCATCGTTGGTCGAGTAGCGCGACTACCGAGCAACTCGATGAGTTCTCGGATTCGATTCTTCTATCAGGCTTATTAGGATTTATGTTTTATTTAATGTATTACTATCAGTCAGTACAAATGTCAAACAAAGTGTGTAATTTGTACTGTAGGTAATGAAGTGCATTGTGGATGGTGTGTGGTAAATGGTAATAGACTTATATTCATACGACTGTACGGTTGGCGCAGTGGCTAGGCAACTGGCGGCCGTAAACATGTAGCGGGTTCGATTCACGCACGGAGCTACCCTTTCTGTGATCCACAAATTGTTGTTTTGGATCTGGGTGTGATGTGTATGTGAACTTGTATGTTATGTACAAGTTCACATACATACATTTACACACATACATTTTCACGACACAGGAAAAAATGTAGGATGGGGCAACGTTAAAAAAAATAGTGTTTTTTTGCAAATGTATCTTATGTTGAAAATATTAAATATTAACTTAGTTTTTCTACATCGTCTATAAGTATCGTAGTTATTTTAATACATAGGTACAACATATTAATATTCTATTACCTCTTAGGTTTTAGCATATTAAGTAGTTTGGTTACCTAAGTGACTATTATAGCCACATTTAATATTTAATACACGGTCAGATAAACCGCCTATAATAATATAATTAGCTATTAATCAATAATGCATTTACTATGGTATTTATTAAGAACTAGATTGCCTTGACTCCGATTTATTAGGATTTATTATTGAGTGTTATTTTATATTATTTTTAAACGGTTTGATTTAGCTTGTCTGTTGGTTTATTTGGGTCTTTAGAAATGGAATTTTCACCGCTTTCCTGACGATAGATCGATCTGATATTTGGTACACACTCTTAATCTTGATGACCATACCTACTAGTCGCTTAACATAAAAAAAAATTATGTACTTATTCTATGAGTAGCAATAGTGAGCTACAGCGAGCTCTTTTTTAAGGGAGGAACATCATGACCATCATCTAATGTCTTCTCCCGCTTTGGGTGAGGCGAGAGGGAGTGTCAGACTCTTACTGACTAAAAACCACTTCGTTCCTACTCCCGCTTTTCGAACTGGAGCCCCGGTAACCCGCTAGGTAGTCCGCGTCCGCAGCTCCAAAACAAATATGGAGATTAGAAGCTTCAGAATTGAATATTAAGAATGTATGTATTAATGTTTTTTTTTTCTCTATTTGCAGTGGAAATCGCGATGGTGCGTCATGCGGAAATTGTCTCCAGTTGCAGGTAAATTATGGACACTATATCTTATTAATTTAATATTCATTTTTCATGTATAAATTCTAAAAAAAAGACAGACATTTAAAATCTTCTACAAAACCGTAATTAATATTATATTACTTCTAGGAAACATACCTACTTAACCGACTTCAACAAAAAGGAAGTTCCCATGGACATGCACAAGGATGTTTTTTATATATCCATTACCTGTCAACAACTTTACAGCTAGATACTACAAGCGATTTTGAACCTTATAATCATAGATAGATGTAGCATAGAAGATGAATATCAATTGCATGTCAAGTAGGTAGCATTTTTACAGCTAAATACTAGTTACAAGCGATTTTGAACCTTATAATCATAGATAGATGTAGCATAGAAGATGAATATCAATTGCATGCCAAGTAGGTAGCATTTTTACGTAGAAATGATGAGTCATGCTTTTGTAGGGAAATTACATCCATTCATAGCTGTATGAGAGAGTGAGATGGTGATATAAGAGTATTGTTCTCTCTGTCTTTTGTCAGAAGTGTAGTTGCAGGAGTTTGTATGAATGGTTTTATTTAAGTGTTTATGTAGAGTAAGATCAAATTAATAGTTTTGGTTAACCTCGGGAATAATAAATTTGGATAAAAACACGACAACGCGGAATATGAATCTCGAACTTTTGGTTTCGGAATGATTAAATACTATATTTACTACTATCTTCTGCCAGCGTCCCCGTGGCATACAAAATAATCCAAAGTGTTATTCCATAGTCTAGGATACGTAGGATACTTTTTATATCTGGATTTCAGACTTTAATCTAAATCTGTTCCAAATTTCATCACGATTCCTTCAGCTGTTTTGACGTGATTGAGTAACAAACATACACATAGACTCACAAACTTTCGCATTTATAATATGTATTATAATATTACCATATGCAAAACCACTGCAAAAATCTAGTCAATCAATCTGCCTTAGGCGAACTCAAGAACCAATTAGGCAATAGGATTTAATACTTTAAATAATATACAGACACCAGCAAGTCAACCTCCTCCAATCATTATCACTTAACATTAGACTTTATATCAAAACAATTAAAGTTGAAAATCTAATAAAGGAACTAGCCAGAAAGGAGTAACTTGACCTGCAGGTACATAGTTAGCCAATTATTTATAATGATGTTCTGTCAAAGTGTTACTATTATCTCGTGTCTAAGATAAAAGAGGACTAACTGTATGTAACAATGGCTGTCAGCCTCCAATTAGATTCAAATATAAAAACATCCCGAGTGAAGTTGGCGTATCTAAGTATTCTATGCGCGTTGGTATACTGAAGGTAAGTTTTAGAAGGTCCAGTTTAAGCAAGGTTTGAGATTTGTTGTGATTTTTCGCTTCACCATCATAATTAGCCAGTCTCCCGCTGTTTCACCCGCTTCTTAGCTCCTATTAGTTATAGCGTGATATTTTATAGCCTATAGCCTTCCCCAATAAATGCAATATCCAACACAGAAATAATTATTCAAATCGGACCAGTAGTTCAGGAGATAAGCGCGTTCAAACAAACAAACAAACAAACCTGCATCTTTGAAATACCTTAAGTTTTGTCTAGAATTTGACAGTTTGTTTTGTAAATTGTAAAAGAAAAATAAATATCCATACCTAATTATGGTTGTTATTAAGTTAAACTACTTACAATAACTACTACTACTACAATTATAATACAATAACAATAAAATAACCTACTTCAAAACTTTACTGAACCTTCTGAATTACCTATCATACGGTACAAGCAGTCACCCAGGTGTAGTTCTTAGTGCTTAGACTTCTAGGAAAGCACCAAGGCCGACCGCTCGAGTGACTTCAAACTTTGTCGCTTTGACATAATCCTCTATTTCTGCTCGCTAACTAATTCAATTCATTATACTTTTAGATCATTATCCACTTGTTTATGAACTGTAAAACAAAGAACTATAAATTCTCTATTAATTTATAGTTCTTTGTTTAATAAATGACTTTATAAAAGTTGTTTCAATGTTTCTCTTAAAGCTGTACTTATAGACATTTAATGATTACTTAAACTGGTTACTTAGTTACGATTTTGTATTGAAAATAATTGGTAAGGACTGGGTTAAGTAACCATTAAATGACTCTGAGTACGACGGATGATCTTTGACTTAAGGTAGCAAGTTTATAAGTTTGATGAAGATTTGTAACTATGTCACCTTCTATAACAAAACCCATTCTTTTTACCTTAATGGAAACACGGTATTTAATAAGAAACCTAATAATAATAAAAAGTAGGTACAATTTCAGAAATACAAACTCGAGACTCCATAAGATTATCACACAGAATTCCGTATACCTACGAGAAACGGAATCTTCATGTTTTCAGAATTATTACAAAGGCTTAAAGCAGACTGCTAAAAACATTCACAAAAACAAAACACATACATTTGTATTAAAAACAGAGTAACGGTAATATAAATTTATATTTAAAAAAATCTAGGACACACACTTTATACAGCTACTTAGGTATTACAGACTTTCACCCGAATTTCGCAAAAAATTCGCAGTGATTTTTATAAAATTTTATGTTTTGTATAAAAAATTGCCAAGTACGAATCAGTCTCGTTCTTGGTTCCGTAACAAATATCTATTAATAAAAAAAATACAGAAAAACAAAATTACTGCAAGGTTGACACGCAACGTGTAGCGGGTTCGATTCCCGCACGGAGCAACTGTTTGTGTGATCGACAAAATGTTATTTCGGGTCTGGGTGTCATGTGTATGTGAACTTGTTGTTGTTGTTTGCAAACGCACTCACGACACAGGAGAAAATCCTAATATGGGGCAACGTTTAAAAAAAGACAGTGGAGTCTTCATAATAAGGTCCAGTTTTTACCCTTCATCTAGGGAACTCCAAAAACGTACCTATTTCTGTTCGTAGGCACTTAATTAGTGAGATGAGTCCGGTCTGATATTTCAGTAATTTAGATCCTCGTTAGCAGATTAGTTACGGACTTACGGACGTATTTTTCGTGTTATACCTAATATTTTTGGCCATTATTTTTTACGAAATGTTTTCTTTTTTTTTGATGTACTTACTAACTAAGCTTTAGGTATTAAGTAATTTTGATTAATTACTTTCCTGTTGTTCAGGGCATCTAAGTCGATTAGCGATATATTTCTTGCTAAAACTGACATAAATAAACCGGTATTGTTTGTACGTCAGTAGCTATGAGACAGATAAGTTTACTCCTTTTTTTATTTATATAACAACTAATAGCTTCGCATGGGGGCAATGGTGATATATTATGTATGTATTATACATACTATAATACGTTCCTTTTGAATCACTCTATCTATTAAAAAATGCATCAAAATCCGTTGCGTAATTTTAAAGATTTAAGCATACAAAGGGACATAGGGACGGAGAAAGCGACTTTGTTTTATACTATGTAGTGATACATGATCATCAATGTGATTTGAATTTTACAGCATAAGCAAAAACACGGCGCAGCAACACGGTAATCGAATCACAGACAACGCTTATCGATCTTAAGAGCAAAACAACATCAGAATGCAATAAAGAACATTATAAATATTACGCAAAGATTAATCATGTAACAAAACAGACAGGCCAAGTTATGTATTATACCTAATTAAGTAAGATCCATCATCTCATGACGTTTTAATATTAATCTTTTATATTTACACTGCAAACAGATGTGCCGGACAGCTTTCATGTCCGCTCACTACAAGCTTTTCCGTGCGACTGACTTTTTCCGACTAGATGCGGGTTTATTTGATTAGGAGCGAAGGGATTCGAAATTTGAATAAAGGTTTTTTTTTTAAGTAGGTGATATTGGTTTAGTTGTTAGCTGCCTTTGAAGGCAGGGGCTGGTTTCGGGTGTATGTATGTAGATTTGTTTTTGGTTGGCTTTCTGTTTGAGTGAAGTACAGAAATATGTTTGTATATTTCTTTGTCTTAGTTAAAGTTTAGACTAATGCATAGGATTTTAATTCTCATATAGGTACTCATAAGTTTTTAGATTTTTGTAATCAAGAAAGGTGCTTCGATGACGTCCTCTGAGAAAAATACTCTATTAGATTTTGACATAAACTTAAATTGTGCCCAGCCCCGATCATGTCGAAAGTTCCAAATGAATTGCTGTATACATTACAAAATCTCATTTTAATAAACCGCAAACCGCAGAATAAATTATTCTAAACACAACCAAATACTAGGAACTCCTCCCAAATACATTCAAAATTAAATACATAAAGTTCATACCTGAACCCAGGTCTCATAGAAAGTGCAAGAGCTGATAATTACAACACAAATAAACGGCGACATTTCGCGTCCTAATGTTTCGCAACAGCGCGCGGGCGACGGGCGCGGGGCGATAAAGTGACGCTGCGGCTCGCACTTGACACCTTTATTTCTGCACGCAAATATCTAGGGGCCATAGAGTATTTAACACGTTTGTTTTTTGGCAGATGCGACAATAAGGTAGGTTTGTATTGTGCCTTGTTTTATTTATTATTGACTTGTTATTAAAATGAACTGTTATTGATTTCAGTAAATAGATGCCGTAAATTCTTCTGAAGATAATGTTATCTCGGTACGGTTGAACATTGTCTTTCTTTAATTCTTGCTTATCAGAAAGTCATGGCATTTATACATACAGACACCAGACACTCTTGAAACAGGTCGATGTAGAATATTCCATCATTTTGTATTGTGAGTCTGTACATTGCCGCCTATTCATATCATCACACATCTCATTTTTCGCGTATCACTCGACTAGACGTAATAACAATAATAGGTACAAATATGTCCAAAAGCAAAGTGTGAATAAATTCTTTAATAAAAACATTTTGACAGTATTCTGCCTACTCAGACCAGAGCTAACTGATCTATGAAGAGTATTGCTCTAATACTGAGAAAGATGTCTGACATCAGTTAGTAAGAATCTGTGACATAAGTGAGGCGCGGATTGTATGATAGTATATTTATCTATCAACTGTATTATATTGGCACTTGTCTCCCTTGAACCCTTGCGTCATGTTGATATAATCATTTCTTAGTAACTTTTAGTTTAATAAAAGACTAGGAGCTGCGGACTGCCTAGCAGGTTACCGGGGTTCCGGCTCGAAAAGCAGGAGTAGGAATGGGGTGGTTTTTAGTCAGTAAGAGTATGATACTCTCTTTCGCCTCGCTTAAGGCGAGAGAGTCATTAGACGATTTTTTCCCTCTTAAAACTTTAATAGACGACTAGGTTTGCTATTGTTTTCATTCACATGTTTTGTTTGTGAATGCAAGTGTGTTTGTATTCATTATAGGCATGAATGATTGTCTGAAAACTTCTAAACGGCTAGACTTAGTTTTACGATTTTGACCATTTTTTGCGATTGTGCAGAATATCTGCTTAATACACTGCTGTGCCCGTAATTCTAAATTCATATCGAGTCTGTTGCTCTCGCTCCCTGATTTGTAAGATTTTGATATATAGTTTTATCATACCAATTAACACCATACAGCGACAAGTAACTATGTGCATTATAAACATACTGCATAATAAAGGTGCTAACACCTAACTTATATAGTACACAATCAATTATAATTTACAACAAACATAATTTAAATCTTATAAGACAATGTGTCGCTGTGATAGCCTATAATTATACTGTTTACGTTAACAATTTGACCCGAGAATGCAATTATATGGATCGTATCGCATTCCTGAGTGTCAGACAGACTGGCTGACAAACAAGTTCTTTTTTATGCGAATATGTTTTATAAGGCTATCTATGATCTAAGGTACAGTGGACGCTTAGGTATTTTTGTTTTTTTATTGTTATTTTTAGTGGGAACTAAATCACACTTTGTTGTGGGATATGTTGGGTTTAGCTTTATTACAAGTTAAATCATTTCAAACGAAAATAATGTTAGTATACCGGATGCCCAATCTTCCCAATTCCCAGGTTCCCCAACAACCTTTAAATTCCTAACCCCCAAAAGGCCGACAACACCCCAATAACGCCTCTGGTATTTCGGATGTCTGTAGGCGCCGATTGCTTACCATCAGGTGATCCGTCTGTTCATTTACCGACACAGAGAAAAAGGTAACTTTTTTACAAGCCGGGGGGGGGGACGTTGTTTTTTTTTGTAACACCACCATAATTATTTACCTACATATATGTTTGTGAAGAAATACCAAAGATATCTTAAACATCAACGTCCCAAAGTTATTCCCACATGATTCATTATGTTTAAAGCCTAATTAAAACATTATCAACACAATTACAAGCACAAGTAACCGTGAGTCCTCATTCAAATCACACGCTTCTTTCATCCCGATTACATTTGCAAGAAAGAGATATCACTATTCGAAACTTGAGAGCCTTCCAAACTAAAGATAGAGACAGAAGGTCAATGCGATAGGACAAACAAGATTCTTTCATGGAAGATTGAAGACTAACAGTAATTATTTTATTTCTATAGGCAAGAGTTACACATTATAGCACATAATGCCGCTACACAATGTACACCCACTTTTCACCATTTGTGTTATAAGTCCCATGTAATAGTGGGTGAGTCTATTGCCATATACTGGGCACAATCCCAGACTTCGTGCTACCACTGAAAAAAATTCGAAAATCCGACAAAGTCCAGTAATACTTTGCCCGACCCGGGAATCGGACCCGATACCCCTTGTGCGGCAGTCGCACTTGTGACTACTCGACCAACGAGGCGGTTGGTTACGTAATATTCTAATAATCCATCCAAACCATTCCACCTGAAAATTTGACGTTGCAAGTGGCATTCAATTTTGGCAGGAAATATAACAATAGATTCTGTTGTATGCAACAGATAATGAAAAATAATTGATTTAACTATTTGAGATTCTAGTTCATTTTTAGACAGATAATTCCTGTATTAGGAAATCCTGCTCTCTTCGTAACAACATATACAATCAAAGCAAACAAGACATAAATTAATAACATAGACATTTTCTTTAATAAATATTTTTACAAAAATTTAGCCTTCTGAACTTCCAAACCAATATGGCTATGTACCACTCACCACTCGAAAGCGCAGGCGCATTGGCCCAGTGCAGCGACCGCTAATGAATGCGTTCCTTGTCCGTCTGTCTGTCCGTTTGATAGATACCACTCGCTTTCTGTGCCCCTGTTCTGATATCCGACTTATATTTCCGTGTGAATATTGTATGCGATGGCTTTGGTTGGGTTTTTGAAGACATTTTGAAAACAATTTATAGGTCTTAATCCTCGAACCAGGCACTTTTCAACAGTTATTAAGGCAGTCAAAGCTGCCAATAGAAAACTGCTGAAGGCAAATCCTCCGCTAACGTCGGTCACCGGTGACCACCAGGGCGTTCAAAGTGTTAAGTATAATGGACGAGTCCCTATTAGGCATAATAAAAAATTTCGTATTACTAAAACACTACACTACTCAGTAGTAGAAAAAGACCCAACAACATATTTTCCTTACCTAGGAAATCTAATATGACATCCCATTTTAACCACCTTCAAAAAATATGAGGTTCTCAGTTTGACCTGTATGAATATGTTTGTGCGCGATTATCTCGCGTTTGGCTGAACCGATTTTGATGTGGTTTTCAGCATAGTATTTTTCAGATATAGGAGAAGGTTTTAGGGATATTACCTAACTGAAATTATGGAGGTGGTGAAGAAAACTGAAAGCATTTCACTTAGAAAAAACACTAATCATGTATGCGCCAACACGAACAAAAAGGCAGTCGAATAATTGCAAGGCCATATAACCCAAAATTTCTTGTTTTATAGACACGTTGTCAGCAATACCCAAATTATCTATAATCTTAATTACCTTAACGAATGTTCACCTGGGGGTAGGCAGAGATAAAAATAGCAACGCTTCGTTCCAATTAACATTTATTTGCTGAAATAACCGTTTTGCAGTAACTGTTAAAAATAACTAGTTTTTGGATAGTGTAATTAAAACTGTTTTGTTGTTTCGGTTTAATATATTTTTTTAGAACGTATTTTTAATTGATTTCGTTTATACTTACTTTTTTATTTATTCTGATAATTTTGTATAATGAAACGCATATATGAAGGCAGTATTTATTTTCACTATTGATTCAAATTTAGACTAATAATATACCTACATGAATTGAAATTAAACTATAAAATTTCGGGTATCATAAAAAATATTTATATAACTATCGTAGAATATCTCGTTTGTTTGCTCCCATGTGTATGACAATATCTAATATAAGTTTAATAATAATATGTAAAACTAAAATTGGTTTTACTATTCAATAGTGCTTATAGTCATCAATCTACGCGTAAGGATTACAAATTAAATTACTGATACTTATAAACAACAAAAAACTTAAGTATATAACCTTGTATTTTTTTTTTAATCGCTTCTCCTAAAGGAGGTTTATAACCCCCGGTTACTTCAAGGCCACATTCAACAGTCATACTCGAAAATTTTACAATATTAAACTTAACAATGTAAAATGACCTCTATTTTGACGTAGTAAAGGTGTGTTTTACATTTTCTGGAATTTTAACGGTTTTTTTGTTTCGAATTTCGCACACGGAAACATGGAATGATAACACCGGGCTAGTGATGTGTATGTGTGCGTTACTGATTTTATCGATACCAGTTTTTTTTTAGTGTAACAAGTAACCAGTATGTAATGTTTTTTTTTTTATATTTGAAAGTGTTATTTAGAAGATTAAAGATAAATGTTAAGAAATGAAGAAAGACTGTCCGACGTTGTTACTGAACTGGACCTATTTGGTGCATCTGTGGGACACATAATGTAAACATTTTTTTGTATATTATTTCTTTTCTCTTTTGTACATCTGGTTCTTTTTTATTATTGTTATGTTGTGTTTTGCAGCCTAAGCCAAATAAACTTATTTTCTTTCAAAAGATCGTAGTTTAAATGTCAGATTTGTTTAGTCGATAATGTTTAGGTTATTGTTGTAAGTATGTATGCGGGCTGTTTTCTCTTCACTGATGATAATGGACAGTAGCAAACTAGTTATTTAGCGTAACAATGCTTGGCAAGATTTGTGTCAAGGATTATACTTTTTTATGATTATAGCTGTACTTTGATATCTGATTTATTGCGTTATAGACTAAAGATTATATTCTAAGCTTAATATCTTAAAAGTCACTAGCATAACACATGACATATGACATACATACAAATAATCCTGTAATAATTACAACATATTCACTCTGCTAAATTACAAATTGACAAGATAACCTCCAAAAGTTTATCGATAAAAATACACTTAAATATCGACAAGCTCCTTCACTAGAGCTCGATAAACACGTTAGTGTTGTTGACTTGTCGACAGGTGGAAACATGCAGGACATAGTTCTTGCGTTTCCGTAAGTAAACAGACAAAAAGATTAACGTTTTTGTATATAGAGATCTCGTTTGTCAACTAATGTTTGCACACTTATGGCGAGAGATCTTGAGTTTTTGTATGTGACTACTTTTATAGGCTTAGTAGTCTTGATACTTGTGTCAAAGCGTGTCTATTTATCTAGTCAAAATGCCTGTGACTAGTTAGAAGTAGAATATTTATTATCTTAAATATCTTTTTTTTGAGGGAGGAAAATCATCCAATGCCTTCTCTCGCTCAGGGTGTGTTGAGAGGGAGTGTCAGACTCATCCTGATTAAAAACCTCCCCGTTCCTATGCCTGCTTTTCGAGCCGGAGCCCCGGTAAACCATTTAAGCAGTCGTAGGGTTCTAAATAACTTGATATTTAGTTGACAAACTTGATAGAAGTAGAGGAATATCTTTTTAAATAACACAGTGTAAAATTCATAATATTTTTAGTTAAAACAAATGACATACTGTACTGTACTTACTGTATTGTGCATATCTATGTAATTTATTAGAATTAGAATGGCGAGAATAGTGTAACGGTGTATGACATTTAAAGTATCAAGATAAATTCGTCCATATTCTGGTTCTTTGCTCAAAAACTGCTGCACAATAAACGAGCAACTATTTGTACAATGTAAATGTATTGAGATTTGCATGTTTTTTGTAGATAAGTATATAAATGTTTAAAAGAGCAATAACATACTTATTTGGTTATTTGCATTCGGTTTTTTACTGTACCAAAGGTCACAAAAATATAAGAAAAATAAGATCAGGTCAAACTTAAAACTGTAAAATTATATGTTTATGAGGTTACCGAAGGCCTAATTACCTAATCTTCCTAATTCCTAATTCCCGCCTTGGACGAGGCGACAGGGAGTGTCAAACTCTTACTAAGTAAAATTCGCCTGTGGCCGTTCCTACGGGCGTGCCATTCGAGGTGGCAGTGATTGCTTACTCATCAGGCAGATCCGTCCTGCTGGGCTTTATCCGACATCTAAAATGAAACATATAAGCTGACGTTTATAGTTTATAGGACTTTAAAAAAGGGACGAAAACTAGGTCTGCTATTTATGACTTCTCTGCAACATCAAAATAATTAATGTTGCAATAGAGAAAGCCATTTATATGCAATCAAACATTTCTTTGAACCCATCGTACATGTCTGGTGCTCATCAAACATCCATTCTGCCGATACCCCTAATGACGAGGTTATCACTTCGGCGCGCCCCTTTATCGCCACTTGGGCACTGTGCCAAATTCCGGTTTTTGTAGATCGTGCTCTTAAGCTCTCTGAATGTTTTTCCAAAAAGAAAATTACAAGTGGCATCCTCGAAATGTTGAAAACAAGTTAGCTATATTTATGGCTATTCTGTAACAATTTTATTATGTTTGTTTTTTGTTTTCTTGTGTTGTGTTGTGTAGGCATCAGTGTATGTTTTTGCTACTTATGTGTATTGCTTGCAAATCTTACTATAAGGGTGCTTTTCCATGAGAGATGTGCTATGCTACGTTGCTGTGGATGCGTTTGGCTTCAACCAATCATATTCATTGGTACACATAGCTTAGCACTAGTGGAAATGGACTCAGCTAAGCTATGTTTTATATACGAGCTGTGCATCTTCCTCGCACAGCTTCACAGCTTAGCTATTACATGTTCGTAGCACATCTCTGGTGGAAAAGCACCATAATATTTACAATTCTATCTAAAATAGAAAATGTATTGTCATTATAACCATCTCAGAAATTGAGCTAATCCAATATCACTCTTTTAATGCTTCGGGAATGAGAATAACAATCACATTATACATTTTAGCGACAGAACTGCATTGTATACTTTTCAACTTCGAATTAATTTTGAATCTCTATTATGATCTACATATTTAACCTCATCAAAAATCAAGCAGCAGTTTTACTCTTGAGTAGTGAGAAACAATTTGTCCCACAAAATTACGAAGATACAACAAAAAAAAAACATTGTAACTTAGTACCTCCTATTGTGTGGTCCACAAACCGTCCCGGATGTGTGCCGGAATTACCGTCAGGTGGTCAATAAACCGGTGTTGTCGTCACGGATTACCGGATCAAAAAACGTAAAGCTCTAAACCTTAGGAGTTCCGTCCTTTAAGAAAGGACTCAGAAACCGGTACCGTTGTAAAACCCATAGATTATGGGATTACTTCGTGTTGATATCCCTATTGTGAATGGAAATTAATTTGTTTTTAAAATACTGTTTTGTTTGGTGAGTTAGTGAGTTGGTGAGTTGTTAGGTAGGTAAGTGATATTGTGATTCCATTTTTAATCGGCTTCGAAGTAAAAGGGAGTTCTCAATTTGATTGAGAAATTGTAAACATGTATTTTTTTTTAAAGAGGGACGATTGGAGTTTCTTACTCGTTCTTCACACTTTGGAACGAGCGCTTAGCTTCACTGACGTACAACATACTGACAGAATATTATTTGTTGACATTTCAAAAATACCTATTTATGGTTTAATTGGAATATATGATTTGATTTTGACTTTGACTTTGATTGGTTTTTTTTACTGTATGCATCTGTTTCTTGATGCACTTATTAAGTTGGGATCTTATAAACGTGGTATATTTATCTTAGGTAAGTAGTTACTTAGGTACGTCTTCTTTATATGCCCTATGTCCTATACTACAGCAATCAAAGAATACTGATTAAATACGATATTAAACTTGAAAGTTTATGTAGAAATTAATCAAAATAGAAACGTGTTGAGAAAGAGAGTAATCCTAAAAATACTGAATTTTAATTTAGAATTTCATTAAAGTAAATATTTGGGTTGGTAGCTACTTGACTTTTTAATAAAGGCACGAGGGCAATAAGGGCTTTGAGAATACACTTCAGAGGTACTGACAATTACCTTCCTTTTTTGTAAGCTGGTTAAAAACATCTTTACTTGAACACATTTTCGTCTATATCATTCAAAGTATTGATGACAAAGGTTTTTACCGCTGGAGATATTTTTAGTCGGCTTTTTCTTAGCTATGTAGGTACCATTTTTCTTTTTATAACACTGTATTATATTGTTTACTTTTTAAATTAAGTGTGGAAGAGCCATGCTTCGGAACGAATCGGCCGGCTCGACCGGAGTGATACCACGGCCTCACACAAAACCAACGTGAAACAACGCTTGCGTTGTGTGAGTGAGGTTACCGGAGTTCCCAATCTTCCTAATCCCCGATTCCCCAACAACCTTTAAATTCCTAACCCCAAAAGGCCGGCAACGCACTTGTAACGCCTCTGGTGTTCCGGGTGTCCATGGGCGGCGGCGATAGCTTACCATCAAGTGATCCGTCTGGTCGTTTACCAGCTGATACTTTAAAGATAATAATAAGTTTTCAAGTACGTACATCAAAAAACTTCTGTAACTAGAACACAAAAATGCCGTTTTGTAACTTTACACCTTAATAATCACTTTATTTTTGTTATTGGAGGCTTACAAACTTATCTACACCATTGAATTAAAGAAAAATAAACTCTATCTAGTAGGAATTAAAGTGCATAACAAGTGCATAAGAAGTTTGTTTTGAAAATGTCACGCCTTAGAGAGCGCGGGAAGTGTAGTTTTTTATCTTTTTTTTTGTTTTTTTTTAATGGATCGGACTCACGCGCCGATTGCCACAGATTATGTTACAGTACAATTATTGTATCCGATGTCTTTGAGAAAGTGTTTTTTTTATTAGTTTTTAATTAAGTGTTTGTGTGTTTTATGTCTTGATTTTGAATCTTTCACACACATAAGTATTTATTGTTATAAAAACAATTAAAGTGTCTAAATGAAGTCCCACTAAAAGAAGGAAGCATTACTTGTTTCTTAAAAAAAGCTTGTCCCACACTAGGATTTTCTCCTGTGTCGTGGGTGCGATTACAAACATACAAGTTTACATACGCATGGCACCAAAGCCAAAACAACAGTTTGAGGATCACACAAAGCGTTGCGGATGGCAGCGTACGGGAATCGAACCAGCTACACATTACGCGGCAGCCGGTTGCCCAACCACTAAGCCAACTGTGCAGTCAATTGCCACAAGTTCTCAAAAATCACACAATTTTTACACCAATAAGATGACAAATAATATGTGTTGACTGTAATGACTGTGTGTCTGCCCAAATCTCGTAAACGGCTAATCATGCTGCAAAGCAAATTCTGAAAACAAAGTCTAAAACCTACCTACAAAGATTTTTACCTTTAACTACATGACACTGATGACTGTCTCGTTGGTCGTCCAGTATATGGCAATAGGCTCACCTACTCCATGAAACATATTACACAAATAGTGAAAACTGCATGTACATTGGAAAGCGGCATTACGTGCCGTGACGTGCACCTCTGTCTACCCCATCGGCGATAAAAGGCTTGACTTTGCATATAACTACATGATACGAAGTCACCTCAACTAGTTATTTGACAACAAATGTTTTACTAACTGCACTTATCAGTATATCAGTTACGTGAGTTCTCCTGTAGATAAAGATAGTTCTAGAATGTCATAGAAATGCGCACTATGAGATTGTATTGCAGAATTTTCCTCTGTTACTGAAGCCAAGATAAATATGAACTGAATAATATCAAGATAACGGGATATTTAGGACAACTGCATGCGATCGATTGGAGCAACAAGTGAAACTGTTTGGGTGTGCGGCAATGACATATTTTCTATTTTTCGATTTTGGTCTAATGATTTTTTGAATATGAAATCTGCTGTTACTCGTATTGTTTGTTATCTACTAGGCTTATGAACTAAGACTGTTGGGAAAACGGTGAAGCTACATCATAAGATGTATTAATTGAGTTGCATCTTATTATTTTATCTAAAAATATTATTTTCTCTCACCAATTCGCCATCGTCGCCATTCTATTTTTGAATGGGACAAGCCCTCCACAACCAACCAAAACTGCCGTTGCTTCTGTTAGCCAGGACCGTGGCGACGAAGAGGCAGGACGAGACCCTCGTAAAATATGCAGGATCACCTCTTCGATCGTCTCATAACACATTACAGCTGCACACAGCCCAATCCCTGTCTCACGACAGTTTTCTGTGAGACCGTGGTATCACTCCGATCGAACCAGTATATCCTTGCCGAAGCATAGATCTCCCACGTGTAGTTGACTAAACTATACTTTCATTTCTTCAAATATAATATCGTCAGTTTGCAAGCATCCTAAAAACAATTGCAAGCAGATTTTATCTAAAGATAATAATGAGCTA
This sequence comes from Spodoptera frugiperda, assembly GCF_023101765.2. NCBI lineage: Eukaryota > Metazoa > Arthropoda > Insecta > Lepidoptera > Noctuidae > Spodoptera > Spodoptera frugiperda. The sequence goes on from NC_064216.1 coordinate 11,547,470, forward strand.
TAATACAGAGAATATGAGCGATGCACTGCATTGTGTCTCAGATAACTTCCTGACTTAGAACGACGTGATGAGAACAAACTCCACACTGTTGGTACAGTAATTAAGTCATTACTCAGTAATCTGTGGCAAATATTGTTTTGTAGGTAATCACGTATGTAGACTAGAAATGGTTTGTTTTATAGTTGACTTTATTTTGATACTAGCTGGTGTAGCGGTTAAAGAAAATGAGACGTGAAATACAGACAAAGAAAGATTTAACATAGTTAACATGTACTTTAAGATTAATCTTATCTTCTGCATCATTATCACATTCATATCAGCCACAAGACGTCAAATGATCAAGGTCGGTCCCGTCTCATTATGTACGAGGGTGTGAGAAACGAAATTCTTGCACAGCCCCTAATCTCATGGCGGTCTGCCTTACCAAGCCTCAACCTCAAGATTCACACAGGAGTGAGGTTTCGATCTCTTCCGTGCTACGTCTGGTAAGCGCGTGTGGGCACAACACGCTCCGTCTCAGGTCCTGTC